>NC_056743.1:92815740-93115740 GCF_019279795.1 Protopterus annectens
TTGCTAGTGGAAGCTTTATGAGATGACATTAGGATATGTTTAACTGTAGGAGTGAAACTGTGAAGTCTAAGTTGGGAAGTGGAGCAGCCAAGCTGTCAATTTCAGGGTGTGGAGAGAAGGATGAAGCACCCCTGATATGTGTGCCAGCAGGGCTGGAACTGGGTCCAGAGTCCAAGGCTTCTCCTGAAGATGAGGCCAAAAGAAGTGGAACCAAACTTGGCGAGGCCAGTAAGGAGCAATGAGAATTACCCTGCTTCCCAAGGACTGTGCTTTCTGAATGACTCTGGGTATGAGAGGAAATGGAGGAAAAGCATACAGAAGCCCGAGGACCAATCATGAGCAAGTGAGTCTCTCAGTGTCTCCCCCGGAGGGGGGATTAGGGTAAAGTAGTTGCTGCACTTGGCATTCATGGGAGTGGCAAACAGATCGCAGCAAGGCAGAACCCATGTTCGGGAAATCATTTCTGCTATATTCTGATTGAGAGACCACTCGTGAGGCATTACAATTGCCCTGCTTAGCCTGTGTGCTATCACGATGGACTTCCTCAGAATGTGCGTTGCTATTACAAAGCTCTGGGAAGAAACTGCCCATTGCCAAACTCTCAGGGCCTTTCGACAAAGGAAGTAAGATCTGGTTCCCCCCTGCTTGTTTATGTACCAAACCACAGACATATTGTCTGAATGTATCACAATAGTCCCTAGAGGGGTGAGTCATGAAGTTCTTGAAAAGCAAAAAGCATAGCTCTCATCTCTAGGACATTTATATTTAAGTGAGCCTCGTGTTCTTGCCATGTACCTTGGACTGTTCTTCCCAGATAATGCCCCCCCCCCCTATCTGGGAAGTGTCTGTGGTCACCATAGCTAGGGTTGTTGTGGAACAAAGGGTCTCCCCCAATGGTCACATGAGTGGAGTGTATCCACCATCTTAAGTCTTTCTTGCATGATTCCGTTATTCTGATTAGGTGAGACATCGGAAGCACTTGATGTGACCATTGGAAGAACAGCCACTGAAGAATCCTCATGTGCATTCTGGCAAGAGGAACCAGTGTTATTGTAGAAGCCCTTGTTCCTAGTAATCTTAGAATTATCTTTGCTTTCACTTTGGTCTTGGGAAGGAGATGATGTATCTGCTGTCTGAGTGCTACAACTCTTTCTGTTGGAAGACGTGTTACCATGGAGGCAGTGAATAGATCTGTACTTATAAATGCAATATGTTGACAGGACAACAAGGCAGATTTTTGAAAGCTGACTAATACCCAGTTGATTGCAAATGTCCAAAGTTAGATCCCTGGCTTGTTGGAGTAGATGCTTGGTGGTAGCAGATACGAGCCAATCGTCTAGATAGGGAAACACTCGGAATTCCTAGATGCCTCAGGTGAGCCGTGACTACTGCAATGCATTTGGTGAACACTCTGGGGGCTGTAGTGAGACCAAAGGGCAGAGCTCAGAACTGGTAATGACTGGATCCCAGCTGGAAGCGCAAGTAACTTCTTGATGTCCTGTCCATTTTTATGTGGTATTAAGCATCTTGAAGGTCTATCGAGCACATCCAATCGTCTTTCCCTAAAAAGGTAAGTATAGACTGCAGTGTCACCATTTGGAACTTTGACTTCTTGACAGATTTGTTTAATTTGTTTACGTCTAATATGGGCCTCCAGTCACCTGTTCTTTTTAGCACCAAAAAGAATCCTGAGTAAGTTCCGAATCCTATTTGGTATGAGGGGACTTCTTCGACGACTCTATAGTGCAGCACCTTTTTAATCTCTATAGTTGCTTGCTCCCTTAGATTGGGTGGAACATCTGGGATTGTTCTGGTCTGTGGAACAGGATTGGAAAATTGATGGAGTATCCCCTGGATATTATTTTTTAGTACCCATTTGTCTCTTGTGATAGAATGCCAGGCTTTTGGGTACATGGATAAACTTCCCCCGACTGCCTCTAAAATACAGCAGTCGGGCCTCCTTTCAGGAGTGCTGATAAGTGTGTCCGCGAAAGGAATCATGGTCACCCTGGTTCTGCGAGCCCCCTCTGCTCTGGGGCAATGTCTACCGTTATAGTCTCCCCCTCTGCCCGTGGGGAAGGAATCGCCCCATGCGTTCCGGAAAAATCTCTGACATATTTTGAACATTTTCCCACTCTTCTGGCCTTTAGGATAAGGTGTTGAAGGTACAGAAAAACATACTCCAATGGCAGAGAGTTTTTTTCCTTCCTGCTCGCACTGGATTAGTGTGTCCTTTACTTCGGGTCCAAAGAGTGAGGAACCATCAAAAGGGGAATTAGTAAAAGTAGACTTAAAGGGCTCCGCAAAATTCCACAAGCGCATCCAAGAGTGGCTCCTAACAAACTCCAGAACCCGCTGCCCTGCTCGCTCCATCTGCTGCATAGGATATCAGCCTCATGGAGGAGTTGATGATGGAATTTAAGGTGGACAGCTGGGAGTAGACCTTCTCATTCACCCCACAGCTAATGTACCTTGTAGAGTATCTTGTAGTTCTTTCAGGAGATCTCCTTGTAGCCTTGTAAAGTGAGATAGGTAGTTCAGCAATCACAGTGAAAATGTCGCTGACGAAAAGACATGCTTCCAGTATCTGTCTATCATTCAAGAGTCTTTATTCGGAGGATGAACAGATGACAAAGTCTCTGAAAGTTCCTTCTTTGTGGCTGCTGCCACCACCATAGCATCTATGGGTACCCCCTTAGTAAGGAAATCCTTTCCGGAAGGAGCTGACAAGAATTTGTTAGGCCTCCGAGGGACTGGTTCCACTATCAGGTGACTCCCACGCCTTTCGACTGACCAGGTCCATTAGCTCACTGAAAGGCAGACACACCCAGGAGGCTGAAGCTTGAGACCCAAAAGCCTTCAATGTACACTGACTCCTCATCAGAAGGGGTGGTGGCCTGCCAGCCGCCTCTCTGCTTCAGGATCTCTAGAATATCTGCAAATGAGATATCACCAGAGGACGACCATGAGGACCCTTCCGACTCATCAAGGTCAGTGTCTGAAGTGACTGATTCATCTGGGGAGTCTACGTGCTTCCTCTTAAAAGTTCGCTTCCGAGGTGGTTTCCCAGAAGGACATTCTGGGGAGGGCTCGGAGGAGAGGGGTTTGCCCATTGGGGGATCCTGAGGCTCTGTATCTCTGCTGTCCTGTGGAATGGGTGGTGCCGAGACAGTAGCTGGTGCCTTAGGGGAATGAGTGCTAGTATCCCTCTGTGGTGCTGAATGGGTAGACATCACACTACTCATCAGCTCAAAGGCAGATCCTGCTGGCTCTGAAGACTCTAAGGAAGGCACCAGAACCAACGAGATTGGACCAGAGGCCGATGGTGGAGCACAGCTAACCCGGGCCGACGCTCCGAGGGGTAGACTCGGCACCGAAGAAGATCGGGGCCGAGAATCCCCCCCCCCCCGGGGAACCCCGGCTCTCAGACTCCCCAGACGTCATTGAGAGAGTCTGAGCAGAAGTCGGCTCCTTGAACACCGAAGGGGGTCTTGGAACCGACGGATCCACAGTAAGTGGTACCAAGCACTCTGGCTCCGAAGGTCCAGCTTGGCTCAGTAGAGGAACAGTGGGTATAACTTGTACAGTAGGCTCCGAGACCAAATGGGTGGGAGCCGAGAATAATTTAGTCAGTGCCGGCGACTTCAGGATTCTGCGCACCACCCGTTCCACGTCATCGTCCGATAAGCTCCTGTTGGACCTGGAAGATATGGATGTAGAGCAAGACCTGCGCAGAATTGGAGATCTTAGTGTTGAAGAAACCAGTGAAATATCCATGGACCGGCTCCAAGTAGAGGTATCTTGCAGCTCCGAGGACTTTGGAGCCGAAGTACCAGGCTTGTCAACTAGAATTACCTCTGACGACTCAGAGGACTGCGAAGCCAAGGCGGTAGTGGCCTTAGAGATTTTTGGTAGCTTGACTGAGTCGATGTTGCAGCTGAATGTCTCTTTTGGGATTTTTCCTTTTTGGAAGAAAGAGAAGAAGAGGAGGAAGAAGAACTATGCATAGCTTCCTTAAAAGATGGCTTTAAGAGCCCTTTCAGGATCAATTTGTTTCTTCTTTCTTGAAGTATCCTTGCACTGAAAGAATGACAAAAAGTACAATCTTCTTGTAGGGAATTGCACCAAGGCAATAAACACATATAACATTGTCCATCCATGATGGTCAGTTTTTGTGAGCACTTCTGGAATTTTTTAAAGCCCGAAGGCTTATGTTCCCTTTCGTTTGTGTCTTTGGACATAATAAAGATAAGATCGCAAAAAGAAAGTTTTAACTACAGTGCTATACAACTACTGAACTATATGACTATTCAACTCTATAATGGGAAACACAAAGGAGACAGACAACTAGGGAGAAAAATAGGGCCTCTAACTCAAATGGACCTATTTCCCAGACAAGACAACTAACAAAAGCCCTCTAACTAAAACGGGTGAAGAGCTCTCTAACTTAAACAAGCTACTTAACAACTAGACAGACAGAAAAAAACAACCATTACCAGGGATACAGATAGGCCTACTATGCGACGGGCAAATCCACGCCAAAGAGAATAAAACTATAACTATATAACTATAGTGTAAAAAAACGGGCACAATGATTTAAATATGTTGAAAACAAAGCTATTTATAATAAAATAGAACAGTATACAGGAAAAATATAAGAAATTTATCACAGCTTAGCCATGGCCAAGATGAGCGCATACAACGTCGTAAAGTGGCAAATGAGATCTGGGGGAATTACACCACTGCATTTTGTGACACCTACTTGCCACGAGCCAAGTATGAGAATTTCAGCTATGTATTCGGCCGAGTCGGAGTCGATTCTTGGCTCCGAACCCATCACTGTAAGAATGAAGGCGAGATAGGACAACATATCATCAATTATCCAAGCACAGCCTTCCTCAGTTTTCAGACAGGAAAAATCATCAAGTCTGAATATGTAAACATATACCTCTATTTGCTTGTGTGTGTTTTTTGAGCTTGTAGCCTGCTCGTGTGAAAAATATTCTTTACTGTCCACTGGAATCACTGAATGGTTGGAAAAGTGTATTCGTTACAAGCAGAAAAAAACAAGATTTTAGAAATTTTTCATCTGGTTCAATGTATGATTGATTATCCAAACTACCCTAGGTCCCAATTAGTTCAGATAATAGACTCTCTACTGTATGTTCCCGGATCCCTGATTACTAGGTCAACTCTAAGGTGTGTCTTAACGATGGAGCAATTAACCTTCCCAAAAGGCACTAAAATGCATGTCTAGGCATTGAGTGTTAATCTGTGACATGGGCACCAGTCATTTGTCCGTGTTGAACCCTCTTGTAAGATGTTTGTATCATGGGGGAAGTCTACAAAAGCTCTGAATTTGCAGTTATCTCCAAACGTAGTAAGCCAAAGGGCCTTGACATTGGCCTTTACCTCCAAGTAGTAGATGCCAAACAGGAGCGGTACCAGCACACAGCCCTGAGGCACCTCACTGGTGACCAGTCTCTTAGTGAAGGTGGTCTCACCAATTCTGACTTCCTGGGTCCTGCCTGTGAATCAGATGACAATCCCAGAGTTATGTAGAAGTTTATGCCCAGTTCAGTAAGTTTGTCAACTATACCTGAGTGGAGTACTGTAATTGAATGCTTAGCCAGGTCTAGGTGGGCGCTATGCACCTCTTTCCCTCTGCCATCGCTATGGTGACGTCCTTAAAAAGAACAAAACAAAAAAATATATAACTAGGTTTAGTAGGCATGACCTTCCTTTGACAAAGTCAAACTGTGTTGGGTCCAGTGTCTTATGGTTATCTATGTCTTTGTTGATCATTTCCATGACAATCTGTTCCATGACTCTGCATATTAGACTAGTCAGTAACTTCCTGGGTGGGTCTGACAGTCCACCCTTGAGAAATGGGATAATCACTGCAGTCCGCCACTTCTCTGGTACAAAGCTTGTTTGGAAGCTATAACTGAAAAGTGACTTAAGTGGTCCTGATAGGTCAATGTTTAAAGCTATTTAGGATGCATCCCGGAATACTGTCAGGAGCCCATTGAGGCTGTTTTAGGCCTTAGAGAGCACTGTCGGTACCTGCTCCTTGTTAACAAATAAACACATACACAGAAATACTACAATTTGCAGTTCTGTTAAAAATATGAGTTAATGCATCTTAACGTGTATTTATTGTAAATTACTGTGATTCAAGTTTATCTGATCTGTTATGGCATTTCTCTAACAGATGCTAAAACATTTAATTTTTTCTTGAATTTTTCAATGATGATTTTTATTTGGAATTAATTTCTTACTAGTAGGCTTTACTAATAACGTGTCAACAAAACAGAGAAATGTTAATGTGATTTATCCAAGATTTATTCAGGGTTTTTGACTTTTCAATAATTTCATTAACAACTGTTATACTGCATCGAAACACACCTCTTTAATTCAATATGCTGATGACTCAACCCTCATTGTTCTGCCAAAACCATCCCATCTTCAACATAACTCTCATCAATCTTTACGTCTACTGAATCCTGGCTTAACAGCTCAGAGGCTCCTACTAAAGTCAAGGAAAACAAAGTTAATCTTACTCCTCCTCCAAACACATAACCTTAACAGGACTGCCCTCCCAGTTACCTCCTTAATGAACTCAAAAAGAGAAAACTATCGTGCACACAAAGCTATTAGGGATTATTACAGGTAACTTGAAATTCAACTTGCACATACATCAGGCCATAAAGACCCACAAGAAACTCAGGACACTTCACAGAATCTGACACTCCTCAACAAATATCACCAAAAAACCTTGGCATTACCCTTCCTGTTATTATTCTAGCTATATCGCTCTCAAATCCTGACAGATATAAATGCCACACTTGGATCTAAATTAATACCATTTACTACAGTAAAGTTGTAAAATTTGCAACAAGTCTGCCATTCAGGTCCACACTACTGCAATGCCCAAAAATAACAAAACTGACTTAATTACCCCATACCTCACCTACTCTCAGTTAATCATATAATACAATATAATACGCAGTCTAAAAAATGCCCATCATGACAGGAATTTGTCACTGCAATCATCCCACTTGAAATCCCCACCCCCTAATATCTACCTTCCCTCCCTCTTTCTCATTCCTATTTGTTCCTATCCTACAATTATGCTATCTATTCTAATCTCTATCCTAGTAACAATTTTCTGCATTTTTTTTGTCACTTTGTTCTTTCTATCCTCCTCAATACTTACTACTTAGTTAAAGGCCTCGGGCTGAAATCTCTTACTAGTACAGTAATACGAATCTGCTTATCCTTCCATTGTATAAACTTCAATTGTGTTTATTGTAATTTAATGGGGTTGGGAGGGTGGCCTAATGGTTAAGGTGTTTGCCTTACAAACACAAGGTGCAGGGTTTGAGTCTCACAAGGGATAATTGGGCTAGGCTTAAAATGGCTCACAAGGGCAGCTAGCTTAGTACTAATCTATGAACCTATCTATATATATATATTTACATAACTCCTATGAATTTTATATTACTCGCCTAATTTGAACTGTGAATGTTTTACTTGCATAACTTGCACTGTGGAGCTTTTCTCCCCGGGCCACTGCTGAAAAAGGGTGCAAAAGCTCACAGTTGGAATATCCCGGTCAGAGAGAGTAATGTACTTACCATAAGTTGGCATCACTTACCATAACCCATAACTTGGTATCTGTGTTATCCTCACAGTAGGGTCTTGGATCAGACATTGGATCCGAGCCGGCAACTTTAGCTTAGACAGATCCAAGACTCAAGCACTTCCCACTCCCATAATCCCCTGCTGCCCTCTAACCCTCAGACTGAGTTTGCTAACATAGTCAGTATCGCTATGATCCAAAAGGTAGAAAGGAAAAGAGTGTTGGACCCACAACACCTCAACTTCCTCAGAGGACCAAAAAGGAAGGGGGGTGATGGGAGGGAAATGTAAGGAATAATGATACAGGATAACATAGATGCCAAGTTATGGTAAGTACATAACTTACCTGATGTTATCCATGTAACTTTTCGTCACAGTAGGGTCAGAGTCCCCAGCTACAATTTACCCTGGGAGGCCTCAAGGAAGGAAGGTTGAAGCACCATGGAACCAAAGGAAGCCCTGTTCCTGGAAACCAAACACAGCTTGTAATGTGATATAAAGGTGTGAGGATTAGACCAAGTGGCGGCAGCACAAACATAGTCAATGAAGAGTCTGGCCATGAAGGCTGAAGTAGTAGCCATAGACCTAGTAGAATGAACTCTAACACTACCCAGAACCTCAAGATGCTTGTTGGTGTAGACTGTATAGATGCAGCTGGAGATCCATTTAGAGATAGTCACTTAAGAAATGGGGAGGCCACCTCTATTCGGTGAAAAAGTCACAAAGAGGTGGTCTGATATGGGAAACTCCTTAGTCCTATGCAGATAAAAATTGCAGCTGCCTGTGTACGTCCAAAGTATGCAGAATGTACTCTCTTTTATTGGAATAATTGGGAAAGAAAACTGTTAACTGAATACATTGGTTCAGATTGGATTCAGTGGAAACCTTGGGAAAAAAGGATGGATCTGTTCTAAGAGACTTTGTGAAAGACCATATACAGGGGAGCAACTGCAAGAGCTTGCAACTCAGACACCCTCTTAGTTCAAGTTATGGGTACTAGGAAGGCCATTTTCTAAGACAAAAAGTTGAAATCACATGAACTAGCAGGCTCAAATAAGCTCCGAGTCAGATTGCAGCATGAAGGTTAGATCCCAAGGAGGCAAGGATTCCTTAACGGGTGGTCTTAGAAGGAAAACACCTTTCATGAAGGTTTTTCAGAGTCTGAAGAGAACGTAGATTTGCTATTCTTATGAAAATTGGATAATAGTAGAAAAACTTGCCCCCTCCTGAAAAAGTGAGGACAAGAAGAGGAGAATATCTGGCACAGAAGCAGATAAAGGGTCCAGATTCCTGCTCTTAGCCCAGACAGAAAACTTTTTCCATTTACTATTATAAACCTTTCCAGGGGAAGGTTTTTGGGAGCCTAGGATAACTTTCTTGATGGGGGAAGCTAGCCTGGACTATTTCAAAATCACTGGAACTAGAGAAACCATTCAGTTAGACAAAGGGTCCGAAGATTGGGAAGAGGGAGCGCCTAAGGATGGGCGATCGATATTGAAGGGGATCCAGTATCCAAGGGGGGTACTTAAATTGACACCTTAGGAAGTGAAACCACGGCTGACGAGGCCAGAAGGGGGCAATGAGGATCAGGGATGTCCTCAGGTGTCATTCTTTCTGCAAAACATTGGGGATAAGAGGGATAGGAAGGAAAGCATAGAGGAGACTCAGAGGCCAATCGTGGACTACAGCAACACTTGGTGACTCCCTGGGTAGAGAGATCAGTGTGAAGTACATGCTGCATTTGTTGTTGGTTGGGGAGGCAAAGTCGTCGCAGCACAGTTGACCCCAATGCAGAAAATCTGCTTCGTCACTGTCAGCTTGAGGGACCACTCATGAAGACTCAGTACGGTTCTGCTGAGTTTGCTGGGCAACACAGCGTCCTGCTGAAAGAAGAAAGCGCCTAGAGGACATCGCCCATTTTCAAACTCTCAAGGCCTCTCTACACAATGGGCAAGATCATATTCTCCGTCGTTTGTTGATGTACTAGACCACTGCCATGTTGTCCATCTGAACTGCAACTGTCCCCAAAGGGAGACAATCCTTAAAGGCTTGCAATGTTAGGAGGACTGCTCTCATCTCTAAGATGTTTATGTGCAATTTTACTTGGTCTCTACGGGGGACCACTTGTCTTGCATGGCTCTCCCCTGGAAAAGCCCCCCCTCACCCCAACAAGGAAGCATCTGTGGTCACAGTAGCCTTGGGTGAAGGGAGTGAAAAGGGCCTGCCAAAAATGAGATCCTGAGACTGAAGCCACCAAAGAAGGTGCCGTTTGCACAATGGCATCAATTTTATGGACATGGACATAGGCTGAGACAGAACGGACGACTAAACTGCCACAGTCCACTGTAAAACCCGCATGCGGTACCTTGCTAGTGGCACAAGCTGTACAGCCATGTATCCTAGGGTCCGAAGACCCAAGTGGACTGGAGGATTCAAAAGATTTGAGACATGCATGACATGCATGATCTGCTCCTGGATCAGCTGTACTCTGTGAAGAAGTAATGCTGGAATCTCTGAGACTGAGTCTAGCTGGACTTCTATCAACTCATCGGGACCAGACTGGACTTTGAGAGGTTCACTGTAATCCCCAATTGGCTTAACAGGAGGATGACATACTGGCCGGCTTGTGACAGCTGGTGCATCGTGGCTGCTGTGAGGAGCCAATAGTCAAGTTACGGAAACAACTGGAATTTCCTGCAGCCTCAGGTGAGCCACCACCACTGCCATACATTTGGTAAACACCTGGGGGCTGTGGCAAATCCAAAGGGCAGGGTGCTGAACTGGTAATAACTGGCCCCTAATCAGAAGCGAAGGCGTCTCCTCGAGCATCTGCCTATCTTGATGGGATAACAGGTATTCTGGAGAGCCATTGAGCACATCCAGTCGCCCCTGCGTAAGAGAGGTAGAATGGATTGAACGTTGACCATCTGGAACTTGGACTTCTTGACCAACAGATTCAACTCATTGAGGTTGAGAATAGGAAGCAGGTGCCCAGTCTTTTTTGGCACTAAAAAGAAGCGAGACTAAGTTACAGATCCTCTTTGTCTTGTGGGACCTCTTATATGGCTTTTTGAAGAAGTTGTACAACTTCCTTGAAGGCCAACTCTCTTTGGCAGGGTGGTACGTCGGGGTGATACCTTTGTATAGGAGGGGGCTGAAAAAAAGGAACAAAATAACTCCTGGAAACGATGTTTAAAACCCAATGATGGTAGGTGATGACTGTCCAGGCTAATGGATGAAGGTAAAATGAACCCAGACTGCCTCCAGGGCAGGGCAGTCGGCAACGCTTCAGGTGTGCTGAAAGGACTGCTCAGAGAAGGGTTTCCTGGAGCCCTGATATTGCAGACCCCCCTGCCTCTATGGCAGCATCTACTGTTGGAATCTCTCCCCCTACAGGAAAGAAATAGTACAGTTTTGTACCTACCATAAATGTAGATGTCCGATAGATATGCAACTGCAGTCATAACATATGGGTTGTCCTGCCTCAGGCAGCCCTCGGTCGGCCGAATTCCAAAGTCTGGGTCCGGCGTCGGCTGGTGTCGCCTCCTCTCCGACGTCACAATGGCTGGAGTATAAAGGCATCGACCGACGCCATCTTCTTCAGTGTTTCTTGCCCTAGATGTCAGGTGCCCTCTTAGGAAGGCTAAATTTGGTAAATGGATAAAAATAATCCCAAACATGCACAACAGTAATAAACAGATACACCATAGGAGATACCCCCAGCTGAAGGGAAAAGGGGTAGGGTCCCAAAAAGAAGGATACAGAGGGGTAGGAGGGTGGGAAAATCCGACTGCAGTTGCATATCTATCGGACATCTACATTTATGGTAGGTACAAAACTGTACTATGTCCTTCAAGAATGCAACTGCAGTCATAACATATGGGTTGAATACCATAGCCAAGCTGGGGGTGGCTGGAACTATGATAAGGATGGTGTAGCTAAAATCCCCTGCAGGACTGCCGAAGCAAAGCCTGCTCGGGATCTGGAGTATAAGGGCAGGTGGTAGTGCTTGGTAAATGTATGCACGGAGCTCCATGTAGCAGCCTCTAAAATGTCCTTTGTTGTCACCCCTCTTAGGAAAGCTGTGGAAGTGGCTATAGCTCTGGTGGAGTGTGGCCTAATATTGGCTGGCACACATTTTCCATGAAAAGAATAGCAAAATCTGATGCAATGTCCAATCCATTTTGAAATTGTTTGTTTGGAGATTGCTTTTCCTTGTACTCCAGCAGCATAGGCTACAAACAGCTGGTCAGACTTTCTGGCGGCCTTAGTTCTGTCCAAGTAGTAGCGTAGTTGTCTGTGTATGTCCAAAGTATGCAGTAGTTTTCCCCCCTATTTTGAGGATTGGGGAAGAATGTAGGTAGATGAATAGCTTGATTTAGAGACACCCTGGAAATAACTTTTGGCATGAATGTAGGATTGGTTCTTAGAGAGACTCTGTCTTGATGAAAAATGAGGAAGGGGGGCACTGCCATGAGTGCCTGTATCTCCGAAACTCTTCTTGCAGAAGTGACTGCCAATAAGAAGGCCGTCTTCCATGAAAGAAATTGTATTTCTGAGGTTGTTGCTGGCTCAAATGGAGGAAGAGTTAGTTTTTCCAACATGTAGTTGAGGTCCCATGCAGGTACTGGCTGTTTTCTGGGAGGTTTGATATTCTTTATCCCTCTTAGAAACTGTCTTAGCAGAGGATGCAAAAACAGTGGAGGGTCACAATTGTATTTTGCTGAGATTGCTGAGGCATGAATCTTTATTGAGGAGTATGAGAGTACAGTATGGAATAGTTCTGCCAAGTATTCTAATATCTGAGGTATACTCAGTAATGCTGTATCCTGACCCCTTTTGGCATTCCAGATGCTGAATCTCTTCCACTTGGCTGAATAGGTTTTTCTGGTGGAAGGTCTGCGTACTTCCAGCAAGATCTCTCGAACAGATTTGGAAAGAGAGTTAGGTGTTGAAGTCATGGTAGCCTCCAGGCTGTCAGATGCAATGTTTTCAGGTCTTGATGTACAGTCCTGTAATTGTGTTGCGTTAGGAGCAGGGGCCATAGGGTCAGAGGCCATGGTTTGGTCTGAGTTATGGTCAATAGCAATGGGTACCAGTGTTGCCTTGGCCAGTCTGGAGCTATCAAGATGCCTGTTGGTTGTTCTGCTTTGATTTTCAGTATCACCTTGGTCGGCAGAGGCAGGGGAGGGAATGCATAAATTTTTAGAGAATGCCAGCTGAAGGAGAGAGCATCTGTTTTCCAAGCTAGAGGGTGGTGAGTCCTTGTGCAGAACTTTTCCAGGTGATGATTTAAGTGGGAAGCAAAAAGATCTGCGTCCGGTCTTCCCCATGTCCTTGTCAGTTGAGAGAAAATGTGAGGGTGCAGCATCCATTCGTGTGGATCCATGAAATTTCTGCTCAGATTGTCCGCCAGTACATTGTCCTTGCCTGGTACAAACTGGGATTGTAAGTTATCTTCAGGCTCAGGGATTTTTCCCAGAGAAGCATTGTTAGTCTGCAGAGGGGATAAGAATGAGTGCCTCCCTGCTTGTTTATGTACCACATGACAGTGGTGTTGTCTGTCCTTATTAGCAAATGTCCTTGTTGTAGTGATTTTTCGAAAGTCTCAATGGCATGTATCGCTGCCAACATCTCCTTTTGGTTTATGTGCAGATGTCTTTCCTTTGGCATCCATAGACCTTGAATGCATCTGCCCTCCATGTGCGCCCCCCACCCATGGTCTGAGGCGTCTGTTGTAATCATTTGGCCTGCTTGAGGTCTGTTGAAAGACATGCCTTTGTTTAGTTGACTGGCTTGAGCCCACCATAGAAATTCCTTCTGCAGACATGGAATAAGTGGGATTATGTCCTCTAGGCTGTTGTTGTGTTGAGACCATAAGTTTTTTAAATACCATTGCAGCTTTCTCATATGAAGTCTTGCCAAAGGTATCAGAAGGATGCAAGATGCCATGAAACCCAGGGCCTGCAGGATTTTCCTTGCAGTCAGCTGGGAAAGCTTTGCTAGGCCTTTGAAGTACTCTGGTAAATGCTGCTGTTAAATGGTAAATGCTGGTAAATGCTCTGTGAGGTAGGCCATTTGGGTTTCCGTGTCCAGTTTGGTTCCTAGGAATGTAATCTGTTGGGATGGTAGTAATTTTGACTTCTGAATGTTGACTGTGTATCCCAAGGCCTGCAGTAGATGCATGACATAGTCCAAATTCCCTTTTAAGGTTTGTTTGTTGTCTGCTTGTATGAGGCAGTCCAAGTAGGGGTATATTTGAATCCCCTGCTGTCTGCAGTGTGCCACTACTGATGCCAGGCATTTCGTGAACACTCTGGGTGCAGTAGATAAGCCAAACGGCAATGCTGAGAATTGATAATGCTCTGTCCCTGCAAGAAATCTGAGGTATCTTCTGCAGCTTTGTCTGACTGGGACATGCAGGTATGCCTCCTTGAGGTCCAGAGTGACCAGCCAAGACCCCTTGCCCAGCATGGGAAGAAGTTGCTGCAACGTCAGCATTTTGAACTTTGGCACAATGAGGAAAGTGTTTAGATTTGACAAGTCCAGTATGGGTCTCCATTTGTTTTCTTTTCTTGGAACAAGGAACAGTCTTGAATAAAATCCCTGGCCTTGCTCCTGAGGAGGAACCCTTTCTATTGCTTTCATACTTAATAGCTTGGAAACTTGAGTGAGTGCCTCTGCCCTTTG
Organism: Protopterus annectens; assembly: GCF_019279795.1. Classification (NCBI taxonomy): domain Eukaryota; kingdom Metazoa; phylum Chordata; order Ceratodontiformes; family Protopteridae; genus Protopterus; species Protopterus annectens. The sequence continues at coordinate 92,830,075 of NC_056743.1, forward strand.
ATGATGTGGCAGGTTTGGCATGCCTTGTCTTATTGGTAATGTGTGGAAGTGGAATCTGTAACCTTTGTCTATCAAATCCAGAATCCAATTGTCTTTGGTTAAGATATGCCAGTTTTGTGAGAATAAGGCTAATTTTCCGCCCAAAGGTGCTTCTTTTTGAACCTTTGTAGGCGGTACGAAAGAGAAGTCATTGTGATTGTCCTTGTGGTGCAGCTGGACTGTCTGCGCCACTTCTTTGATTTGGAGGTTGCCAGTGGCAGCCCCTGTAAGATCCTCGGTATTGCCCTCTACCCCGGGCACGTCTGCTTTTTCCCCTTTGAAACTTGTCAGAGCCGGGGAAGGACCAATTCTTTGAGGGCCAGTTTCTGCTAATCTGGGTGGCTGAACCTGAAGGAAATCCTTGACTGTCTGTACTGACTTTGCTTTTTCCTCTATGGATTTCAATACATCTTGTGCAGTAGCACCAAAAAGCTTTTGTTTTTCCAAAGGTGCATCCAGTAACTTTACTTAAACATGGTCAGGCAAAGACTGATCCTTCAACCAAGCATGTCTACGTATCACAGCCCCAGTCATAGCTGCCCTACATGAAGCTTCCAGTGCATCATAACCACACTGCAGAAAATGGTTATTAACCTGCTGAGTGTTATGTATATGATCCTGCAGTGCCTTTTTATCAATAGGCTCAGGACAGGCTAACTTTTTCTGTAAATCATCCAGGAGAAAATCTTGGTACTGAAACATGTGAAAAAGGGAGTTAAGAGACCTCATGGCTAGGGTAGTAGAGGTATATACTTTTTTACCCCATCTCTCCAGGGACCTTGCTTCTCTGTCAGCTGGCAGTGGGTTTTTGGCAGAGGAGGAAGCCACTCCCTTGGGGCCCTGTGAAATAGTTTCTAGAGCCACAGAGTGGGCCTTAAAAAGGTGCTTGTGAGTGTCAGGTACCCTATAATATCTGTCCGGCTTGACAGGAGCAGGAGGAAGAGAATCAGGGTTGGCACTGGAGTCAGAGAAAACATCATCCAAAACATCCATAACTGAAGGGATAGCCAAAGGTCTGTGCTGGGGAAGCTTGAGGAAAGTACGAAGCCTTTTCCTGGAGTCAGAGAATTCCTGACCCTGCCATTGAAAATGTTCCCTCATGGAATGCAGGACTTCCCCAAATGAGAAATCCTCTGGAGGGGAGGCAGAGGGAATTGATTCCTCAGCATCAGAGTCCTCGTAGGCCTGGAAGGGTTCTTCTTGAGTATCAGAATGCTCAGAATCCCCAGAGGCTTCATCCGAGGAGAGGTCGTCCACCTGCTCAGTTCTAGGCCTTTTCTCTGCAGGTGGCTGAGAACCCCTGTCCGGATGAGGCTGAGACCCCCTGATAAGGGAAATAAGATCTGCAGCCAGAGACATGATCTGCTTATCAGATGAAGGGGCCTGGGCAGGTTTAGGATGGGCCTTGGCCTGACTGGCGGCCTTAGCACGTGCAAAGGCCTTGATGGACATGGATACAGGAGGCCTAGCAGCCCCACGTGCAGGCGTTACCGTGTCCACAGGAATGGTGTCGGGTAGATCCAGAACTTCGGTTTCCGGAGGAAAATCAACAACCGGCACCGGAGAGATCTCCGAGACCGAAGGTCGTGTTAATGCTGTGTCGTCGGCCTGGAGCGGTAGATTTACCACTTCCAAAGGGACCGGAGTGCTAGAAGAGGGTTTAGGAGTAACATCGGTAGTGGACGCGGGCCGAGGTCGTCGGTCCCGGCCCTTGCGTTTTTTAGCAGATTGGGTTGTCGGTTGATCAGACGGCATGATATACGCAAAAGATTCACCGAAGAAGTCCTCGGTGAATTCTGCCTGGCGCCTGAGAGTGCGCTTATTAAAGCAGGCACAGGCCGAGACGTCGTGGTCTGGGCCCAGGCAAGGAAGGCAGAGAGAATGGAAGTCCTTATGAGGTATTTGTTTACCACAAGACAAACTATTATTAACTTTCTCAATTTGTTCTGACATCGGCTGAGGCAAGAATAAATGTTCCCCAACGGGGTACTTAGCTTTTAGATGACTTCGGTACTGAAAACACAGGAGCTGACCGACCGGCACTTGCGAACTGCTTCTGCTTCGGGCACCTGAAGAAGATGGCGTCGGCCAATGCCTTTATACTCCAGCCGTTGTGACGTCGGAGAGGAGGCGACACCAGCCGACGCCAGACCCAGACTTTGGAATCCGGCCGACCGAGGGCTGCCTGAGGCAGGACAACCCATATGTTATGACTGCAGTTGCATTCTTGAAGGACATCATCAGAAGCGTCCTGGAAGGAAGACTGTGACCTTTGGAACCACATCTTAGCTACTTGTCGGGTCTTGAAAAATGACCGCTGACTAGTAGAAAATTTGATCCCCACCACAGACAAGGTCTTTCCTGCCTACTCACTACAGGTTAGAGCATCTTTCACAGAAGATCCAAACAGGGTGGCCCAAACAGGGTGGCCCGTCAAAAGGGAGTGCTGGTAAAAGATGCTTTGAAGGCCTCCACAAACCCATATAGTTGTAACCAAGCATGCTGCCTTACAGCTATGCCAGTATCTGCCGCTCAAGAGGTAGCTTCCAATGCATTGGAAATTAACCTCATTGAGGAATTAGCAAGGGACATCAGAATAGACAGTGTGGGTGACACCTTCTTGAGGTCCTCCTCCAGCAACAACTATGTAAGGGAAGTGGTGAGTTCTTTAAGTCCCTTTGAAGGCGGATGAAGTGTGCAAGGTAATGAATTGCCCTCAGTCCAAAGGAAGCTGAGGCAAACACACTCTTCCCATGCCAGTCAATCACCAGAGACTCCCTGTTTGGGGGATGGATCATGGAGCTCTGCTCTGCCAGCTCCTTTCTGGTGGCAGTGGTAACCATGAAGGCATTGAAAGGGACTCCTCTGCTCCAAAAGGGTTGGTCCACAGGAGGGCTAAGGAAACTACAGTTGTGTACACTTACCATAAATGTAGATGTTCGAGTGTATTCATTGTTGCAGTCATTACATTTGGGTAATCTGCTGGCAGGTTGCCCTCAGTCGGCCTGAATAACAAAGTCTTGGGTCCTGCGTCGGTTGCTGTCTCCTCTTCCATGACATCATGTCTTCAGGGGTATAAAACATGCAGCCGATGCCATTTTAATCAGTTTTTCTTGCCCCAGATGTCAGGTGCCCCCCAAATGGGGAGCAATATATATATATATATATATATATATATATATATACACACACACACACATATACATATACAAATGCATGTAATTTAGAATACAAAAAATATACCTCCAACTAAAAGCAAATACACCAAAAAGGCTTTTGAGTATAGTACAAGAAAGAAGTGGTATAAATAAGAGAGAAAAAGTGGGCTGGTGGGTGGGTAACCAGGACTGCAACAGTGAATACACTCGAACATCTACATTTATGGTAGCTGTACACATCTGTACTATGTTCTTCGTGCTTCACTGTTGCAGTCATTACATTTGGGTAGAATCCCAAAGCTATGGTTGGGAGGATGGAATTATACAGCATTGGGAGCAGCTATAAGGCTCTGCAGGATAGCAGTGGCAAAGCCTGCTCTGGATTTAGAGAAGAGAAGTAAATGGTAATGTTTGGTGAACGCATGAACTGAGCTCCAAGTAGCAGCTTCTAGAATGTATTTGGTAGGAATCCCTCCGAGAAAGGCTGCAGAAGTAGATGCAGCCCTGGTGGAATGGGATCTGATCCCCCTGGGGATAGGTTTACAATGGTGCATGAAGCAGAAACTAATACAATGGCTTATCCATTTTGAAACAGTCTGCTTTGAAATAGCCTTTCCCTCTGACCCTGCAGCAAATGCCACCAGTAATTGCTCAGATTTTCTTAGAGATTTTGTCCCGTTTAAGTAGAATCTTAGTTGTCTGTGTACATCCAATGAATGCAGAATCCGTTCCCCCTTGTTCTGTGGATTTGGGAAAAAGTTGGCAGATGAATGGCCTGATTAAGAGCCACACTGGATACCACCTTAGGCATAAAGGATGTATTGGTTCTGAGGGCCACCCTGTCCGGATAAAAGATAATGAAAGGCCCCACTGCCATGAGAGCCTGTAGTTCTGAAATCCTTCTAGCTGAAGTGACTGCTAAAAGAAAAGCTATCTTCCAAGAGAGAAATTTTATGTCTGCAGTAGCAGCTGGTTCAAAAGGAGGTAGGGTGAGTTTTTCCAGCACAAAATTGAGGCCCCATTCAGGAGTTGGTGCTCTCCTGGGAGGTCTCAAATTTTTGGCCCCTCTGAGGTACTGCTTTAGCAGGAGATGAGAAAAGAGAAGAGGCTCTGTGTTGTAATGAGCCAAAATGGCAGAGGCATGGATTTTTATAGAAGAAAAAGATAGGCCTTTATGAAACATCTCAGTTAAGTATTGCAGAATCTGAGGAATATTGGGCATTGCTGTGTTTATTCCTTGGGCTTGGTTCCAGGCAAATAATCTTTTCCATTTATCAGCATAAGATTTTCTAGTACTAGGCCTTCTAGCCTCCAAAATGACATCCATCACAGGTTTACTGAGAGATGTGACTGGTGAAATTAGTTGATTAGCCATGCTGCAAGATTCAGAGTTTGGAGCTGAGTGTGCAGAATTTGATATTTCTGCCGAGACAGTAAATAAGGTGTCTGAGGCAGATACCACGGAGGAAGGTGTGACATATTGAGTAGGAGCGGGTACCAGTGTTGGCGAGGCCAGTCTGCAGCAATTAGAATCATTTTCGATTTTCCTGTCTGACTTTTAGTAAAAACTTGGAGAGCAGAGGCAGAGGGGGAAAGGCATAGGCTGATAGGTTTTTCCAGCTGAAGGATAGAGCATCCACTTTCTAAGCTTTTTTGTGATGAATCCTTGTGCAGAATTTGTCCAACTGATAGTTTTGGGGAGAAGCAAAAAGATCTATGTCTGGGCTCCCCCATTTTCATGTCAACATGCTAAAGATTTGTGGATGCAGTTTCCATTTGTGTGGGTCCATAAGATTTCTGCTTAGTTTGTCTGCCAGAGTATTTTGCTTTCCTGGCAGGAATTGAGCTTGTAGATGTATTTGATAAGTCAAGGATGTGTAACACAAAGCCATGGTTAGTCTGCAAAGGGGGTAGGAATGGGTACCCCCCTGCTTATGTACCACATAACTGTGGTGTTGTCCATCTTTATCAGTAGTTGTCCTGGATGAAGAAAGTCCTTGAAGGCTGTCAGAGCATTCTGTACAGCTAGCATTTCTTTCTGGTTGATATGTAGGTGCATTTAATTTGGGCTCCATTTGCCCTGAATGCATCTCCCTGCCAGATGGGCCCCCCCAAGCAAAAACTGATGCGCCTGTAGTCAGAGTTTGGGTGGCAAGGAATGGAATGAATGACAGTCCCTTGTTTTGGTGACAGGCAAGGAATGATAAGAATCATTGTTTCCGGGCTATGACAATGTTGACTCCATAAGTTTTTTAGGTACCATTGAAGTTTCCTCATATGCAGTCATGCATATGGAATTAGAAGAATTTGTCTTGCAGATAGTTGGGTTTTTGTGGCCACTTGTTTGAAGTACGTCATCAATTGAAGTTGTTTGTCTGGCATGAGGTAAGCCATCTGGGCAATTGTATCCAAGCTTGCACCCAGGAATGTAATTATTTGAGTGGGTACCAGTTGTGATTTATTTTCGTTTATGGTGTACCCTAGGCATGTTAGAAGCCTTTTTACAAATGCCAGATGCTGTAGAAGAGTGTCCTTGTTTTCTGCCTGAATTAGACAACCATCCAGATAAGGATAAATTTGAATGTTTCCTTGTCTGCAAAATGCAATTACTGGTGCCAGGCACTTTGTGAAGACCCTGGGCGCAGTAGATAAGCCAAAGGGCAGTGCAGAGAACTGGTAATGCAAACAGCCTGCTTTGAAGCGGAGGCATCTTCTGCAAGATTCCCTGTTTGGGATATGCAGGTAAGCCTCTTTTAAGTCTAGAGTTACCAACCAGGCATCCATGTCCAACATTGGCAGTAACTGTTGTAAAGTCAGCATCTTGAATTTTGGAATGTCCAGGAAAGTATTTAGAATGGATAAGTCCAGAATTAGACGCTATGATTTGTCTTTTCTGGGTACCAGGAAAAGTCTTGAATAAAAACCTTGTCCTTTTTCCTTTTCTGGTACTGGTTGAATAGCCCCCATATCCATGAAGGACATAACTTGTTTCTGGGCCTCTGTCCGCTGATTTGGAGGCAGATCTGGCCATCAGTTTGGAATTGGCAATGTGTGGAAATGAAATCTGTATCCCTGGGATACTATATTTAAAACCCACTTGTCCTATGTAATTAGATGCCAATTTTGTGCATTAAGTGCTAGTTTTACCCCCAAAGGGGCTGCCAAAAGATAAGTGCTTGGAAATGGCAGAGGAAAGTCAGAGACTGTTTACCATATGGGGTGCCTTGCTACTTCCAGATTTGGAGGTGGAGGCACCCCATTGTTTTGTTCTGTAAGTTCCTTGCGACTGAAACCTAGAGCCTTTGGAGTGTCTGGGTTTGACCTGAGTGGCTCTGTTGGGTACTGGAAAGGACCAATTTAGTAGGCCAGTGCCTACTGAACATGGGTGGCTGCACTTGTAGGAAATCTTTTGCATAGATTTAGCTTCGTCTTCCATCTTTTTCAAAACTTCTTCTGACTTATTACCAAATAGACTGTCCTGTTGTAAAGCAGCATCCAACAATTTTGCTTTAACATGATCAGGCAGATTTTGCTCCTTGAGCCAAGCATGCCTTCTTATCACAGATACAGTTATGGCGGCCCTGCAAGAGGCCTCCAAGGAATGAAAACCACACTGCAAATTATGCTCTCCAACTTGTTTAGCCGAGTGCAATAAACCCTGTAACTCTATTTTCCACACAGTCAGAAATCAACATAATTTTCCATTTCAGTAAGCCCATGACATGCTGCTGATATTTAAGCATATGAAATTGACAGTTTAAAGCCCTGACTGCCAGGATTGCAGACATGTAAACCTTCTTACCCCATCTATCCAGAGCCCCGGAGTCTCTATCAGAAGGGGTAGGATTTTTAGCAGTAGAAGCCTTAACACCCTTGGGACCCTGAGAAATTGTTTCAGGGTCAGCAGTAGGGTTTTTAAAAAGAAATTTGTGGGAGTCAGGAACCCTGTAATATCTGTCTGGCTTACTAGGAGCCGGAGGCAGGAAATCAGGAGCCATGCTGGATTCTGAGAAAACATCAACAATGCCTAAAACAGGAGGTATAGCCAAAGGCCTATGCTGAGGAAGAAGGAGGAAATCCCTAAGCCTCTTTTTGGATTCTGAAAAATCCTGACTTTCCCAATGAAAATGTTCCCTTAAGGTATGTAAAGTTTCTCCAAAAGAAAAATCCTCAGGAGGAGAAGCAGAAGGGATGGATTCCTCTGCATCAGAGTCCTCATAAGGTGCAACAGATAATTCCTGATCAGAAGAGGAATCAGAAGAAATGGAAACCTGATCTGAAGATTCATAATCAGTGTCTTGCCTAGGCCTCTTATCAGGAGGGGGTTGGGAACCCCTGATCAAGGTAATTAAATCCTCAGCCATTTTGATCATTTGTTTTTTAGGCATAGGGGCATAAGCACATGGCCCATGCATCAGTTTTTTAGACATAAAAGTTGGTTTTGGCCTTGTTTTTGAGGATGGCATCGGTTTAATATACAAATCTTTAGGCCTGAAAATACCCCGAGTAGCAGATGCCTGCTCAGCGGCTCCGGACCCATCTAAGGGAGAGAAATCCACGGGGTTCAATACTTAAAGTATCTCGCGGCATTCCGGACTCCAAATAGGTCTCGGTAGAGGCCTGCGAATCAAAAGTAGCAGGCATCAGGGGCTGCGAAAACGCCTCACTGAATACAGGCTTAGGAGAAGCTTCATCAGTTTTGGACCTCGACGGTCTCTCTGTCTTTTTCTTTGCGTTTTTTGTGAATTCTGGTAGTCAGATTGCTAACCGACAACATTTCTGGATAGTTAAATCTTGAGCCAAAATATTTAGATGCAAAAATATACAGACGCTTAATAGTGCATTTGTTAAATTTAGCACAAAACTGACAGCAAGGCACATTGTGATCAGGGCTTAGGGCAAGGAATACAGTTCAAATGAAAATCCTTATGAGGTATTTGCTTCCCACAAGTAATACAATTATTAACTTTTACGGATATCGGTAAGGACCAAGAAAAAGTTTCCCCAACAGGGTACTTAGCTTTAGGTTGAAGACTTCGGTTCTGAAATTTAAAAATGAAAATTTCAGAAGTCGGCCGACTGGCACTTGCGAACTGCTTCTGATTCGGGCACCGCGAGGCAAGAAAGACCGATTAAAATGGCGTTGGCTGCATGTTGTATACCCCTGACTTCATGGAAGAGGAGACAGCAACCAACGCAGGACCCAAGACTTTGTTATTCAGGCCGACTGAGGGCAATCTGCCAGCAGATTTCCCAAATGTAATGACTGCAACAGTGAAACAAGAAGAACATCTGCTTCAGCAGTGGATGAGAGAAGAGAGGTGGTTCTGTGTTGTAATGAGCTGACATGGCTGAGGCATGAATTTTGATGGAGGAAAAAGAAAAGGCCCTTGTGAAGCATCTCAGTTAAGTATTGAAGAATCTAAGGTAAATTAGGCGCTGCTGTGCCCACCCCCTGAGTTTGGCTCCAAGAACAGAATCTTTTCCATTTTCCAGCACAGGATTTTCTAGTACTAGGCCTCCTTGCCTCCAGAATGACATCTAACACTTGCTTACTGACGGATGGTAATGGAGAGATCAGGTAATTAGCCAGGCTGCCAGGTTCAGGGTTTGAAGCTATGGATGCAAAATCTGACCCACCTGGTGGGACAGCAGGGAAGGGGGTCTGAGGCAAGTGCCATGGTGCCAGCAGTGACACTGCGCAAAAGGGGGTACCAGTGTTGGCATAGCCAGTCTGGTGCAATCAGTATCGTCCTTGGTTTGTCCTGTTTGATCTTTAGTAGTACATTGGAGAGGAGAGGTAGAGGGGAAATGTGTAAACTGATAGGTTTTTCCAGGTGAAGGACAGGGCATCCACTTTCGAAACTTGTTTGTGGGGAGCCCTTGTACAACATTTTCCAAATGGTAGTTCTGGGGGGAGGCAAACAGGTCTATATCTGGGCTCCCCCATTTGTTTCTCAACATGTTGAATATCTTTGGTTCCAGTTTCCACTCGTGTGGTTCAATGAGATTTCTGCTTAGTTCGTCTGCCAGTGTATTTAGCTTTCCTGGCAGGAATTGGGCCTGTAGGAGCACTTGGTAGCTCAAGGTTGTGTTCCACAGAGCCATGGCTAGTCTGCAGAGAGGGTATGAGTGGGTTCCCCCCTGCTTGTTTATGTACCACATAACAGTGGTGTCCGTTTTTACCATTAATTGTCCTGGAAGAATGTGGTCCTTGAAGGCTGTCAGAGCATTCTATACAGCTAACATTTCTTTTTGATTGATATGCAGGTGCATTTGACTTGGGTTCCATTTGGCCTGAATACACTTTCGTGCCAAGTGAGCCCCCCATGCATAGTCTGATGAGTCTGTTGTTAGCGTTTGGGTGGCAGGGGAAAGAGTGAATGGCAGTCCCTTGTTCTGGTGGCAGGCCTCTGCCACCAAAGGAACTCTATCTGTAGACAAAATATGATAGGAATCATTGCTTCTAGATCCTGAGAATGCTGCCACCATAGGCTTTTTAGATACCACTGTAGTTTCCTAATATGCAGTCTTGCATACGGAATTAGGAGAATGCAGGAGGCCATGAACCCCAGGGCTTGCAGTACTTTCCTTGCAGATAGCTGGGTCTTTGTGGCCAGTAGTTTGAAGCAGGCTGTCAAATGAACTTGTTTCTCTGGCGTGAGGAAAGCCATCTGGGAAGTTGTGTAAGTTTGCTCCCAGGAATACAATTTGTTGGCGGGGTACAAGAAGAGACTTCTTTTTGTTTATGGTGTACCCCAGAGAAGTTAGCAATTTCTGTACAAACGCCAGATGATTCAACAGTATGTCCTGGCTTTCTGCCTGAATTAGACAATCGTCCAGGTATGGATATATTTGGATATTTCTTTGCCTGCAAAATGCAATGACTGGAGCTAGGTACTTTGTGAATACCCTGGGCGCAGTAGATAAGTCAAAGGGCAGTGCAGAGAACTAATAGTGCATGTAGCCTGCTTTGAAGCGTAGGTATCTTCTGCAAGATTCCCTTATTGGGATGTGCAGGTAGGCTTCCTTTAAATCCAGTGTTGCCAACCAGGCATCCTTGCCTAGCATAGGAAGCAGCTGGTGAAGAATTAGCTCCTTGAATTTTGGGATCACCAAAAATGCGTTTAGGATAGAGAGGTCCAGGATAGGACGTCAGGAGTTTTCTTTTCTTGGCACAGGAAAAGTCTTGAGTAGAAGCCTTGTCTCCTTTCCTCTTCTGGAACAGGTTGAATAGCCTTGATGCTTAAGAGAGAGAGAATTTGCTTTTGAGCCTCTGCCCACTGATTTGGGGGTAGATGTGGCCAACCGTTTGGGGTTGGTAAGGAGTGGAAGTGGTATCTGTATCCTTGGGAAACTATATTTAAAACCCATTTGTCCTGGGTAATGAGGTCCCAATTTTTTGTCTGCAGGGCAATCTTTCCCCCTAGAGGAACAGTCAGTTCTGCAGGGCTTGGAAGATTTAAAGTTAAGTCACTGAGACAGTTTACCATAAGGGGGGGGGGGTCTTACCACTCCCTACTTTGGAAGTGGGAGCCCCCCCACTGCTTAGTCCTGTGAGTACCTTGGGACTGAAGCCTGGGTGTCCTGCTGGTTCTAGGTTTGGACTGAGAAGGACTGGAAGAGGCAGGAAAGGACCAATTTTTAGCGGGCCAATGCCTACTAAAATCTGGAGGCTGTACTTGCAGGAATTATTTAACAGTTCGCATAGATTTAGCTTTTTCCTCCATCTTTTTAAGTACTACTTCTGCTTTGTTGCCAAACAGACGGTCTTGGTTTAAGGGAGCATCCAGCAATTTAGCTTTAACATGATCTGGCAAAGATTGCTCCTTAAGCCAAGCATGCCTTCTAAGTACAGACCTAGTGACAGCAGCCTTGCAAGATGCCTCTAGTGAATCAAAAAAAAAACATTGCAAAGTATGTTTCCCAACTTGTTCGGCAGAATGCATTAAATCCTGTAAATCTTTATTTTCAGCACAGTCAGGGATCATCATCATTTTCTGTTTAACCATTCCAATAATATACTGCTGCTGATACTTGAACATATGAAACTAGCAGTTTAAGGCCCTAATGGCCAAGGTTGCAGAAGTGTATACCTTCTTGGCCCATCTATCCAGCGCCCGCCCTGGAATCTCTATTAGAGGGGGTTGGATTTTTGGCAGTAGTAGCCTTAATGCCCTTGGGTCCCTGTGAAATGGTCTCAGGATCCGCAGTAGGATTTTTGAAGAGGAACTTGTGAGAGTCAGGAGCCCTGTAATATCTATCAAGTTTTCTGGGAGCAGGAGGTAGAAAGTCAGGGGCCAAGCTAGATTCCGAAAAGGCATCATCAACAATGTCCAGTACAGGGGGATAGCTAAAGGCCTGTGTTGGGGCAGGAGTAAGAAATCCCTAAGCCTCTTTTTAGAGTCAGAGTAATCCTGGCTTTCCCAGCAAAAATGCTCCCCAAGAGTATGCAGGGTTTCACCAAAAGAGAAATCCTCTGGAGGGGAAGCAGAGGGAAGAGTCCTCTGCATCAGAATCCTCATAGGTAGATAATGGTTAATACTGTTCATCCGAGGAAACAAATTTCAGAGTCCTGATCAAAAGAATCATAAGGAAACTCAGTCCTAGGTCTCTCAGAGAGGAAAGGGTGGCTTCCCCCTGATTAGAGTAATAAGGTCTTCAACCATTCTTATCATTTGTTTTTTAGGCATAGAGGCCTGACCATGTGGTCTGGGCGTCAGTTTTCTAGGCATGGATCGAGTTTTAGGCCTTGAAGAAGAAGATGGCGTTGGTTTAATATTCAAGTCGGTAGGCCTGAATACACCCTCAGAAGCCGGTGCCTGCACAGCAGCTCTGGACCCATCCAAGGTAGAGACATCCACAGGTTCCACAGTTGAAGTATCTCGCAGCATACCGGACTCCGAATGGCTCTCAGTAAAGGCCTGCAAATCTGAAGTAGCGGGTATCTGGCGCTGGAAATGTGCCTCACTGAGTACCGGCGAACTGGTGAATAGCTTAGGAGAAGCGTCGTTGGCGGCTTTGGACCTATGCGGTCTGTCTCTGTCTAGCTTTGCATTTTTTTGGAATGTCGGTAGTCGGGTGGCTTACCGAAGCCATATCTGGATAATTGAACAGAGTACCAAATATTTAGAAGCGTAAATAAACAGACGACGAATAGTTCGTTGTTTAAATAAGGCACAAAATCGACAGCAAGGTACTTTGTGGTCAGGGCCTAAGCAAGGAATGCAGTACGAATGAAAATCTTTATGAGGTATTTGCTTTCCACAAGAAATACAATTATTAACTTTTACGGACATCGGTTTAGAGCAAGAAAAAAAGTTTCCCCAATGGGGTACTTACTTAGTTGAAAGACTTCGGTTCTGGAACTCGAAAACTAAAACTTCTGGAGTCGGCCGACTGGTACTTGTGAACTGCTTCTGCTTCAGGCACGGCAAGAAAGACTGATGTAATGCCATTTGCTGCATGCTTTATACCCCTGACTACCTGACATCATGGAAGATGAGACAGCAACCGATGCAGGACCCAAGACTTGGATAATCAGGCCGACTGAGGGCTGCTGCAAGCAGATAACCCCAAATGTGATGACTGCAACAGTGAAACACGAAGAACATCCCCCTGACTGCTAGTAATGGGAGGTCTGACCCTGGACAGGATGGAAGGTCTCATCACCCAAGGTAGAGAAGGGTAGGGGTGGACATGGAGGAACGAAAATGTCATTCCAGTCCTGGAGAAGGTCCTCTCTACCACCCTGAAGGCAGATGGGCTGAAGGAGGTCCCGTCCCTATTCCCGGAGGATGAGGCTACCTGGAAAATAAGAACAAACCCAAAAACAGCACAGCGATCCCTGGACAATATTGGACCAGAGTTGTCTTGGGCAGAGGCCCCAGGGGGGAGGGATTGGTTTGAAAGGTCAGGACCAGACCCCGTCCCCATGGAGCTGGTCCCAACCGTTCTGACCTGGGGCCCAATCTAGTCCAAGGGCAGGGGCACAGAACAGGCCAAGGACTGAGTCGAGAAAAAGGGGATACTAGGCACCGCTGAGATCTGACCATGGGTATCTGGCTTCCCGAGATTCCTAAGCCCTTGAAGTCGGAACAGGAGAATGGTGTCCTGAGATTGGAGAGGCTCCCCTGGCCGGGTGGCCTGGGGATGCCAGAAACCCCAACTCTATCTAGGCTTTGAGGAAGCTCTTCATCTTTCTGTCCATATCCGAGGGTAACACATTTCTAGATGATCTGGAGGAAGTGTAGGAGTGGGTATACTTGGCTGGGATCCAATCTTGGACTCTGAAGATCTGTGTCTACTCTCTGGAGTTCAGCTCCCAGGTATAGGAGCCGACAAACAAATGCCTAGATGATCCAGGCAAAGCCAAATCCTCTACAGCGACCGGCACTTGCGAACTGCTTTTGCTTCGGGCACCATGCGGCAAGAAAGACAGAAGAAAATGGTGTCAGCTGCATCTTATACACCCCTGGCGCACTGACGTCAGGGAGGAGGCGACAGCAACAGACACCAGACCAGGACTTTGGAATTCAGGCCGACTGCAGGTAGCCTGCCAGCAGGATAACCCAAGTGTAATGACTGCAACAGTGAAACACGATGAACATCTAGGATCTTGACAGCCTAGGGTTTTTTTTGAAAACACCAAAGGAATGGAAGGGGTCTTCTGTTTGGGATCACAAGAGAAAGCCTGGGGGGGGAGACACACAAGGACCCTCATGAACCATACTTTTAAGCAGTGATTTATTACGGAGCTCCGCTAAGGCCCTGGGATTGAATGCGGCACAGGAGCCACTAAACAATACAAACACCTTGTGCGATTTGGAATTGGACATCTTCCAACCAAACGAGGAGCACTTCTTAAACCCAGAGGGTTTCTCAGACATAATTGAAAGATTAACACCCAAGTATAAAAACACCGTAACATTACTCTAAGAAAGAATAAAAACAGTCTAAGGAGAAAAACTGTGCCAAACACCTAACTTACAAAGGGGGAACTACCCTGCCAAAAAGCTGGGATGTCTGAGAGAGACAAGGAAAGAAACTACTACTAACACTAAAGTTAAAGTTTGAAGCTAAACTAAGTTAAACTAATTTTAAACTAAGCTAAAAACAGGTACAGAAAGCACTTATCTGAGCGAGAGCCAAGGATCATGTCTGTAGCAGAACATGGAAAACGAAATCTGAGGGTGAGAGGGCAGCAGGGGATTATGGGAGAGGGAGGAGGTTGAGCCTTGGATCTGTCTAAGCAAAAGTTGCATGCTCGGACCCAAGATGCTACTGTGAAGAAAAATGACATGGATAACCGATCAAATTTCAAATAAATAATAAAAATGTCATCAAGGCAAACTGCTACTTAATGTTCACAAGTCCAATAACTCAGCAGAAGATGCCCTATAGTCAACTTACCTCACTAAAAAGTACAGTTTTGTACCTACCATAAATGTAGATGTTCGAGTGTTCACCCTGCTGCAGTCATCACACATGGGTTATCCTGCTGTCAGGCAGTCCCGCAGTCAGCCTGAGTTCCAAAGTTTTGGTCCGGCGTCGGTTGCTGTCGCTTCTTCCCTGACGTCAGTGTGCCAGGGGTATACAAGAGGCATCCAACGCCATTTTCTTCAGTTTTTCTTGCCCCTGATGTCAGGTGCCCCCAATAGATAGGCAATATATATATATAGCTATGTAAAAATAAAACAATACCTTCAAGCACTAGCAAATACACCATAGAGGTTGTATAGGATAGAGTGGTATAGATAAGTTCAGCTAGTTCAGAGGGGATGGAGGGAGGGTAACCTGGACTGCAGCAGGGTGAACACTCGAACATCTACATTTACGGTAGGTACAAAACTGTACTATGTTCATCGTGTTACCCTGCTGTAGTCATCACACTTGGGTTGAATCCCAAAGCTAAGGATGGGTGGTGGAGTTAAACAGGGTTAGAAGAAGCTAGTAGGCCCTGCAAAACTGCAGTGGCAAAACCAGCTCTAGTCTTAGAATATAGGGGTAAGTGGTAGTGTTTGGTGAAGGTGTGCACTGAACTCCAAGTTGCAGCTTCCAGAATATCCTTGGTTGGCACTCCCCTGAGAAAGGCTGCTGATGTAGCTGTAAGTCCTGGTGGAGTGGGACCTAATGTTCGCAGGTACCGGTTTCCCATGATGCGTGTAGCAGAAACATATGCAATGCCCTATCCATTTAGAAATGGTCTGTTTTGAGATAGCTTTTCCTTGTGATCCTGCAGCATAGGTTACAAAGAGCTGGTCAGATTTTCTGAAAGCCTTAGTTTTATCCAAGTAGTAACGTAATTGCCTGTGAATGTCCAGAGAGTGTAGGAGTCTTTCTCCTTTGTTCTGGGGATTTGGGAAAAAGGTGGGCAAATGAATGGTTTGGTTTAGGGCCACACTGGATACCACCTTTGGCATAAAGGATGGGTTATTTCGTAGAGAGACTCTGTCTTGATGAAAAATGAGGAAAGGCTCCACTGCCATTAGTGCCTGTAGCTCTGAGACTCTTCTAGTTGAGGTTATTGCTAGTAGCAGGGCAGTTTTCCATGAAAGAAATTTTAAATCAGCTGAAAACGCTGGTTCAAAGGGCGGCAGTGTAAGCTTTTCCAGAACAAAGTTGAGATCCCAAGTAGGTGTTGGTGCTCTCCTGGGTGGTCTTATGTTCTTAGCTCCTCTGAGGTACTGTCTTAGGAGTGGATGTGAGAATAAAGGAGGATCCGTGTTGTAATGAGCTGAAATTGCTGAGGCGTGGATCTTAATAGATGAAAAGGAAAGTCCTTTGTGCAACATCTCAGTTAAATATTGTAGAATCTGAGGAATGTTTGGATCAAGGGGATTTTGGCCTTTAGCCTGGTTCCAGGCACAAAATCTTTTCCGTTTGTCTGAATAGGTTTTCCTGGTGCTGGGCCTCCTGGCCTCCAGAATGACATCCATAACAGCTTTGGATAGAGGAGTTGGCTGGTTGTTTAGGTAATTTGCCATGCAGCCAGGTTTAAAGTCTTGAGCTGGCTGTGTAGAATCTGATTGTCTCGCTAGGTGAGCAGGTGAGGAATTTGTGGCAAAATCCATGGTGGGCCATGGGCCATGTTCCTTAGAATTGGATACCAATGCTGGCGTGGCCAGTCTGGTGCAATGAGTATCATTTGTGGCCTCTTTAATCTGACTTTCAGCAGTACCTTTGCTAGAAGAGGCAGTGGAGGAAAGGCATACACTGTTAATGTTTTCCAAATGAATGAGAGGGCGTCCACTTTCCAAGTTTGTGGATGGAATGTCCTTGTGCAAAATTTTTGAAGTTGGTAGTTTTGGGGGCTGGCAAACATATCTATGTCTGGGCGTCCCCATTTTTGAGCTATCATTGCAAATACTTGTGGATCTAGTTTCCACTCGTGTGGATCCATGATGTTTATGCTTAGGTCGTCTGCCAATGTGTTTTTCTTTCCTGGCAGGAATTGTGCTTGCAATTGAACCTGGTAAGACAGTGCTGTGTTCCACAAGGTCATTGCTTGCCCGCACAGAGGGTAGGAATGTGTGCCCCCTTGCTTATGTACCATATAACTGTGGTATTGTCCGTCTTTATTATTAGTTGCCCTGGGTGTAAGAGGTCCTTGAAAGCTGTTAGGGCATTCTGTACTGCTAGCATTTCTTTTTGATTGATATGCAGATGCCTTTGATCTGTAGTCCATTTGCCCTGAATGCACTGTCCTGCCATGTGTGCTCCCCAAGCATAGTCCGATGCATCTGTTCGCCTGGCTGTGGGTAAGGTGAAAGGCTGACCCTTGTTGAGGTGACATGCCTGTGCCCACCATACAAACTCCTGTTGAAGGCAGGGAATGAGTGGTATCATTGCTTCCAAGCTGTGGCTGTGCTGAGTCCATACGCTTTTCAGGTACCATTGTAATTTCCTCATATGCAGTTTTGCAAATGGTAGTAGTATGCAAGATGCCATGAATGCCAAGGCAGGGAGTTGGGTCTTTGTTGCCATTATTTTGAAATATTGAGTCAGCTGTTGTTGCTTGTCTGGCATGAGGTAAGCCATCTGGGCCGTTGTATTCAAGCTGGCACCCAGGAATATTATGTTTTGTGAGGGCACTAGTTTTGATTTATTTTCGTTTACTGTGTACCCTAGGCAACTTAGAAGGTGTTTGACAAATGCCAGATGCTTTAAAAGAATGTCCTTGCTTTCTGCTTGAATAAGGCAGTCGTCCAGGTATGGGTATATTTGAATTCATCTTTGTCTGCAGTATGCAAGTACTGGTGCCAGGCATTTTGTGAAGACCCTGGGCACAGTAGATAAGCCAAAGGGCAGTGCAGAGAATTGATAATGCGTTGAACCTGCAATGAAGTGGAGGTATCTTCTGCAATTTTGTCTGATAGGGACATGCAGGTATGCCTCCTTGAGGTCCAACGTTACTAGCCAAGCATTCTTGCCCAGCATGGGAAGAAGCTGCTGTAGTGTTAGCATCTTGAATTTTGGTACTTGCAGATAGGTGTTCAGAATAGAAAGATCCAGAATGGGTCTCCATGCTTTGTCTTTTCTTGGGACTAGAAAGAGTCTTGAGCAAAATCCTTGTCCTTGCTCCTGTGTAGGTACCTGTTGAATGGCTCTCATGTCCATGAGAGCTGTAATTTGTTTTTGTGCCTCTGCCCATTGATTTGGTGGCAGGTTTGGCATTCCTTTTTTCCTTGGCAAGGTATGAAAGTGGAATCTGTATCCTTGTGAGACAATGTTTAGGACCCATTTGTCTTTTGTGATGATGTGCCAGTTGTCTGCAAAAAATGCTAATTTTCCTCCCAAGGGAGCTGCCAGGAGAGATTTGCTTGGTAGCTTGAGGATTGAGTCATTGTGTTTGTCTTCTGCTAGCTTGGGGCCTGTCTTCTCCCCCTTTCTGGGTAGCAGTACCCCATTGGCGAGGTTTGTAAGGGCCTTGTGACTGACCTCTGCCCTTGGGCGTCTGTATTTGCCCCTCTGTGATCTGTCAGAAGCTGGAAAGGACCAGTTTTTTGTTGGCCAATTTCTGCTGAAACGAGGGGGTTGTACCTGTAAGAAATTCTTGACCGTCTGCATAGACTTTGCCTTATCCTCCATTTTCTTTAAGACCTCTTCTGCTTTGACACCAAATAATACATCCTGCTGTAAAGGTGCATCCAATAATTTTGCTTTAACATGATCAGGTAGGGTTTGTTCTTTTAACCAAGCATGTCTACATATGACAGACCCAGTAACAGCTGCTCTACAGGAAGCTTCCAATGAATCAAATCCACATTGTAAAGTATGTTTGCCCACCTGTTCAGCTGCATGCAACAGATCTTGCATTTCCTTGAATTCAGACTGTTCAGAATGTGTGCTCATTTTTTGTTTTAATTGAGACATTAGGAATTGCTGATATTTCAGCATGTGAAACTGACAGTTTAATGCTCTCATAGCCAGAGTTGCTGAGGTGTATATTTTCTTTCTCCATCTATCTAGGGCTCTGGAATCCCTTTCAGAGGGCACAGGATTTTTAGCCATAGAAACTTTAGCACCCTTGGGACCCTGAGAAATTGTTTCTGGGTCAGCCATAGGGCTTTTATAAAGGAATTTGTGAGTCAGGTACTCTGTAGTATCTGTCTGGTTTGGCTGGAGCAGGAGGTAGAGAATCTGGATTTAGCCTAGACTCCAAGTAAACATCATCCACAATATCTAAAACTGGAGGGATAGCAAGTGGTCTGTGCTGGGGTAGTAAAAGGAACTCTCGGAGCCTTTTCTTAGAATCAGAGAAGTCCTGGCCTTCCCAGTGGAAATGTTCCCTCATGGTATGTAAAGTTTCCCCAAAGGAGTAGTCTTCAGGGGGGAGATGCTGAGGGGATAGAGTCTTCAGCATCAGAGTCTTCATAAGGGAGGAAAAGTGTAATCCTGTTCCTCAGAAGAATCTGAGGAAATTGAAACCTGGTCAGAGGAAGCATAATCCTCCTCTTGTCTTGTTTTTTTATCTGGAGGGGGATGGGAACCCCTGATTAGGGTAATCAAATCTTCAGCCATCTTAAGCATCTGTTTCTTAGACATGGGGCCTTGAACTGTAGACTGATATTGTCTTTTTTGGTTTTAACAGAGTTTTAAGCTTAGCATAAGATTTAATGGTGAGTGTAGTCGGTCTGAGGACACCTTCTGCAACCGAAGGTGTTTCCACTGCACCGGGGTCTCCTTCTGCTCCGGTGTCGGAAGGGCCTACTGAAGATGGCTGCGTCGGCCTAGTACACTCCGCTTGAGAATCCACAGCTATCTGGGGTTCCAATTCTGCGGTCGTCAGGGGCTGCGTAGGCGCCTCACTGAAAACCGGAGAAGCGGTGACAGGCCCAGCAGAGGCCTCAGAGTCTGGCTTGTTCCTAGGCTGCCTGTCCTTATCCTTGCGTTTTTTATGCATGCCGGTCGTCGGCTGCTCCGATGGCATGATATAATTAAATTTCCTACCAAAGTAATGTTGTGTGAAGTCAAAACGGCGTTTGATAGTTCGTTTATTACACCTAGCACAAAACCGACAACCTGTGACATCGTGGTCTGGGCCTAGGTAAGGAATACAATAAGAATGGAAGTCCTTATGAGGTATTTGCATCCCACAAGAAATGCAATTGTTAACTTTTTCTGACATCGGACTGAGGCAAGAAAAGGTTCCCCAACGGGGTACTTAGCTTTATTGAAGACTTCGGACTGAAATTCGATTCGAAAAGCTCAGGTGTCGGCCAACCGGCACTTGCGAACTGCTTCTGCTTCGGGAAACGCAGGAAGAAAGACTGGAGAAAATGGCGTCAAATGCCTCTTATATACCCCTGGCGCACTGACGTCGGGGAAGAAGCGACAGCAACTGACGCCGGACCAAGACTTTGGAACTCAGGCTGACTGCGGGACCGCCTGACGGCAGGATAATCCAAGTGTGATGACTGCAGCAGGGTAACACGATGAACATCATGGAACTCAATCTCACTGAAGTTAACTAATACCGCCTCACCTCCTAAACTTATAAGAAATACTTTATAGGACTGTTGGCTTTGCTCTTGCACAACCCCTGGGAAACCCCTCACAGCTCAACTATCATTTCTGACTCCTGTCAACTAACGTAGCATATGTGTTTTCAACTTGAAGAATTCTATTAAACTCCCTGTACATTGTAAATATCTCAATCCAGCTTTCACCTCACAACAAGAGATTCCCGGTTCAATTCTCAGGTGGGGTTCCTTCTGTGCAGAGTCTGCATGTCCTGTGTTTATGTGGGTTTCCTCCAGGTGCTCCAGTTTCCTCCCACATTCCAAAGACATGCAGTAGGTGGACTGGACACACTAAATTGTCCATAGGTGTGAGTGTACGTGCAAATTTGTGGTGTGGAAGAAGTAATGCAGTAGGGCTAGTCACCAGGCAGTGTAAATCTTGGCTCTAGTTGATAGTCACTGGTGAAGTAACACCCTGACCCCATGTGGAAAAATGGGAAAAAGGGGTTGTTGCTGGATGAAAGGATCTCCAATACACCTGTACAAGGCTACTTTTACTCACTAGTTTAACTCTTGCTCCTAACCATTCACCAACGCAATCCTAACACTCTTGCTTAATCTAAAAACCTTTTCTTATTCTGTCATTCATCTTCTACTTCCTTTCACCCTTAATTTACTGCCTCTCAGAAAACAAACTTCTCAGTTCATTTCTAGCATAGCAGGAATAAACACAAATATAATTCAGTGTATTCCAATATAATTTTTTCATTTAAGTACAATATATAATCACCAAATATTCTTCTTCCTCTGCTGTACATGCTGACAAACCTCCCTAACTACGAGTAATAGAACCTAATAAAAAAATTCAGCTTTTATTTTTTAATTTCTCACCACTTGAACAATTCTTGACTTATTTGTCCATCAGTATAATTCTTATATGATCACTTCTGAAATGCTTATTATTTGTAAATACCTTCATTTGTGTTCATGTATAAACACTAACTTTTCATTTACCGTCATTCATTGCTGATTCATGTTAGGTGTGCAGACTCCGTGGCCCTTTTCTCCTTGGGCCTACACTTTTTGTCTTTCTGAGGGCTGAACTTTCCCACCAAATAAATGCTAAGAAATAAACACATACATAAAATCTATACATATATAACGTAATCAGTTTCTTCAGGCTTCTTGGTCTTAAACTTTCGGATAAAAACTGGCTTAGTGAAAACCAAATCCTGACATTTTTTGGTGTATTCAGTCAATTACAGCACCAATGTTAACCCCATCCTCTTTTTCCTTCCTTGTTCTTCTCAGTTTAAGAGACCAGTAATGATTCTGCAATTACACATTGTGCATGCCTCTCTGTACCTCCAACCCCAGCTGTACATCTCATGTTCTCCTCACATTTTAACCATCAGACCTCATTTTTGAAGTTTCTCACTTTGCTTCCTTCAGTAGTATGTACAACAAATTTATATCGGTGTGGCTATTTTCAGTTTGCATTCCTAGTTTACATTTTCTGTTTCCCTGCATAGATGTGTGAAGGGTGCAGTGCATTGCATCAGACACAGAATCTCTGACAAGCAGTCACTTTTAATGATCTGCAAAAAGATAATTACTTTATTCAAAATGAGTATTAGATGGCTACTCTGGTCTGTTGAGTGGAACTGATAAATGCTACAAATTAAGTTTTGCTGGTGGTAGTCCATGCTCTAAATACCTTGGTATTGAATTTTTGTGCATGCACGTGTTGACAAAAGCTTGTTAAAATGGCCCTCTGGGAAGAGGAGAGCGCGTGTGAGATCAATAACAATCTCTCTAAATACAATCAATCAGCTCATTACACTGCAGTTGTCATTCAATCATTTATCATTTACACAGGAGAAACAAAAAGGATTTTTTCTTATTATTGTACCCGTCATACCATACTTGCATTACCTTTAAGTACTTAAGCAACAAAGAACTGCCAGCTCTGGGAATTAAAATGAGGACTTGAGAAAGAGAGAGAAAATAAGGTGGGTTGCAATAATCAGGAAGAAAATTATTTGACACTGTTTAGTGAAGGGACATCCTGACTGACAATATTCTGAATAATCCAGAGTATCACTATTTTTCTTAATCTTGAATTATCTTCTTCTTCTCTTTCTACTTAGTTAAAATACACTTTATTCAGCTGCATTTTTGTCTCTTCCTACTTTACTTTAGTTTGCTTTTGCTGCTTATTCTCAAAAGTGTTCAATTTCATTTATTCCACTGCATTTATTAATGCCTGTTAGTAGCCTGATTAAATTCTATTTGTTACTCAAGTCGCTCAGTTTTGGTTTAAGGACTTGCACTTCAGGACAGTTATTTTACATTAAGAAGCTTTGTGGTCTGCAGTCTTGTGGGAGGAGAGGCTAGCCTCTGCCCTTCTGAGCTGAGAATTGCTGGGTGAAGGCTTATTGTGCCTGTTGCTCTAAGTATCTTTGTTCCGGTTTAAGCACTTGGGTTCCAAAACAAGTTATTTTACATAAGGATTTGTGGTCTAAACTCTTGTGGCAGGAGAGGATAGCCTACACCTTTCTAAGCTGGGAAAGTACAGTTGTGTACACCTACCATAAATGTAGATGTTCAAGTGTATTCACTGTTGCAGTCATGACATTTGGGTTATCTGCCTGCAGGTAGCCCTCAGCCAGCCTGAACACCAGAGTCTTCGGATTTCTGCGTCGGATGCTGTCGCTTCTTCCTTGATGTCAGGTCATCAGTGGTATAAAACATGCAGCCGACGCCATTACATCAGTTTTCCTTGCCACAGATGTCAAGTGCCCCCATAACAGGAAGCAATTAAAAAGTATGGTAAAACCCCCATCAAAAAGCAAATACACAAGAAAAATTAGACATACCAACCATAAGGAGAGGTAGAGCCAAGATAAGTCAGGGGGCTGGAGGGAGGATAACCAGGACTGCAACAGTGAATGCACTCGAACATCCACATTTATGGTAAGTGTACACAACTGTACTATGTTCTTCGTGTTTCACTGTTGCAGTCATCACATTTGGATTGATTCCCAAAGCTAAGGAAGGGAGTTGGAAGTTAAAGAGCATTCGGGGCCAGCTATTAATCTCTGCAAGACTGCAGTGGCAAATCCAGAAATGGATTTAGAATTCTTTTTTTTTATTTTACATTTGTTGACCGTGATAGTCCGACTGGATGCATGTCCATTTCCAGCAGTGGCTCGGGGAGAAAAGCTCCAAGGGTAAGCAGACATAGCATTACATAATACCAGCATTACATATTACAAACAGACTATTTACAGAGATTACATAAGTAAACAAGTTAAACAAGTTCCACAGGATAGAGTTAATCCCGAGTGTAAATCAGGATTAAATTAAATTAGACAGTAAAATGGGTAACAGATTTTTACACATTCTAGAGAGATTCTAGAGAGAGTTAGCCAGGCTTGATACAGTGACATAGCCAGTTAAGTGACAAATGTTGTCTGAGTCTAGTTTTAAATTGACCCAAGGTGGAAAGTAAGGTAATATCAGCTGGAAGAAAGTTCCAGGGTCTACTTACAGAGTTTGCAAAGAGAGTCACCGGCTGTGTTATTAATTTTGCTAGTCTGAATTAGTAGTTTGTTAGAGGATCGAAGCATCTAGGAATGTTATAGGGGGTGATAATATTTTTAAGTGCAGGAGTATTGTCCGGATTATAGAGGATTTTATAGGCCATAATCAGTTGGTTATACTGGCTTAGGCTGGGTAGTTCAAGCCACCCAAGCTGGTTTAGATTGATGCAATGATGTGTCCTAAATGGCAGCCCAGTGGCAAACCTGGCAATGTGGTTGTAGCAAGTTGAGAGTTTAAGGACAGTCTTGTTTAAATTCGAGAGTAGAGGGGATGCATACAGAAGGGTTGAAAGAAGGTGAGAGCGAGCTATGGCAATTTTAGCTGGAGGCGTTAGGAAGGCTTTTATTCTGTAAAGTGACCCTAGTTTTTTATTGATGGTTTTGATAGTTTGGCTAACAGGTAGGTCGAATTTTAGATTATTATCTATGATGACACCTAATAGTTTTGTAGAGGGGTCAGGGGAGATTGTTGTGCCATCATTTGAATTTATGGTAAAGGTGAAAGCGGTAGGCCTCAGTGTTGGTGAAAATACAGCATTTTAGTTTTTTTGTGATTTAGGATCAGACGACTTTCAGAAAGCCAGTTTTCTATTGTATTAAAGGTGGTCTGGGTAGCTGACCATAACTCTATTGGAGATGTGGCTGAGCAAATCAGATTAGAGTCATCAGCATACTGGATACAGCTGACTTTTGGGATGACAGTATAAAGGTCGTTAATGAAGATGGAGAACAGCAAGGGCCCTAGTATAGAACTTTGTGGTACTCCAAAGGTGTTATATAGAAGGTTAGTCAGTTTGTTCTGCCAGAGGACAGCCTGCTGTCGACCATTCAGGTAGGATTGAAACCAGTGAAGGGCTCTAGTATCTAGACAGAATGTTTGCAGGGTGTGGATTAAAAGATGGTGATCAACCATATCGAATGCCTTGGAAAGATCCAAAAGGAGGGCTGAGGATATATAATTATTGTTGCGATTACGGTTTATGGTGTTGGTAAAGGCTAGGAGGGCTGAAGTAGTGCTGTGATGAGGACGGAAGCCATGATGAGTGTCTGCCGTAAGGTGATTCTGGATTAGGTGGTGCATGAGTTGTCTATGAATAAATTTTTCCATAATCTTTGCAAATGGAGAGTACAGCTATTGGCCTATAACTGGAGAATTCAGTAGAGCTGACTCCTTTGTGAAGTGGGATTACATAGGATATTTTCCAGATGGTGGGAATTTTAGATTCTACTATGGTTTGATTGATTAGTATTGAGACGGGGTAAGCAATAGCATCAGCTGAGTTTTGTAGATACTCAGCAGGGAGTTGATCAGCAGAAAGTGTAGTGGGTTTTAATTTTTTGATCAAGGTACAGATAAGTGAAGTGGTGACTGGTTGGAAGCTGAATGAGAGTAGGCGAAAAGATAGGCAAGTGGTAATGCTTGGTGAAGGTATGTACAGAGCTCCAGGTAGCAGCTTCTAGGATGTCCCTGGTAGGGACCCCTCTGAGAAATGCCGCAGAGGTAGATGCAGCCCTGGTGGAATGTGATCTTATCCCCTGTGGGGTAGGTTTTCCATGGTGCTTGTAGCAGAAATGAATGCAATGGGCTATCCATTTGGAAATGGTTTGATTTGAAATGGCCTTCCCCTCTGCCCCTGCAGCAAAGATAACTAGCAGCTGCTCAGATTTTCTGGTAGGCTTAGTCCTGCCCAAATAGAATCTAACTTGTCTGTGCAAGTCCAGAGAGTGCAGTATTTGTTCCCCTTTGTTTTGTGGATAAGGGAAAAAAGTAGGCAAATGAATGGACTGATTTAAGACACCACCTTGGGCATAAAGGAAAGGTTAGTCCTGATGGAAACTCTAACCGCATGGAAGATAAAAAGAAGTTATATACCTACCATAACGTTCCATGTTAGTTGTCTCCTCTCGCCTTCTTTCTTGCTGGTTGGGTTCGGAGCCAATCCTCGGCTCCGACTCGGCCATCTTCTAAAGCTCAGGAGCTGTTTACTGGCTCGAGGCCTCCCCATATCCCATGATGCCTGGCGCTAGATACCCAGATCTCGTTTGGTAAATCTAACTGCAGACATAAAAAGAAAAGAATCCTATCCTATAATACATAGACCCTACCATAGAGACTACCAAGTAGAGAGGAATAGTCAGAGAAGACTCAGCCAGTGAAAAAACCATACAGAACTCTTCTCGGTCTACTAGGATAGGGGGATGGAGGGTGGAACGCAAGAAAGAAGGCGAGAGGAGACAACTAACATGGAACGTTATGGCAGCTACATAACTTCTTTATGTTAAGTTGTCTATCTCGCCTTCATTCTTGCTGGTTGGGACAGCGTTCCTAGCACCTAAAATCCTGGGTGGCTCATTGGAACAAACTCTTCAGAACAGTGGAACCAAAATCAGCTCTGCCCCTGGAAACCACGTCCAACTTATAATGCGAAATGAAAGTATGAGGGCTAGCCCACGTGGCCGCTGCACAAAGAGATTCCATGGGCAACCTAGCCTGAAAAGCCACAGAAGTGGCTAATGCTCTGGTGGAGTGACTTTTAGGTTTAACAGGTAATTCTCTATTCCTTAGCTGATAGATAAATGTGATGATAGAAGTCAACCACCTGGATAAGGTTACTTTTGAGAATGGTAGACCTTGTTTACCCCTCAGCATAAGAAAGGAAAAGTTGGTCCGATTTTCTGATGTCCTTAGTCCTATGCAAATAAAAGCGCAGTTGCCTGTGAACATCTAACTGATGCAACTTATATTCCCGCCCTGTTGGAGTGGTTGGGAAAAAACACAGGAAGGCCAATGGACTGATACAAGTTATTCTCAGTAGAGACCTTAGGAAGGAAGGAAGGATTAGTCCTGAGAGCAACCCTGTTATTGTGGAACACTAGGTACGGAGGACGGATACAGAGAGCCTGGAGTTCCGAAACTCTTCTGGCTGAAGTAATCGCTACCAAAAAGAGGGTTTTCCAAGATAAAAACTTCAAAGAACAAGAAGCTGCAGGTTCGAAGGGGGGCAAAATTAGAGAAGCTAGAATCAAATTCAGATCCCACGGAAGTGGAGGATATCTCACTGGGGGCCTGAGCAGAGTGGTCCCTTTAAGAAAAACTTTGCAAAGCTTATGAGACATTATATTACTTTCCGACAGGCCAATTTGAAAATTTGAAATTGCAGCTAACTGAACTCTAATTGTAGCGGAAGCGGACCCAACATGAAAGAGTTCCGCAAGGAATTCCAAGATGTACAGGGGCTGAAAAGGGGTCTATACTCTCAGCCTCTGCCCAGGAAGAAAAACGTTTCCACTTACTAGCGTAAGTTTTCTAGTGGTAGACTTGTGCAATGATACAATGATTTCACACACAGAGTGGGAGATATCAGGAAGACTGGCTAAGGTTGGAAGTGGAGCAACCAAGCTGTGAGCTGGAGAGATTGTAGGGAATGGTGCAGCCCGCCCGATTGATGGATCAGAAGGTCTGGAGCTGGGTCCAGAGTCCAAGGCTGCTCGAGATGATGATGATGCAGGAACGGGAACCATATTTGTCGAAGCCAGTAAGGAGCAATGAGGATCATTTTGCAGCCCAATACGGTAGCTTGCTGTATCAGCTTGGGGATTAGGGGAAAGGAAGGGAATGCATACAGAAGTCCCTGAGGCCAATCATGGACTAGAGCATCTCTGGGGGAATGTCCCGGAAGTGGAAGGAGAGAAGAAATTGCTGCACTTGCTGTTGAAGGGGGTGGCAAAGAGGTCACAGCAAGGTTGTCCCCATTTGTGGAAGATTTGGTCCGCCACTACTTGATTCAGAGACCACTCGTGAGGCATGAGAATTGCTCTGCTCAGCATGTCTGCTATGACGTTGGATCTGCCAGGGATGTGCGTTGCGGTCAGAAACCGTTGGGAAGAGATCGCCCACTGCCAGAGTCTGAGTGCTTCTCAAAATAGGGGGTAGGACCTGGTTCTGCCCTGCTTGTTGATGTACCACACGACTGACGTATTGTCTGTTTGAATTGCAATGGTCCCAGTAGGAAGAGAGTCCTGAAGAGCTTGCAACGCTAAAAGCACGGCCCTCATCTCCAAGACGTTTATGTGCAGATGGTACTCTTGAGGTTGCCAGGTGCCCTGGACTGTTCTGCCCTGATAATGCACCCCACACGATCAGGGAGGCATCCGTGGTCACTGTAGCAACTCGAGGGGGAAGTAAAAAAGGTCTCCCCTGGGGCACTGATGTGGAGACCATCCACCACGCAAGGTGCTTTTTGCATTCTTCTGTGATAATAATCATGTGAGACATGGGAAGCTGCTGGAAGGACCAATGGGTGAAAAGAAGCCACTGGAGGATCCTCATGTGAAAACGAGCCAGAGGGACGAGTATGATCGCTGCTGCCATGAGACCCATGGTTTGGAGGACGAACCTGGCTTGACTTCTGTTGCATCCTAACAAGACCTGCACATGTCGGCGAATGACTAACACCCTATCTGGTGGAAGGCTGGCTGACCTGCCTTTTGTATTTAAATTTGCGCCTATAAAGGTGATAGACTGACAGGGCGACAATGCAGATTTTTTGAAATTTATTGTGATACCTAGTCTGGATAGTGTAGTCTCTGGCTCGCAGAAGGTGATGCCTGGTGGTAGCAGTGAGGAGCCAGTAGTCTAGATATGGAAACACCTGGAATCCTTGCCATCTCAGGTGAGTGGTAACTACTGCCATATATTTGGTGAACACCCTGGGGGCTGTGGTGAGACCAAAGGGCAGAGCTCTGAACTGATAATGGCTGGCTCCCAGCCGGAAGCGAAGGAATCTTCTGGAGCGCCTGTCCATTTTGATGTGGTAGTACACATCCTGAAGATCTATGGAGCACATCCAATTGTCCTGACCCAGAAAGGGTAAAATGGACTGTAGCATGACCAACCGAAATTTTGTTCTTTGTACAGACCTGTTTAGTCTGCTGAGATCCAGAATGGGTCTCCAGTCCCCTGTCTTTTTTGGTACCAAAAAGAACTTTGAGTAAATTCCGGATCCTTGCTGGTCTGCTGGAAAGCCCTTTTTCTTAGCAGTTTTGAAACTTCTTGAACTGCTTGATCCCTTAGATTGGGTGGAACATCTGGAAGGGACTTGTTTCACAACAAGGGAGTGCAAACAAAGGGAATTCTGTAGCCTCCGGATATAACAGACTGTACCCACTTGTCTTGTGTGATGTCTTGCCAGGCTCTTGGGTACAGCGATAATCTTCCCCCGACTGCCTCCAGAGGTGGGCAGCCGGGCAACCCTTCAGGGATGCTGGAAGGGCTTGTCGGAGTAGGATTCTCTGCTGCCCTGGTTTTGCGGACCCCCTCTACCACGAGGGCGGCGTCTGTTATTGTTCCCTCCTCTGCCCCTGGATGGGAACTCACCACGTGTGTCCGGCAACGCTCCCTGGGATTTCCGGAACCACATCTTTCCACTCTTCTGACCCTTAGGATATGGTCTGGAAGGAGTGGAAAAACGGACACCCACAGCAGAGAGTCTTGCCTTCCTGCTCACACCTGGTAAGGCTGTCCTTCACCTGTGATCCAAAGAGAGAGGAACCATCAAAGGAGGTGTTGGAGAAAGACGCTCTGAAAGGTTCTGCAAAGTTACAAAGCCGCATCCAAGCGTGCCTCCTTAGGGCGACGCCTGTGCCTGCGGCTCTACTCGCACCATCGGCTGCATAAGAAATGAGCCTCATGGAGGAGTTTACCACTGAATTAAGAGTCGCCAGCTGGGAGGCTGCCTTAGCCTGGGCCCCCTCAGCTGATGGATCTTGGAGGGCATCTCCAAGCTCTTTAAGGAGATCCCATTGAAGACGGGTAAAGTGGCACAAATAATTCAGAGACTTCATGGAGAAAGTCGCTGAAGAGAACATCCACTTCCCATATCTGTCCATCGTCCTGGACTCTCTGTTAGGGGGATGGACAGATGAAGAAGTTTCAGCCAACTCCTTCTTTGTGGCCACCGCTACCACCATGGCATCAACGGGAACACCTTTGGTCAAAAACTGTTTGTCTTGAGGTGCAGTGAATTTTGCACGTCTTCTAGGGGTCGGCTCCACTGTGTCTGGAGCTGACCACGCCTTCCAAACCACCACAGTCATGAGTGGGTCGAAAGGCGGAGACACCCAGGAGGTGGAAGGTCGGGATCCAAATGCATCCAGGAATACCGACTCATCCTCGGAAGGGCTAAGGGTAGACCAGTTCCCCGTCTGCCTAAGCATCTCAAGGATGTCTGAGAATGAGACATTTTCAGAGGGGGACCTCAGGGACCCTTCCGAATCCTGTAAGTCGGTTATCTGATGTGACAGACTCAGGGGAGTCAACATGCTTCCTCTTGCATTTCCTCTTACGAGGTGGCTCCTCTGAATGATCAGGGGAGGCCTCGGAAGAGGAAGATACACCCAAAGGGGTGCCCTAGAGAGTTGGTTCCCCACGCTTGGGGTCTGGAGGAGGGGCAGAGGCAGGCGCAGGCACCATAGTGGGAGGAGCTGAAGGGGATGATCGCAGGGCTGACTCAGGGGCCAGCACACTCCTCATGACCTCGAAGGCATCCCTGCTCAGATGCCGAGAAGGATCTGGTTCCGAAGAGACCAGAATCCCTCTCCGCACCGAGGGGGACGGCTCCGAAGCTGATGTAGGAGCCGAGCTCACCTGTGCCAAAGCTCCAAGGGGGAGAATGGTGTCGGACAAGGGTCCGATGCCACTCGCCCCCTCGGAGCAGACAGTGGAGTCTCGGCGCCCAGATCCCTCCAAGGATGGTAACAAGGAAGTGATCGGAGCAGACGACGGAACCGAAGGAGAAGGTATCAATGCTGACGGTTCCACGATTCGAACCCCAACGAACTCCGGCTACGAACTCAAGGGAGGAGTTGGAGGAGGAATGACTGCAGACAAGGACGGAGCCGAACCCTGTTGAGAGGGGCTGGACAACATTTTTGCTAGGGCCTGCGATTTCAAAAGCCTGCTGACCACTCTCTCCAAGTCGTGACCTGACAATCTCGATGACCGAGAAGAGTGGGAGGACCGATGACTGTGCTCTGATTGGAGCAGAGGAGACCTCGGAGCCGAGCGTATCGACTCCAGGGAGGGAGATCTATATCTCTTTCGACTCCCTGACTGCTCCAAAGTGCGTGTCGAAACCGACAGAGGCAGGCACATCGGTTCCGGCTGGAACCAAGGCAGAAGTAGCAGCTTCACCTAACGACTGCTCTGAACTGGGAGTCTAAGGTTTAGGTGGCTTGGAGGACTTCATGGGCTGAGCCTTAGCCGGTGACTCCTTGGGTTTGAGCAAACCCCATAGGATTAATTTATTCCTATGCTCCTGCAGGACTCTAGGACTGAAAGCATGGCAAACTGAGCAAGAGTCCTGCAGGTGCACGGCGCCGAGACAACAGACACAATAAGTGTGACCATCTGTCAGAGACCTCTTCTGACAGCATGAATCACACTTCTTGAATCTGGACACCTTGGTATCCTTGGACATACCTAAAGAAGGGAATACCAATACAATACACAACTATAGTAACTATAACACACACACACACACACACACACACACACACACTAGTCTAACAACAACAAATAGACTAAACTAAGCAAAACTATGAATTTTTTTTTTTTTTTTTTTAATTACAAGAAAAATAGGTTAGCCTCAAACTTAAATGGCTACCTCAGAAAAGAGAGAGGGGGGAGGTGAAAACTCTCTAACTAAAACGAGTTTTCTGAAGGGAAGGGGATTCAGGTAAGGAAAAGATATATACTTAAACAAAGATACCTGAAGAAAGATATATATATTACAATTAAGAAACTACACTAAATCCTACTAGTTTTTTTATCAAAAAAACGATAACAAAATATACCACCTGAGCCAGTAAGACAACCTCGCAGCAGAAGCGGCAAACGAGATCGGAGTATCTAGCGCCAGGCATCATGGTATATGGGGAGGCCTCGAGCCAGCAAACAGCTCTCAAGCTTTAGAAGATGGCCGAGTCGGAGCCGAGGATTGGCTCCGAACCCAACCAGCAAGAATGAAGTCGAGATAGACAACTTAACATTGAAGGGTTCCATTGCCATGAGGGCCTGTAATTCAAACACTCTTCTTGCTGAAGTGATGGATAAAAGGAAGGCTGTTTTCCAATAAAGGAATTTCAACTCAGCTGTAGCCACTGGTTCAAAGGGGGGGGGGGGGGGGTGAGCTTTTCCAATACAAAGTTAAGGTCCCAGGCTGGAGTGTGAGCTCTCCTGGGGGGGGGTCTTACATTTTTAGCCCCTCTAAGGAATTGCATTAGCAAGGGGTGTGAGAAAAGGAGTGGCTCTGTATTATAATGTGCTGAAATGGCAGAGGCATGAATTTTAATTAACGAGAAGGATAGGCCCCTGTGGAGCATTTCTGTTAAGTACTGTAGAATCTGAGGAATGCTGGGCACCGTTGTGCCCATCCCCTGAGCCAGGCTCCAGGAACCATATCTTTTCCACTTTTCAGCATAGGATTTTCTAGTACTAGGCCTCCTTTCCTCCAGAATGACATCCAGCACCTGCTTACTGAGGGATGCTAAGGGACAGCTCAAGGAATTAGCCAGGCTGCAAGGTTCAGGGTTTGAAGATGAGGGTGCAGAATCTGGACCGCCTGCTGGGACAGCAGGGAAGGAGTCTGCGGCAGATATCTTGGTTGTAGCAGTGCCATATTACGCAAGAGGGGATACCAGTGCTGGCGTGGCCAGTCTGGTGCAATCAATACTGTTCTTGGTTTGTCCTGTCAGATCTTCAGTAGAACCTTTGAAAGAAGAGGCAGAGGGGGAAAGGCATAAACTGAGAGGCTTTCCCAGGTAAAGGACAGGGCATCCATTTTCCAAACTTGGCTGTGGGGAGTTCTTGTGCAGAATTTGTTCAACTGGTAGTTCAGAGGGGAGGTAAACAGGTCTATCTCTGGAGTCCCCCATTTGTTCCTCAAGAGGTTGAATATTAATGGCTTTTAGTTTCCATTCGTGTGGGTCCATGAGATTTCTGCTTAAGTAGTCTGCCAGTGAATTTAGTATGCCTGGCAGGAACTGAGCTTGCAGGTGTACTTGGTAGCTCAAGGCTGTGTTCCACAGAGCCACGGCTTGTCTGCAGAGCGGGTGCGAGTGGGTTCCCCCCTGCTTATGTACCACATAACTGTGGTGTTTTCTGTCTTTACCAATAGTTGTCCTGGAAGAATATGGTCTTTGAAGGCTGTCAGAGCATTCTGTACAGCTAACATTTCTTTCCGATTGATATGCAGGTGCATCTGTCTCGGGTTCCATTTGCCCTGAATGCACTGCCCTGCGAGCCCCCCCATGTATAGTCTGCTGCGTCTGTAGTTAGGGTTTGGGCTGCAGGGGGTACAGTGAAAGGGAGTCCCTTGTTGTGGTAGCAGGCCTCTGCCCACCAAAGGAACTCTGTCTTGATGCAAGGAATGATAGAAATCAATGTTCCCAGATCCTGAGAACGTTGACACCACAGGCTTTTTAGATACCACTGGAGTTTCCTCATAAGCAGTCTTGCATATGGAATAAGTAAAATGCAAGACGCCTTGAACCCCAGGGGCTTGCAGCATTTTTCTGGCAGATAGCTGGGGTTTTGTGGCCAATAGTTTGAAGTAGGTTGTCAAGTAAACTTGTTTCTCTGGAGTGAGGAATGCCATCTGGGAAGTTGTGTTCAAGCTTTCTCCCAGGAATACAATCTGTTGGCACGGTACTAGGTGAGATTTTGTTTCGCTGATGGTGTACCCCAGTGAGGTTAGAAGTTTCTTTACCAATGCCAGGTGTTGTAATAGCAAGTCCTGGCTTTCTGCCTGAATCAGACAATCGTCCAAATATGTGTAAATTTGAATATTTCTCTGTCTGCAAAATGCAATGGTTTGAGCTAGGCACTTTGTGAATAGCCTGGGTGCAGTAGACAAGCCAAAGGGAAGTGCAGAGAACTGACAGCGCATGGAGCCTGCAATGAAGCGTAGGTATTTCCTGCAAGATTCCCTTATTGGGATGTGCAGGTAAGCTTCCTTTAAGTCTAGGGTTGCCAGCCAGGCATCTTTGGCTAGCATGGGAAGAAGCTGTTGTAGAGTTAGCATTTTGAATTTTGGAACCATCAGAAAGGAGTTGAGAATAGAGAGGTCCAGGACAGGACGCCAGGAGTTGTCTTTTCTGGGTACCAGGAAAAGTTTTGAATAAAAGCCTTGTCCCCTTTGTTCTGCTAGGACAGGCTGAATATCCCTGATACTGAGGAGAGAGAGAACCTGCTGTTGGGCCTCTGCCCATTGATTTGGGGGTAAGTCTGGTAACCATTTGGTGCTGGTAGGGTGTGAAAGTGGAATCTGTATCCTTGGGAAACTATGTTCAAAACCCAAATGCCCTGGGTAATGAGTTCCCAGTTTTTTGCATGTGAGCGTTCCGCCTAAGGGTGCAGGTAGTAGAGCAGGGCTTGGAAGGGTTAAGGTTAAGTCATTGTGCCATTTTTCTGTAGGGGGGTAGCTTACTACTCCCTGCTTTGGATGTGGTAGCCCCCCACTGCTTAGGTTTGTGCGAAGCCTGAGAGTGTAGCCTAGGTGGTCTGCTGTTCCTGGGTTTGGACTGAAAAGGCCTAGATGGGACTGGAAAGGACCAGTTCCTAGAAGGCCAATGCCTACTGAATCTGGGAGGCTGTACTTGTAGGAAATCTTTAACAGTTTGCATAGATTTACCTTTTTCCTCCATCCTTTTGAGGACTTCTGCTCCGTTGCCAAAAAGGCGGTCTTGGTTTAAGGGAATATCCAGTAATTTAGCTTTTACATGATCTAGCAAGTTTTGTTCCTAAAGTTAAGCATGCCTTCTAAGTACAGACCCAGTGACAGCAGCCCTGCAAGATGCTTCTAAAGCGTCAAAACCATATCGCAAAGTATGCTTACCAACTTGTCCTGCAGAATGCATTAAATCCTGTAATTCTTTGTGTTCAGTACAGTCAGGAATCACCACTTTCTGTTTAAGTAGCCCCATAACATGCTGTTGACACTTTAACATATGAAACTGGCAATTTAAAGCCCTGATGGCGAAAGTAGCAGAAGTGTATACCTTCTTACCCCATCTGCCTAAGGCTCTAGAATCTCTATCAGAAGGGGTAGGATTTTTGGCAGCAGTAGCCTTAATGCCTTTTGGTCCTTGGGAAATGGTCTCTGGAGCCGCAGAAGGATTCTTGAAGAGGAACTTGTGAGAGTCAGATACTCTGTAATACCTGTCAGGTTTTCTGGAAGCTGGAGGTGAAGTGTTTGGGGAAAGGCTAGATTCCAAGAAAGCATCATCTACAATGTCCAGAACAGGAGGGATAGCTAAAGGCCTGTGTTGAGGTAGGAGTAAGAATTCCCTAAGCCTCATTTTGGAGTCAGAGTAATCCTGGCTTTCCCAGCGGAAATGTTCCCTAAGAGTGTGCAAGGTTTCACGAAAGAAAAATCTTCTGGAGGGGAAGCAGAGGGAATGGAATCCTCTGCATCAGAATCCTCATAAGTAGATAAGAGCCAATCCTGGTAATCAGAAGGAGCAGAAAAATCAGATTCCTGAGCAAAAGAATCAGAAAGAAAATCACTTCTAGGTATCTTGGTGGGGGAAGGCTGGCTTCCCCTAATTAAGGTAATACGGTCTTCAGCAATTCCAAGCATTTGTTTTTTAGGCATATGGGCCTGGGCCTGCAGTTTGGTCGTCGGTTTTCTAGGCGTGGTGCAAGTTTTAGGCCTGGATGAAAATGATGGCGTTGGTTTAATATGAATGTTTGTAGGCCTGAATACACCCTCAGAAGCTGGTGCCTACACAACAGCTCTGGACTCATCCAAGATAGAGACATCTGCGGGTTCCATAGCCGAAGCATCATCTCACAGCATACCGGACTCCGAATGGGACTTAGTAGAGGTCTGCGAATCAGAAGTAGCGAGTATCAGGAGCACGCCTACCTGAGTAGCAGCGGACTGGCGACTAGCTTAATGGAAGCGTCGGCAGTTTTGGACCTATACGGTCAGTCTCTGTCTTTATCCTTACGTTTTTTCGGAAGATCGGTAGTCGGATGGCTTGACAAAGCCATTTCGGAGTACACAGAACGAGTATGAAAATAATTAGCTGCAAAAATAGCCAGACGGATAGTTTGGGCGTTGAATAATGCACAAAACTGACAAGGGGCGTTGTAGTCTGGGCCTAAGCAGGGGATGCAGTAAGAATGAAAATCTCTATGAGGTATTTGTTTTCCACAGCTAAGACCATTGTTAACTTTTACTGACATCAGTCAGAACAAGAAAAAGGATCCGAAACGGGGTACTTAAGCTTTTTTGAAGACTTCAGGTCTGAACCTCGAAAACAAAAATTTCAGGAGTCGGCCAACTGGCACTTGCGAACTGCTTCTGCTTCGGGCACCATACGGCAAGAAAGAAAGGGGGTTTTACCATACCATTTTATTGCTTCCTATTATGGGGGCACCTGACATCTGGGGAAAGAAAAAAGTACAGTTGTGTACACTTACCATAAATGTAGATGTTAGTATATTCACTGCTGCAGTCATTATATTTGGGTTATCTGCATGCAGTAGCCTTCAGTCGGCCTGATTAACAAAGTCTTGGGGCCTGCATCAGTTGCTGTCCCTTCTTCCATGACGTCAGGTGTATAAAACATGCAGCTGACGTCATTACATCAGTTTTTCTTGCCCCAGATATCAGGTGCCCCGCTAATGGGAAGCAATTAACTCTATAATATAAGAATATACCTCCAACAAAAAAAGCAAATACACCAAAAAGCTTTTTGAGCATAGTAAATGAGAGCAGAGGTATAGCCAAAATAAGAAAGGGGGCTGGAGGGAGGGTAACCAGAACTGCAACAGTGAATACACACTAGCATCTACATTTATGGTAAGTGTACACAACTGTACTATGTTCTTCGTGTTTCACTGTTGCAGTCATTACATTTGGGTACATTCCCAAAGCTAAGGTTGGGAGGAGGAATTTAAAAAGAATTAGGACCAGCTATAAGGCTCTGCAAGACTGCAGTGGCAAAACCAGCTCTGGATTTAGAGAAAATTGGCAAATGATAATGCTTGGTGAAAGTATGTACAGAACTCCAGGTAGCAGCTTCTGGGATCTCCCTTGTAGGGACGCCCCTGAGATAGGCTGTAGAGGTAGATGCAGCCCTGGATGAATGGGGCCTGATGCCCTGTGGGATAGGTTTTCCATGGTGCTTATAACAGAAATGAATGCAATGGCCTATCCATTTTTGAAAAATTTTTTTTTTTTAATAGCTTTCTCCTCTGTCCCTGCAGCAAATGCCACCAGCAGTTGTTCAGATTTCCTTTGAGGTTTAGTCCTGTCCAAGTATAATCTAAGTTGTCTGTGCACATCTAAAGAGTGCAGTATCCGTTCCCCTTTGCTCTGTGGGTTAGGAAAGAAGGTAGGCAAATGAATGGACTGATTAAGAGCCACACTGGATACCACCTTGGGCATGAAGGAGGGATTGGTTCTGAGGGACACCTTGTCCGCATGAAAGATGATGAAAAGCTCCACTGCCATAAGGGCCTGCAACTCAGATACCCTTCTTGCAGAAGTGATTGCTAAAAGGAAAGCTGTTTACCAGGAAAGGAATTTTAAATCTGCAGTAGCAGCTGGCTCGAAAGGTCCCAGGCTGGAGTTGGAGCTCTCCTCGGTGGCCTTAAATTTTTGGCTCCTCTGAGGAACTGCTTGAGCAGTGGGTGAGAGAAGAGGGGAGGCTCTGTGCTATAATCAGCTGAAATGGCTGAGGCATGAATTCTGATGGAGGAAAAGAACAAAGCCCTTATGAAGCATCTCAGTCAAATAATGTAGAATCTGAGGTAAATTGGGCACTGCTGCGCTTCTCCCTTGAGATTGGTTCCAGGTTCAAAATCTTTTCTATTTTGCAGCATAAGATTTTCTAGTACTAGGCCTCCTAGCCTCTAAAATGATATCCATCACTGATTTACTGATGGGTGGTAAAGGAGAGATTAGGTAATTAGCCAGGCTGCTAGGTTCAGGGTTTGCAGCTGAGGGTGCAGAATCTGGTTCTCCTGCTGAGACAACAGGGAAGGAGTCTGAGGCAGGTGTCGTGGGGCCAAGCATGACACACTGTGCAGAAGGGGGTACCAGTGTTGGCGTGGCCAGTCAGGTGCAATTAAAATCGTCCTTGGCTTGTCCTGTCTGATCTTTAGTAGTACCTTGGAGAGCACAGGCAGAGGAGGAAAGGCATAAACTGAAACGTTTTTCCAGCTGAAGGATAGAGCATCCACTTTCCAAGCTAGTTTGTGGGGAATCCTTGTGCAAAATTTGTCCAGTTGATAGTTCTGTGGGGAGGCAAACAGGTCTATATCTGGGCTCCCCCATCTGCTTGTCAACATGTTGAAAATCCTTGGTTACAGTTTCCACTTGTGTGGGTCCATGAGATTTCTGCTGAGTCCATCTGCCAGTGTATTTAGTTTTACTGGCAGGAACTGAGCTTGTAGATTCACTTGGTAGCTCAAGGCTTTGCTCCACAATGCCATGGCTAGTCGGTAGAGGGGGTAAGAGTGTGTACCCCCTGCTTGTTTATGTACCACATGACTGTGGTGCTGTCCGTCTTTACCATTAGTTGTCCTGGAAGAATATGGCCCTTGAAGGCTGTCAGAGCATTCTGTACAGCTAACATTTCTTTCTGATTTATGTGTAGCTGCATTTGACTTGGGTTCCATTTGCCCTAAATGCACTTCCCTGCCAGGTGAGCCCCTCATGCATAGTCTGATGCATCTGTTGTTAAGGTTTGGGCGGCAGGGTGTAGTGTGAATGGTAGTCCCTTGTTTTGGTGGCAGGCCTCTGCACATCAAAGGAACTCTAGGCATAGGCAAGATATGATAGGAATCATAGCTTCTAGACCCTGTGAATGTTGACACCATAGGCTTTTGAGATACCATTGCAGTTTCCTCATATGCAGCCTTGCATATGGAATTAAAAGAATGCAGGAGGCCATGAACTCCAAGGCTTGCTGTATTTGCCTTGCAGATAACTGGGTCTTTGTGGCCACTTGTTTGAAGTAGGTTGTCAAATGAGTCTGTTTCTCTGGCGTGAGGAAAGCCATCTGGGAAGTTGTATTCAAGCTTGCTCCCAGGAATATAATTTGTTGACAGGGTACCAGGTGTGATTTCTTTTCGTTTATAGTGCATCCCAGACAAATCAGTACCCCTTGAACAAAGGCCAGATGATTCAAAAGTATGTCCTGGCTTTCTGCCTGAATTAGACTATCTTCCCGGTGTGGATATATCTGAATATCTCTTTGCCTGCAGAGTGCAATGACTGGAGCTAGCCACTTTGTGAATACCCTGGGCGCAGTAGATAAGCCAAAGGGCAGTGCAGAGAACTGATAGTGCATGTAGCCTGCTTTGAAGCGTAGGTATCTTCTGCAAGACTCCCTGATAGGGATGCGCAGGTATGCTTCTTTTAAGTCTAGTGTTGCCAACCATGCATCTTTGCCTAACACAAGAAGCAGCTGGTGAAGAGTCAGCATCTTGAATTTTGGAATCACCAGAAAGGTATTTAGAGTAGAAAGGTCCAGGATAGGATGCCATGTATTGCCTTTTCTGGGTACCAGAAAGTCTCGAGTAGAAACCTTGTCCCTTTTCCACTTCTGGTACCAACTGAATAGCCTCCATGCTTAAAAGAGAGAGTACTTGATTTTGAGCCTCTGCCCACTGATTTGGGGGTAGATTTGGCCACCCGCTTGGGGTTGGTAAGGTGTGGAAGTGAAATCTGTATCCTTGGGACACTATATAAAAACCCATTTGTCCTGGGTAA
This sequence comes from Protopterus annectens, assembly GCF_019279795.1. Lineage (NCBI taxonomy): Eukaryota > Metazoa > Chordata > Ceratodontiformes > Protopteridae > Protopterus > Protopterus annectens. The sequence goes on from NC_056743.1 coordinate 92,869,629, forward strand.
TGAGTTCCCAGTTTTTGGCCTGCAGTCCAATCTTTCCGCCTCAAGGAGCATTCAGTTGGGAAGTGCTTGGAAGTTTTAAAAGCAAATAATTGAGACAGTTTTCCATAGGGGGAGTCTTACTACTCCCTGATTTGGGTGCGGAAACCCCCCACTGCTTAGTCTTGTGTGCCCCCTGGGACTGAAACCTGGGGTTTCTGCTGTGTCTGGTTTTGCCTTGAGAAGACCTGGAAGGGGCTGGAAAGGACCAATTCTTAGAGGGTCAGTGCCTACTAAATCTAGGAGGCTGAACTTGTAAGAAATCTTTAACAGTTTGCATAGATTTAGCTTCATCTTCCATCTTTTTAAGAACTTCCTCAGCCTTGTTGCCAAACAGGCTGTCCTGACTTAAGGGAGCATCCAACTATTTAGCTTTAAAATGATCAGGCAAAGATTGCTCCTTAAGCCAAGCATGCCTTCTGAGCACAGACCCAGTAACAGCAGCCTTGCGAAAGGCCTCTAATGAATCAAATCCAAATTGCAAAGTACGTTTTCCAACCTGTTCCGCAGAATGCATTAAATCCTGTAATTCTTCACTTTCCGCACAGTCAGGAATCAACATCATTTTCTGTTTGAGCAATCCAATAACATGTTGCTGATACTTTAACATATGAAATTGGCAGTTTAAATCCCTAATGGCCAAGGCTGCAGAATTGTAAACCTTCTTACCTCATCTATCCAGCGTCCTGGCGTCTCTATCAGAAGGAGTAGGATTTTTAGTAGTAGAGGCCTTAATGCCCTTGGGTCCCTGTGAAATAGTCTCTGGATCAGCAATAGGATTTTTTAAAAAGGAACTTGTGTGAATCAGGAACCCAGTAATATCGGTCAGGTTTTCTGGGAGCAGGAGGCAAAGAATCAGGGGCCAAACTAGATTCCGAAAAAGCATCAGCAACAATGTCTACGACAGGAGGAATAGCTAAAGGCCTATGCTGAGGCAGGAGTAAGAAATCCCTAAGCCTGTTTTTTGAATCAGAAAAATCCTGGCTTTCCCAGTGGAAATGCTCCCTTAGAGTATGTAAGGTTTCACCAAAAGAAAAACCCTCTGGAGGGGAAGCAGAGGGAATAGAGTCCTCAGCATCAGAATCCTCATAATAGAGAAGGACAAATCCAGATCATCAGAAAAATCAGAATCCTGGTCAGAAGTTTCATAAATAACTTCAGTCCTAGGTCTCTTAGAAGGGGGAGTTTGGCTTCCCCTGATTAGAGTTATAAGATTTTCAGATATTCTTATCATTTGTTTTTTAGGCATAGAGGCCTGAGCATGCGGCCTGGGTGTCGATTTTTTAGGCATGGTTCAAAATGTAGGCCTACATGAAGGCGGCGTTGGCTTAATATGCAAATCCGTAGGCCTGAATACACCCTCAGAAGCCGGTGCCTGCACAGTGGCTCCGGACCCATCCAAGGTAGAGACATCCGCAGGTTCCATAGTTGAAGCATCTCGCGGCATACCGGACTCCGAATGGGTCTCAGTAGAGGCCTGCGAATCAGAAGTAGCGGGTATCAGGGGCTGAGAAAGTGCCTCACTGAGTACCGGCAAACTGGTGACTGGCTTAGGAGAAACGTCATCAGCAGTTTTGGACCTCGACGGACTGCCTCCGTCTTTATCTTTGCGTTTTTTCGAAATCCTGGTAGTTGGATGGCTAACAGACGACATTTCTGGATAATTAAACCGAGAACCGAAATATTTAGAGGCAAAAATATACAGACAACGGATAGTGCGCTGATTACATAACAGGGCCTAGGCAAGGAATACAGTACGAATGAAAATCTTCATGTGGTATTTGCTTTCCACAAGTAATGCAATTATTAACTCTTACTGACATCGGTAGGGAGCAAGAAAAAATTTCCCCAATGGGGTACTTAACTTTATTTGAAAACTTCAGTTCTGAAACTCGAAAATGAAAATTTCAGGAGTCGCCGACCGGCACTTGCGAACTGCTTATGCTTCGGGTACCGCACGGCAAGAAAGACTGATGTAATGGCATCGGCTGCATGTTTTATAACTTTTAGTTATGTACTTACCATAACTTTAGATGTATGGGATCCATCTCGCCTACATTCTCTACAGATGGGTTCGGAGCCGACCCTCGGCTCCGACTCGGCCGCTATACAATAGAACGCAGTCTCTTATTGGCTGAGTTACCTCGTATCCCAGGATGCACCACTACTGCTTCCCCAGATCTTGTTTATCCGCACACACACATAGACTGTTGTTATAACATTGCCAGGTGTTTCAAGAGAGGAAACAGTTGAATTCGGATCGTCCGGTCTCTTCTGGCCTACAAGGCAGCGGGAAGGAGGGTGGGTTATTAGGAATGTAGGCGAGATGGATCCCATACATCTAAAGTTATGGTAAGTACATAACTAAAAGATGTAATGTGATCCTATCTCGCCTACATTCTCTACAGATGGGACAGCGTCCCTAGCACCTAATTCCTGGGTGGCTCACTGGAAAATGGTCCGGAGAACCGTGGAACCGAAGGAAGCTCGACCCCTAGATGCCACATCCAATTTGTACTGAGAAATAAAGGTGTGTAGAGAAGACCACGTAGCAGCCGCACAGATGTCATTAATAGAGAGCTTGGAATGAAAGGCTGCCGAGGTGACCATAGCTCTGGTAGAATGAGCTTTCACTGGAACTGTAAGCTCTTTATTTGAAATGCGATAAATATGAGTGATACAGTCTCTGATCCATTTGGCAATAGTGACTTTCGTGATGGCTTTGCCCAATTTACTGTCCGAAAAGGACACAAACAGTTGATCTGTTTTTCGTGCTTGGTGTGTCCTATCCAAATAGAAACGTAATTGTCTGTGTACATCTAAGCTGTGAAAGGTATACTCAGCTCTGTTTGAATACTTAGGGAAAAAAACGGTAACTCCAGTGATTGTTGCAAACAAAAGTTATAACAAACCTTTGGTATAAAGGATGGGTTTGGTCTAAGAGATACTCTATCCTTGTGAAATACCAGGTATGGTGGTGTGACATATAAGGCTTGAAGTTCTGAAACTCGCCTAGTTGATGTGATAGCAACTAGAAGGGCAGTCTTCAAAGAAAGAAATTTTAAGTCACAGGTTGCTGCCGGCTCAAAGGGAGGTGCGGTTAATGCACCTAACACTACGTTAAGGTCTCACGGTGGGGCGGGATGAGATATAGGGGGCCGTAGAAGCCAAGCTCCTTTAATAAAGGCTTTACACAACTTGTTGCTCATTAAAGGTGGTTCTACGCTCTCGTGAAAATTGGAAATAGCCAATTGAACTTTGATGGTAGACACCGAACAACCCTGGTTGAACAGGGAAGTTAAAAACTTCAGAACCTCTGACACCGAGGCTGTCATAGGGTCTAATCCTCGGAGTTGGACCCAAATAGCAAACCTCTTCCATTTACTGCTATACATCTTTTTAGTAGAAGTCTTGTGGGCCGAGGACAAAATATGCATGACTTCAGGGTCGAAAGAATGGCTCCTGACTATTGTCGGAAGAGGAGTAGCCAAGCTGCTAGCCTCAATGAATGAAGGGACTGATGGAGCTGTCCTGACTGATGCGTCAAGAGGTCCGGAACTTGGTCCAGGAACCAGGGACCCTCCAATGCATATTTGTGAAGAAAGGGGAACCAGACTTGTCGAGGCCAGTATGGGGCGATTAGAATCATTTTGCTTTCCAAGCGAATCGCCTTTTGAATCACCTTGGGGAGAAGAGGAACCGGTGGAAAGGTGTATAGCAGACCAGGGGGCCAAGCTTGGACCAGAGCATCCTTGGGAATCTCCCCCGGAACTGGGGTGAGAGAGAAGAACTGCTGGCATTTTGCATTTAGGGGAGTTGCGAAAAGATCGCAACATGGAGCTACCTATCTCTTGAAAATCTGTGTCACCACTCTGTCCTTCAAGGACCATTCGTGAGGGGAGAGAACAGTCCTGCTCAGTCTGTCGGCTATCACATTGGATCTCCCCGGAATGTGTGTTGCCACTAGAAAACGTTTGGTAGCAATTGCCCAATCCCATACCTTCATGGCCTCTCTGCAAAGGGGGTAAGACCTGGTCCCTCCTTGCTTGTTCAAGTACCAGACTACTGACATGTTGTCGGACTGAATGGCAATCGTACCCTGGGGGAGGTGATCGTGCAGTGCTTGCAACGTTAAAAGCACCGCCCTCATTTCCAGGATATTGATGTGGAGAAGACTCTAGGAGTGCCACGTGCCTTGGACCGACCTGTCCAGATAATGTCCCCCCCACCCTGTCTGGGAGGCGTCCATAGTCAACGTGGCCGAGGGGGATGGGGGAACGAAGGGTCACCCCTGATCCAGGTTGGAGGAAAGAAGCCACCAATGAAGATCCTGTTTGCACGTCTCTGTGATCAATATGTGGTGACTGAGGGGAAGGTCTTGATAAGACCACTGGACTGAGAGGAGCCACTGGAGTATCCTCATACGCAACCTTGCCAAGGGGACGAGAAGAATGGTGGCTGACATGGAACCCAACAGCTGCAGGACCATTCTCACTGGAGCGCGACGTCTGAGGAGTAACACCCGAACCTGAGACTGCAGTGTTGCTATCCTTTCCGCAGGAAGATAGACTTGCATCTGCCTTGAGTCTATTTCTGCACCAATAAACAAAATACGCTGTGATGGCAGCAATACAGATTTTGTCCAATTGAAGGTGATTCCTAAGGAGTTGCCTAGGGAGATAGTGGCTGCTAGAGATTTAAGAGTAGATGCCTGGAGGTGGCAGTTAGGAGCCAGTCGTCTAGGTACGGAAACACCTGGAATCCTAGACTTCTCAGGTGAGCAGTCACCACTGCCAAACATTTGGTGAACACCCTGGGGGCTGTGGTGAGACCAAAGGGCAGTGCACAGAACTGGAAATGACTGTCTCCTAGGCTGAAGCGCAAGTGTCTCCTTGACGCCCGATCTATCAGAATGTGATAATAGGCATCTTTGAGATCTATGGAGCACATCCAAACATCCTCCTCCAAAAGCGGGAGAATGGATTGCAAGGTGATCATCTGGAATTTGGACTTTTTCACTGATCGGTTTAACCTGCTGAGATCCAAAATGAGCCTCAAGTCCCCGGTCTTTTTTGGTACCAAAAAGAATCTTGAGTAAGTCCCTGATCCGGCCTGATCTGCGGGGACAGGTTGGATGACTCCTTTTTGAAGCAGCTTCGAAATTTCGCTGGCTGCCAGATCCCGTTGACTGGGTGGCAGGTCCGGGATTCTTTGGGATGGTGGGGGGGGTTGAGAGAAGGGAATGGTGTAACCTCCGGCGATGATTCGGAGCACCCATTGGTCCTGAGTGATACTTTCCCAGGCCTTTAGGTGCCTCGAAAAACGACCCCCGACTGGCTCCGGAGCTGCACAGTCGGGCACTCCTTCAGGGATGCTGGAAGGAGGAGGAGCCACGAAAGGACTCGAGGTCTCCAGTGTTGCGGGGGCCTCCTCCACCTCTGGGACGGCGTCTCCCTGAAAAATTTCCCCCTCCTCTGCCTCTAGAAGGGGAATCGCTCTGCTGCGACGAGTAAGGCTTTTGAGACTTACGGAACCACATTTTCCCTCCTCTTCGAGCCTTGGGATAAGGTCTGAAGGGAGTGGAAAACCGGGCCCCTACGGCAGTTAAAGTCTTACCCTCCTGTTTGCAGCGAGTCAAAGTGTCCTTTACCTTGGGTCCAAACAGAGAGGACCCATGGAAGGGGGCGTCGGCAAAGGAAGACTTAAAGGCCTCCGCAAAGTGACACAGGCATAGCCAGGCTTGTCTCCGTAGAGCAACACTTGTGCCCGCCGCTCTGCTCGCTCCCTCAGCTGCATACAAAATAAGCCTCATGGACGAGTTGAATAACGAGGACAGGGTAGTCAACTGGGAGTTAACCATCTGGGCTAACTGCTCAGGTAAGATACCGGAGAGGGTATCCGAAAGCTCCTTGACCAGATTCCTCTGCAGTCTCGTGAAATGCGTCAAGTAGTTCAGAGACCTTAATGTAAAGGTTGCTGAAGTAAGGGTGCGCTTCCCGTACCGATCCATGCTCCTAGACTCCTTATTAGGAGGATGGACGGACGTTGAAGCTTCTGCCACATCTTGCTGGGTGGCAGATGCCACCACCAAGGCATCTACAGCCACACCTTTGGAAAGAAAGTCCTTATCAGGGGGTGCCAAAAGGAATTTACTGGGGCTAGCTGGCACCGGTTCAACAGAGTCCGGGTGTTCCCACGCCCTTCGAGAGATCAAATCCAGAAGCTCATCGAAGGGCGGAGACACCCAGGAGGCAGAGGGTTGAGCCCCGAAGGCCTTGAGGAACACCGACTCCTCAGCAGAAGGGGGTTTGGACTGCCAGTCGCCTCGTTGCTTAAGGATCTCCAAGATGTCCGCAAAGGATACATCATCCGAGGACGACTTGGGGGACCCTTCCGCATCATCGAGGTCGGTGTCCGAGGTGAGAGACTCATCAGGGGAGTCGACGTGCTTCCTCTTGCACTGTCTCTTCCTGGGAGGTTCCTCCAAAGACGCTTCGGAGGGACCTCCAGGAAGAAGGGAACCCCTGATGGGGGTAGCCTCAGGCCCCAGGGCTCCGCTGTTGTGAGACAGGGGGATTGCAAAGGAGCCAGTCTCCGTGCCAAAGGAAGGTGGTGGTGAAATGGTAGAAGTGGCCAGAGAGGATTTGGCCAAGGCACTCCTCATGGCCTTGAAGGCGGGACCCCCAGAGTCCTGGGATGGTTCAACCCCCAAGGCCACAACAGCAGTCGGAACTCCCGACGCCGACACACCAAGAGGGAGGCTCGGAACCGAAAGGATCGATCCCGAAGCGTCCCCCCGGGGCCGACAGAGGAGGTCCGCGTGCCGAACCCCGACCTGAAGGGCGGGGTTGGAGTTAGGGTCGACCCGACAACCTCCACCGGCTCCACCAACACCGACTCCAACGGCGCCGAAGCTGTTGGAGGAGGAACCGAGATAGCAGGGTGGGAAACCGGCTCCAGAGCCGACTGGGCTGGAGCAGAGACCAACTTTTGAAAGACCGGAGACTGAAAAAGCCTTTGAAGCGCCCTGTCTACATCCGAATCAGACATCCTCGATGACCGAGAAGAGACCGGCTGGGTCCGAGTCGACTTCTCCGCCGGCTCCGAAAGACTGGGGGACCGGCTCCGTATGGTTTCGAGAAGTATTGGTGCCGAGGGAGATTCCACTATCACTGCAATTTCCCTCGGAGCCTATGGGGACTTCGGCACCGAAGGGGAAGAGTCTGAGCGGGCAACCCTCATCGGCTCCGAAGGCAGTGGAGCCGATGGAGATGACTCGCCTCTCGACGCCCGAGCTCTAGACTCCGAAGCCAGAGGAGTCGAGGCTGGAGACATCGAGGCAGACCGTTCCGCCCTCGGCTCCGAAGTCCGTGGAGCCGACGGAGAAGCCTGCCTTGACTTTTTTGCTGCCGGCTCCGACGGGCTGATCGGAGCCGAAGATTTTTTCTTCCTCGACGGGGAAGAAGAAGAAGATAGGGCTTCCTCAAAGGAAGGGGTAATAAGCCCTTTCAAAATCAACTTATTTTTCCTCTCTTGGAGCACGCGAGAGGAAAAAGCGTGGCAAACGCTACAGGATTCCTGGAGGTGCTTCGGCCCCAAACAGTAAACACAAAGAATGATCGTCCGTAATGGACATTTTATAATTGCATTTAGAACATTTTTTGAACCCTGATGGCCTATGTTCCTTCGACATGGCTTCAACACCAAACTTCAAAGACTTCAAAAAGAAAAACTAGACACACGATAGCCTAGACTCAAACTAAAACACGTTGTCTAGGGCAAGGTCCCTCTAAGTTAAACGGGATCACTTAGCACCAAAAAATAATACAATTTTACCACAAAATTTTCAATTACACAGTCACACAATAAGTAGCTGTTAATCAGTTCTGACTAAAACGCGTAGGCTAGGGCAAGGCCCCTCTAACTTAGACGGGATCACTTACCGCCAAAAATAAAACAATTTTACCACAAAATTTTTTAACTACACAGTCATACAACAATAAGTAGCTGTTAAAACAGCTTTTGGGTCAGTTTTAGCGAAATATTTGACAGAAAATTATTGACTAAGAGGCACTTAGCTCAGCCAAGTCAGAGACCACGTCTATGTTGGAGAAGCGGCAAACGAGATCTGGGGAAGCAGTAGCGGTGCATCCTGGGATACGAGGTAACTCAGCCAATAAGAGACTGCGTTCTATTGTATGGCGGCCGAGTCGGAGCTGAGGGTCGGCTCCGAACCCATCTGTAGAGAATATAGGCGAGATAGGATCACATTACATCCCTGATATGAAGGAAGAAGCGACAGCATCCGACGCAGAAATCCGATGACTCTGGTATTCAGGCCGGCTGAGGGCTACCTGCAGGCAGATAACCCAAATGTGAAGACTGCAACAGTGAAACACGAAGAACATCTGTTGGTTGACAGCTCATTGCATCAGTTATTCTGAAAGTGTCCTAGTTCTGGTTAAAGCACTTGGACTCCAAACCAGTTATTTTACATTGGGAGGGTTGTGGTCTAAAATCTTGTGCTGGGAGAGCGTGGCCAACATCCTTCTAAACTGGGAATTGCTGCTTTATTTAAAATGTTTTTTGCTGCTGTGACTGATTTTATGCACTTTGCATTTCTAGCACTACAGCATTTTATAGCATAGGCTAGATTCTAACTTGCTAAATCTGAACTGTTTAATATCACTTGAGCACTAAACCAGCTCTTCACTGAGATACTGAAAGATCTGAGGCATCCGTTGCTTCCAACTAACTATAAGTGCCTGTTTTTGCTCCTACATTGCATTTTTAATTTGTATTTGCATTGTCTGTTTGAATCGTTGTCTATTTTTTTTACTGCACACTGTACTAGTTCAGCTGTAGCATAGCCCAGTTCCACGCTTGCTGTTTATGGGTCTATTTTGTAACTCATGAGTATCAAATTTAAGCCATCTTTGTGGGTAAAAGCCCTTCTGCAGCCCTGTGGGAGGAGAGTGCTATCTGGGTCCCATCTAATTGAGGGGGATTGGACTACAGCTCAGAGACAGTGTCCTTATAGGATAGTTTGAGTTAAAAGGGTTATTTCTTGTTTTATTTAATCCATGTGTTTACGCTTGTATGCGTGTAGTGCACCATCGTGCACTGCTGCATAGAGGTGGTTACGATTGGTATTTATAGAAACAAATGTTGTTTGTTAAGTTTTCCCTTAGCACTTTGCTTGTGGTCCTCCAGAAGTTTTTAGCAGCCCTGCTCTACTGTCAGGTGGAACACTAAACCTAGCCTCAGAGGTACCAGCACACCTCTCACCCACTAGCCATTTCAAAGTTCAGCCTCTTTTCATGACCATATAAATTTATCTAACACTACGGACGTACAATTTCCCACAGTTTCTCCAACCAGCTTGTTCAATATGGGCATCCTGAGGCAGTGTGGCAACTGTCTCATGTTCGACAACCCTCTAACTCCTAGTCCACACAAACTCAATATGTGAGAGCTGCAATTATATCAAGAACCTTGAATCAATGCTCTCTCACACACCAGTTAGTACAAATGACAACGAGCGGGTTGTCAGCACTCACATCTCGCCTACTACTACATTGCTTTCAGAACTCTCTCTCAGGTGGTTATGTCCCTAGCCTTAAGCAGCATTTCACCTTCATCTAGGATGATGCCTCAATGTTTGTGTTTTTCAGCTTTTCCCGGTTAGGGGTCGCCACAGCGGAACTCCGGTCCGCTAATGATTGGTAGTGGATTTTTATGTACCGGGTTACCAGCCCTGATGCACAACCTTCAATAAAGGTACGTCCCATTCACGTATGCCTCCACACAGAAGACGCTCTAGCTGAGAATCGAACGGGACGTCTTGCTATGAGGCAACAACTCCACCGCAGCAGAAAGACTGACTTCAATAATTGTTTCAGTTTCTGGTGTCATTCTAAGGGGATGTAGTATCCATCAGCCTGGGATGACATGATCGACAGACCTTGATACTTTGCCATGCTAAATGATAGGAATCTTAACTTGAAACTGCACTCACCAGAAGCAGTCCTCACCTTGGAAGATGCACACATTTGTGCAGTTACGGAGATCTGGTTCAAAGCTCTGGAGAGCACTCGAGCCATACTGGGTCACACCTCCGTCCATACATTCAGACCACAAACTGAAGGAGTAAAAACTAGGTGGTGTGTATCAATATTCATTAAAGAAAAATACACCTCCAGATTGAACAGTGTGATTCCCTGGAGATACTTCAAGTGCAATTAACTGCTGGTAGGACACCTATTCAAGTCACTGCCATCTACAGGACTCCCTCCATGAATGAGGACATGCACTCTGCCTATTTGGATCTACTTGAGTCTATAAATATACATCTAAACACCACAGTTTTGGGTGGCTAACTACCATTCCACTGACTGGGTAAATTACTCGTGCTCAAACTCACTTGCCCAAAGGTTCCTCGACTTTGTTAACTCCAAACCCCTGGACCAGCTGGTTGACACCCCCACAAGGGGTGCAAACATCCTGGACCTGGTGCTTACCAATATGGGAGACCATTATAGCACCTCCACTATGAGGTCTCCCCTGGTGAGATCTGTCTGCAAATCAGCCTCATTTGAAGTAACTATTACACCTGACCCCGCTTAGCGGCAACTAAACTAAAAAACTTCTCCAAAGCAGACTATAACCTTTTACAAGATATTATAATCAGCTTCACTGCACCTCCTCCTCAGATGGAACTGGCAACTATGCAGTGTTCTACACCACTGCTTTATACAAACACTGCACTGACTCTGCTGTAGGTAAAAGGACCAAAGCAAGCTTCTCAAGAAGAGCAAACCTGCCTGGTGGGCAATTGCTATTGACAGGTCTTACAATAAGAGGAAGAAATTATTGCCTAAGAGTAAGAGAGAGCAAACCCTAAACTGGAAGCATTCCCTTCTCAGTTTAAACAAGCGAATAAGACTTCTTGTGAAGTCCTCCAAAGCAAACTATAAATCCAGATTAGCTTCCTCAATCAAGGACAGCCATAAGGCATTCTTTAGTTACATCAGATTTGTGTCAAACTGGTAGTTAATGATACCACATACACTGAGCCTGTGACATAGCTAACCTGTCGGCTGACAGGTTCTGTGGAAATTTCACTCCCCTGTCCCTGCCACACATACCCCATGACATCCCTACCACCTATCCCCTTATCTCTTAACAGCAGGTTGTAAACACCCTCTCTACGGCCAAAACCACAGCATCTATGGGACCTGATAACATCCCAGGCTGCGTCCTACATGGTCTCCAACATGAATTAGCAACACTACTGGGTGCTCTTTTCAATCATAGTCTAAGCACTGGCTTCATCCCAGATGAATGGAAATCAGCCACAGTTATTCCCTAGCACAAAGGTGGTGCTTCCACCGACCCTGGGAACTACAGACCTATTAGCCTGACTAGCCTTATCTACAAGGCCATGGAGCAAATCAGTATGGACCTTATGAACAAAGATATAGGTAATCTCCAAACACTTGACCCTACTCAGCTTCGGTTTGTCAAAGGGAGATCATGTCTGTTAAACCTGGTGGATTTCTCAGAGACAATCACCAGGTCCCTGGATCTGGAGAAATCTGTGTATGCAGCCTACCTAGGCTTAGCCAAGGTGTTTGACACTATCCCCACTCAGGCATCATTGACAAATTCACCCAGCAAGTTATCAACCCTTGTATCGTTAGATGGGTCGCTGACTGGCTCGCTGATAGAACCCATATAGCCAAAATAGGGGACTTCACCTCCAACAGCAGACCTGTAACCAGTGGTGTTCCACAAGGGATCAATCCTAGGACCTCTACTGCTTGGAATCTCTTTCTCTAAAGTACAAGCAAAAACTAAAGGTCTGTTGCTGACTAAGTTTGCTGATGACTGCAAACTGGGACTGGTCACAGAATCTCCAAATGATATCAACATCCTACAAGAGGGTCTTGCACAAACAAATGATAGGTGCCAAAGTCACGGCCTTAAACTCAAGGCAAAAAAATGTATCATCATCCCTTTTGGTAAGGGTGATGCTCTTGCTAACTAAACATCAATACCAACACCTTAAGTATGCATTCAGTGGAGACACCTGGGCACACAGGTTGAAAGCAACCTCACCTTTGACCGCCATGTCTCCACAGTGGTAAGAAGGGCATTCTATATGGTTCATCTCAAAAGTAAGGGCATTGCCTCCAGAAAAAAATGAAGTTATAACCTCCCTATACTCTTCCCTCATCAGGCCAATAATTGAGTACAATGCCCCTTTTGGCATGTACCTTTGACCCTGCTTTACGGGAAATGCTGCAGCTCCGCAAGTCAAATGGTACACAGGTTACTTGCTCTAAGGACCTTAACCTGGTGTGTGACATTCACGGAAATTGCTGGAGGGACAGATTGGTCTCCCAGAGGTTACCACCCCTTTGGAACAGACTCCCACTTCATGGCAAACAGAGCACCTCATTGGCCCTCCAAGCGCAATCTGGGCAATTGGATGGGTAACCGTAAATTCAGAACAGGGATTCCACCTGTGCCCTTCTTGGACAGGGGCAATAGGTGCAGAATGTGGAAATAAGGGTAGAACTTGGCTAGGCTTGTAAGGGCCCTAGAGCCATTAGTCTAGTAACTTCCTATGATCCTATGAATCCGAACTAAGAAATAAAAGCACAGTAAATTGCAACTTGCTGTAATCCTCTTTTACAGTAACGTTTCTGAGAGCATCTGAATATGTGGCTCTTGGAAAAAAGGCCACTTATTTAAGATTTGCCTTCTTTGGTCTCATATCTTCAACATCTTCATAAGATCTTGACTTTCACTGGATACTGCCATTTTCATTTAGTGCAGTTCTTCATACCAATTCTTTCAAGTTTTCCTTTGCATGCTGCCAGTGGTTACAAATTCAAAACTAATGTTAAAAATCATAACATCCCACCTGGCATTCAGGTAACTTTATCTCAAATGACTAAGGGGATTGTGACTCAAACACCAAGCCTATAACTAAGTAACTGCTATTGTAGTAGTTAATAAAGAGGGAATAAAAGCTTACACCACCACCATATTCTCCCTTTGCACAACAAAGAAACTGAAACACTGACACTAGTATCCACTTTGAGGTATATCTTTATTACTTCTTCTGCAGCTCCTCAAGTACGTGTGGGACACTGATTTAGATATTACTGTGAGATCTTCACAATCTCCCCTTGGCTGCATGAGATCCTTTTTCTCCTCCAATGTTAGAAGTTCACCATTCACCTTTCTTTTACAGGTTTTTAATAACATTTTTTTGAAAACAAAAAAACAAGGTATTAGATACAGACATGCAAAGACTGACTGCAGTCAGCCATGTTATCACTCGGATATGACCAACTTTGCACCTCTGCTAGAAAATGCGGCTTGGGACCACAACTGAATAGTAATACAAACACTAAATAGCATACTCTTTAAAGTCTATTTATATGCAACTTAAAATGATGTGCAAGAGATGGAACACTAACAAAAAAATCAAAAGATGTTACTGGCCATCTTCGGTGGATAAAAGAAGAAAATAACCACTCAGGGTACTACAGGGTCATAGTACTCCAAGAAGGATCAACAGATGAAATAAATAGCAGACATCTTATTTTGCTGAACAAGTGAGAACTAGACTTTGAGAGAACCTCAGGCTTGCTTAAACTTAGCACCAATACATATTCATACTCTTATCCAAAAGTTGCCACACATGCCTGTGACATCAGAAAGAACCAATCTTGCTCATCCCATGTGCATGATGGGTCACTCCCTTATGCCCATCCAGACTATCCTCCTGCACACTCAGAATTAATTCTGTCCTATCAACTGGTAAGTGATATAGAAGTACAAAACTGCTTGAAATAAAATGCTAATCACCCAAGGTCAGCTTGGAAAACTGACCACTGTTGATGGCAGACATCCTTCACCTATTTAGAAGGGTTCTCCTTACAGCTCAACTGATCATTAACAATGTATGATTTTATCTAATATCAAATATGCTCACTGGTGGGTTGTAGGGCTAGGTTGATTCCAAAACAGTACAAACCTTCCAAAAGGAATAAGAGAGAGAACTATACAAGGACTAGCTGTAAGGCTAAGCTGAAGAGACATTCTAATGAGGCTGACAGTTTTGTGATCAACTCACAAAACAGTGACTACAAACGCTTGTCGTGGACTACAGCATCTCTCGGCGAACTCCCCTGAAGGAGGGATCAGAGCAAAATAACTGATGCACTTGTTGTGTTGGGATGCAAAAAGATCACAGCAGGGAAGACCCCAATAGTTGAATATCTTGTTTGCTATTGACTGATTGAGGGACCACTTGGTGTGGCATCAGAATGGACCAGCTGACCTTCTCCGCCAACATGCTCTATTTCCCCATTACATGTCTGGAAATTAGAAAGCAGTGTAAAGAAATCACCCATTCCTAAACTCTCATGGCCTCCAGTGTCCACTGTAGAATGTGCGTATGGTATCTGGCTAGAGGTACTAGAATTATGGCAGCTGTCATAGATCCCAAGGCCCGTAGAATCAATCTGGCAGGAGGTGATGGATGAGATAATATAGCTTGTACCTGGACAGTCAAAGTATTGATGCGATGTATGCTAGGAAGCTACTTGCATAACTGTGTTCACTTGAGCCCCGATGAATTCGAAGATTTGAAAAGGCAATGGTTGTGACTTGTCTGAGTTTATGCTGATGCCTAGTTTGTGGAAGATCTGATATAGATAATCTCTGGCCTGAGAAAGTTGATGCTGGGTGGAAGCAGTTAAGAACCAATCATACAGATATGGGAATATCTGACACCCTATCAGATGGAGATGAGCTGCAACCACTGCCAAGCATTTGGTAAACACCCAGGGGGCTGTGTTGAGTCCAAAGGGGAGGGCTCTGAGTTGGAAGTGACTGGCTCTCATGCAGAAGCCCAGGTGACTTCTGGAGTGCCTGTCTTTTTTTATGTGATAGTACATGTCTTAAGTCCACAGAGCACATCAAACTGTCTTTCCTTATTAACGGAAGGATGGACTGAACCACAGCCATCTGGAACTACTACTTTATGTATAACTTGAGTTTGCTTAGGTCTAGGATAAGCCTTAGGTCCTCTGTTTTCTTTGGCACCAAAAAGAAATGGGAGTAAGTTCCGGATCCTCTCTGTTCGGCTGGTACCTCTTGGATGAGTCTCTTTTGCAGCAACTTTATGACCTCTGGTACTGCCAACTCCCTCTGGCTGGATGGAATGACAGGAAGTTTTTTTTGAACCTTTGGAGGGGGAAGAGAAACGGGAATGTAGTAGCCTCTGGATAGTATGCTTTGCACTCAAGCATTTGAAGTTATTTGGGCCCAGGTGTAAGGTAAAATGGTCCCTGACTGCCTCCAGAGTCGGAAAGTCGGGCAGTGCTTCAGGAGCACTGAAAATACCATCTGGATCTAAGCCTTAATAATGAACCAAACCATTTTGTCCAAGTCATTGTATAGGCTCCTAAAGGATCTGTAAGAAGCCACAGAGGAAGGTCTAGAATGTCTGGGTGTTTGTAAAATCTTGGTCGGCACCATGGGAGAAACTGATCTTATGGATCTCCCAGGTGAACGAATGCTAGATCCTGGGCCCAGGGACTTACAAATCTGAGAGAGAGGTTGAATGGTCTGACTTGAACTACTAAGATCCAACAAGGTAGCTGGTGCAGAAGCAGGCTCACTCAGAGCTGTCAAGTCTATCAGATCCAAGGAATCCAACACAAATCTAGAAGCCGACATCTTCAGTTCATACTCCTTAGTGATCTAGAAGCCGACATCCTCAGATAATATTACTTAGTGATCTTAGAAGGAGGCTCAGAGGAAGACCTGGACTCTATGTCGGCAGTTCTTTGCCTTGGAGCCATGTAAATCCTTAGAGGTGGGATGAGCCCCTGGAGAAGAAAGTTGAGGAGGCAGAAACCCATTTAAAATTAGCTTGTTCCTACATTTCTGGACTGCCCGATGATTAAAACCCTCTCAGATCTTGCAAGGGGAATCCAAGTGAGCAGCTCCCAAACAATAAACACATTTCTCATGTGCATCTGAGCGCCGGATTTTTCTATTGCACTGTATGCATCTCTTGAACCCAGCTGGGTTATCCAAAATTTTTATATAAGCTATTAAATGTCCTAAGCCAACCAATACTACAGGGGAAAGGCTACAAGATATAAAAATACAAAGATAGAAAGTTTTTTTTTTTTTTAAGAAAAGGCCAAGGCCTGATGGGATAGGAAAGGTAGGAAGACAAGTAGACCTAATGCCCTTGTACACTAAATTGGAAAGGGAGGAGTTTAATATAAAGAAAGATTTTAAACTCCAATAAAAGGTAGAAAGTAAGAATAGCACAACTTCACTTAACTGAAAACTCTCGAGCACTGAAGAACTTGTCTGTACGAACTGGCGGCAAACGAGATCTGAGGAGGTAGAGCTGGGGCAGAGGATTGTGGGTAAGGGAGGAGCTTGAGCCTGGAAGCTAAAGTCTGTTGAAGGTGGCCAAGTTGGATCCGAGGATCGGATCCGTGACCCCATCAGTGAAGTAGAATGAGAGGGACAACATCAAATCAAAAGTTTTTTTCAGGGGGATAACCATTCCCTGCATCCCTAATGCTAGATGCTATGCCCCCCCCCCCCCCCCACCAAAATGTTGTATACTTCTCTACACCAGCTCTGAGATCATACTATCCTGGACAAGAGAGAAATCCCTAAGACAGCGGCATCCTGATCTTCAGAGCAAAATCTCCAGAATTGCACATTAGTGATCAATGACAGTACTGTCAACTTAAGCCCAGTACACAACTGAAAGATCTTTGCTATGTCAGTATCTCAGAAAAAACAATGGCAAACTCCAAGCATACTTTTGCTAGAAAGATGACCTTTCATTCTACCTGGTTCACATTCCCTGCTAAGGAATCAAGCAAACAAGGATGTAGGCACAGACCAAACAAACTTTCCTAAGAAGGTAGAAGTAGGACAGGTGTCGACCCCCCCCCCACACACACACACACACACCATCCAAGTCTAAAAAAATTATAAAAGATTCAAAGGAGGAAGAGCTGCCCGGAGTGGAACTACTATGATAAGAAAACCCCATGTCACAGGGTCCAGGGACGCTGCAACTGGAAGGCATAAATATGCATGTTAAATCAGAAGTACAAAGCCCCACAGGAAAGTAACAAACTGGATGAAACAATCCACACCAAGAAAGGACAACAATTAGTCAGTGACTAGGTTCCCACCCTGGACAAGGGGTATGATCTTCCTCACAATCCCTGAGAAGAGAAATGATCTAAAAAGAGGCAATCACAACTTCTACATGCCCAGAACTAAATTGGTACAATATTATTTGTTCCCCTGGAAAACTGCTTCCACCTGTACACCAGTGCAATGAACCCTTCCAAGAACTCCCAACGACCCCAAGTGGAGCCTTCTACGGCTGTCAGCAGAATAGGGCAACAACCAGGACACCACACTAAACAGGTGCAAATTCCGAAGTGTAAAGTTTCTGAGAAATGAAGCCCACTATGGCAAAATAAAGGTCATTTGGGACTGGGTTACAGTGGGAATTTTCATTACAGAATTTATAAAGTTCAAACACTGGTAAGCATTTCAAACACACCCAAACTATTTCTGCTCAGATTAACTCAGGTTTCGAATAATACTGGAAACTCCGAGGTGGTGATGTACTTCCACTGAGCTGTGATGTCTCAGAATATATATGCCATGTTTTTTGACTGAAAATGTAGCAGATACCTGCTTAAGCCTTATAAAACCTGCAGCAGATAAGCTAAAAATAAGAGTTAATTTGTGACAAGATTGTTTTTCAATGCAAGAAAAATGTGAGAAATTGTGACTCATTTTTTTGTTCCCTTCCCCAACTCTGCACATTCATAGGTAGGTACCAGGCTATCAGCCCTAGGGCCTATACAAGCCCAGCCAAAAAGGTACCCGGGCTTTCGCCACCCAAGAAAATTATTTTCCTGTGCCACTGTCGAGCAGAGCCACAGAAGTGATCCACGGGGTGAATTTCCTATTTCCCATCCAATCATCAAGATTTTTCTTGAAGAGTGCTAATGAGGAGCTTTGTTTGATATAGACAGTTAGTTTATTCCGAGTATGGGAAGTCTCTGGGACAGGAATCTACCCCTCTGGCATGTTCTGTTTATTGTGGTGAAAAGGCTTAGGTCCCTAGAGCACGTAGCTCAGAGGGATTGGGATTTCTTTAAGTGGAGCATGTCCAACAGCTCTGGGTTTGACATAGCTTTGTATGTTAGGCAGAGATGACCTCTGAGTAGGCGATATGCGACGGAGTAAAGCTGGAGTTTTTTGAGATGGTCTGCGTAGGGCATCTGTTTGAGGCCGGTAATCTTCTTTGTGAGGTATTTCTGCGGCCGTTCCAGTTGTTGTAGATGTCTTGTGAGGTACATACCAAAAGGGGCATTGTACTCTATAATGGATCTAATGAGTGATGAGTAGAGGGGAACAATGACCTCTTTTTCTGGATGAGAAACCTTTTGTGATGTGTGCCATGTAGAAGGATTTCCTGACTACTGTGGTGATGTGATTATCAAAGGAGAGATTACTGTCCACCTGTGTCCCAAGGTCTCTTATCACACTTTCAGTGTTAAGTATACTACTGCCTACGTTGTAGTTCATGGGTACAGAGTTTTTACCAAAGGGGATGACGACACACTTTTTGGCATTGCGCTTGAGGCCATGGCTTTGACACCAGGCATCTGTCTCAGTGAGGCCCTTTTGTAGGATGTCCACATAGTTAGGAGTTTCGATTACGGCTCCTAGTTTGCAGTCATCTGCAAATTTCATTAGCCAAAGACCTTCTGTGTTAGCCTGTATTTCAGAGAAGTAGATACCAAACAGGAGAGGACCCAGGACTGAACCCTGTAGTACTCCAGTTGTCACTGGTCTGAAGTCAGACTTGGAGTCTGCTTCTTTCACAGTGTGGGTTCTGTCAGTGAGCCAGTTGGCAACCCATCTTGTGACATACAGATGTGCACCTAGTTTAGTGAGTTTATAGATAATTCCAGAGTGGGGGATGGTGTCGAAAGCCTTGGCAAGATCTAGACTCATCTATGGCTTTGCTAACTGCTTCAAAGTCGTCTATCAGGTTTAGGAGACATGATCCGCCTTTTACAAACCTGAACTGGGTAGGGTCCAGAGTTTGGAGATTACCAATGTCTTTGTTTAGAAGTTCCATGATGATATGTTCCATGGCCTTGCAGACCAGGCTCGTCAAGCTAATGGGGCGGTAGTTCCCGGGGTCCGTGCTGACTCCCCCCTTGTGGAGTGGGATAACCGTCGCTGTGCGCCATTCAATGGGCACAAAGCCTGAGGTGAGGCTATGATTGAACATGGTACTTAGGTGGGGTGCCAGTTCGTTCTGTAGTTCATGCAGAACGCAGCCTGGGATGTTGTCTGGTCCCATAGATGCTGCGTTCATGGCTTTGGAGAGTGTGGTTTTTACCTGTGCAGCTGTGATTACAGGAAAGTACAGTTTTGTACCTACCATAAATGTAGATGTTCGAGGATTCCATTGCTGCAGTCCTGACTATTGGGTATAGTCCAGTCGGCCCGAATACCAGAGATCCTCAGTCTTTTCTTGCCCCAGATGTCAGAAGACCCTAAAAGACAAGTCCCAAAAAACCTGCACCAAAAACATGTACAATATATACAACAATATATACAAAAAATATAAGCATGTAACCTCACCTACACAACCACCCCTAAATACAGAGGGAAGGAGGGAGACATCTACATTTATGGTAGGTACAAAACTGTACTATGTTCTTCCATTGCTGCAGTCCTGACTATTGGGTAGAATCCCAAAGCAGAGGTAAGGAGGCTGGCAAATTATAAAGTAGTAGGAGCTGACAACATGCCTTGTAAAACAGCTGTGGCAAAACCAGCCCTAGACTTAGAGTAGATAGGAAGGTGATAATGCCTAGAGAAAGTATGCACTGAACTCCAAGTAGCTGCTTCCAGAATATCCTTAGTTGCCACCCCTTAGAAATGCTGTTGAAGTGGCAGTAGCCCTAGTGGAATGAGGCCTAATCCCAGCTGGAATCTCCTTGCCATGATGGGAATAACAAAATGCAATGCAAAAGCCAATCCACCTAGAAATAGTTTGTTTTGACACAGGCTTGCCCTGAGAACTCAAAGCAAAAGAAACAAACAACTGCTGAGACTGTCTAAAATCCTTAGTCCTGCATTGCCTGTGTACATCTAAAGTGTGCAAAATCTTTTCCCCTTTATTTTGAGGATCTGCAAAAACGTGAGGCAAATGAATAGTTTGGTTTAAAGCCACACTAGAAACCACCTTAGGCATAAAAGAAGGATTAGTACGTAATGATACCCTATCCTTATGGAAAATCAAAAAAGGCTCTACTGCCATAAGGGCCTGCAACTCAGACACCCTTCTTGCAGAAGTAATAGCCAACAGAAAAGCAGTCTTCCATGACAAATATTTCAATTCAGCAGTAGCTGCAGGCTCAAAAGGTTGTAAAGTAAGTTTTTCCAACACAAAATTGAGATCCCAAGCAGGTGTAGGAGCTATATTCTTTGCCCTCTAAGAAACTGCTTGAACAAAGGATAAACAAAGGTGGGTCACAATCATAGTGAGCTGAAATTGCTGCAGCATGAATCTTTATGGAAGAAAAGGACAAACCTTTGTCCAATAATTCAGTAAGATATTGAAGAGCCACACTCAAATTAGGCTCAGAAATCTCCAAATTCTTTGCTGTACTCCAAAATAAAAATCTCTTCCATTTTTCTGCATACACTTTCCTTGTACTAGGTCTTCTAGCTTCCATAATCACATTTAAAACTTGTTGAGGAAGTTGAGACCAACACAGAATATGCCAAGCTGTTAGATGAAGAGAGTGTAGCTTGACATTGAGCAGATGACCGCCCTTTTGAGATAACAGATGAGGAATCAGAGGTAAAGGCCATGGAGGCTTCTTTACCAGAAATCTGGAGCTATCAAAATCATCCTTGGCCTGTCTTGTCTGACCTTTAACAGTACCTTTGGAAGAAGAGGTAGAGGTGGAAAGGCATACACATGAAGGTTTTTCCAACTGAAAGACAGAGCATCCACTTTCCTGAAACCCCTTGTGCATACTTTTGCAGCTGGTGGTTTAGTGGAGAAGCGAACAGATCTATGTCTGGAGTTCCCCATGACACTGTCAGTTTCTGAAATACATGAAGATCCAGTTTCCACGATCCATGATTTGTCTGCTTAACACATCCGCTAAGGAGTTCTGTGCTCCTGGCAGAAACCTTGCCTGAAGAGTTAGTTGCAGGCTTAGCGCAGTCTCCCATAAAATCATTGCTTGCCTGCATAGAGGATAAGAACTTGTTGATGTACCACATGACAGTTGTGTTGTCTGTTAGAATCAACACCTGCCCTGGAAGAAGTAACTCCTTGAAAGCCATCAATGCAAACTGGACTGCTAACATCTCTTTCATGTTGATATGTAGATGCTGTAGTCTGGCAGGCCACTTGTCTTGTATCCACTTTCCATTTAGATGAGCTCCCCAAGCAATGTCCGAGGCATCTGTCGTTAAGATCTGACTTGCCTCTGGCGGGTCACAGAGAGTCCCTTGTTTAGGTGACATTCCTGAGCCACCACAAGAATTCCTTTTGAAGGCAAGGTATTATTTGAATGACAGTGTCCAAATCCTGGCAGTGCTGTGTCCATACATTTTGAGATACCATTGTAACTTCCTCATATGCAGTTTGGCATTGGGAAGCACCAGAATACAAGATGCCATGAACCCTAATGCTTGAAGGACTGTCCTTGCAGTCAGCACGGACTGATGAGATAGTTGATGGAAGTAAAGTGACAGACTCTTTTGTTTGTCCGGGGTTAAAAGGCCATCTGGGGTGCTGTATTCAGTCTCACACCCAGAAAGCACATGTCTTGAGAGGGTACTAGACTGGACTTTATTTACAGAATACCCTAGGCATCTTAGCATAACATATTCCAGGTGCTGTAGAAGAACTTCCTTTCTTGAGCCAGAATCAGGCAGTCGCCCAAGTAAGGATAGATTTGAATTCCTGAACACTCTGTAGATAAGCCAAAGGGCAATGCAGAGAACTGATAATGAGAATTTCCAGTTCTGCAAGTTAGCCTTATAGGCACATGAAGGTAAGCTTCTTTGAGATCTAAAGTTACCATCCAGTGATCTTTGCCCAGCAGAGGTAAAAGCTGTTGTAACGTCAACATCTTGAACTTGGGAATGTCCAGATAAGTGTTGAGGATAGATAAATCCAAAATTGGTCTCCACGTGTTCCCTTCTTTGGTACAAGGAACAGGCGAGAATAAAATCCTAGGCCCCTTCTGATACAGGGACTGGCTGAATGGCCCCTATGTGAAGTAACTGTAAAACTTGCTTGTGAGCCTCTTTCCGCTGTTGAGGAGGAACGCCTGGCATGCCTTTGAAAGGGGCATTGTATGGAAATAAAATCTGTAACCTTGGTGAATGATATCCAACACCCATGTGTCTTGAGTAATTAAATCCCAATTTTCTTTGAAAAGAGACAGTCTTCCTCCCAAAGGAGCTGCCAAACGTGAATCTGCTGGCAGCTGAAAAAGGTCATTGGGTCTGTTTAAGGACTGACCCTGCCCTCACCAGAAGTCTGAGCAGGTGAACTCCTGTTCTAGGCCTAAAGAACCTTGAGCCCTGCCGACCTACCCTAGACTGAGAATCATAAGCAGGATATGTCCACCCCTTAGCAGGCCAATTTCTACTAACTTCGTTGCACCTGCAAAAATCTTTAACAGTTTGCATAGACTTAGCTTTGTCCTCCATTTTCTTTAAAACTGCTTCACAGGCTAACCAAAAACACACATCAGACTGTAAAGGAGCATCCAAAATCCTTGTCTTAACATGCTCAGCTAAATTCTGATCCTTCAACCAGGCATGCCAGAACAGAACTGGTAGCAGCCACCCTCGAGGAGGCCTGTACAGCATCAAAACCACATTGCAAAGAATGCTTACCCACTTGTTCAGACACATGAACCAAATCCAGCAACTCTTTACACTCAATACCTTCCGCCAAGCATCCACCTTAGATTTCAATTGTGAAAGGAGATAATTCTGATATTTTAGCATGTGAAACTGACAATTCAAAGCTCTCATGGCTAGAGTGGAAGAAGTATACACTTTCTTTCCCCACCTATCCAAAGCCCGTGCCTCTTTATCAGTGGGAACAGGATTTTTAACCACAGAAGCCTTTACACCCTTAGGCCCTTGAGAAATAGTTTCTGGGTGACTCTTAAACAAATATTTATGAGCGCACCTATAATACCTATCAGGCTTAACAGGAGCAGGAGGCAAAGAGTCAGGGTTCAGGGAAGCTTCTGCAAAACATCTTCCACCACATTCAACACAGGAGGAATAGCTAAAGGCCTATGCTGGGGTAAAACAAGAACTCCCTAAGCCTTTTCCTGGAGTCAGAGTAATCCTGGCCTTCCCATTTAAAGTGCTCCCTCATGGAATGCAAAGTCTCTGAAAATGAGAAATCCTCAGGTGGAGAAGCTGTAGGAGTGGAATCATCCACATCAGAATCAGAATAAGTAGGATACTCCTGCATATCTTCCACAGAAGATTCTGAAGCCTCTGAACACTGTTCAAAACTATCAAACTCCGGTTCCACCCTAGGCCTCTTATCAGGCGGGGCATAGAACCCTAATCATAGTAATCAAATCTTCTGCCATTTTAAGCATATGTTTCTTAGGTACAGAACCCAATGCTAGGAGAAGCCCCCACTGAAGCTGAAGTAGGCCTACCTCTCAAAGAACTTTTGGCAACAGAAGGAGAGGCCCTAACTACCTTGGGAAGAGAGGGAAGAACAGTCACCTGAGAAGCCCCCTCAGCCTGGCCTACCTCCTGAGAAGGCACATCCTGTAAGAGTATAGTTTCTGCCTGGGACTCCATGGAAACTCCTGGCAAAACCTCCGCTCCACTGAGTCTAAAGAACCCAAACACTAACCAGGCACAGTCTAACCTCCTAACCAACAACGCCGTGTTTCAGGCCCTAAACAAGGTATACACAAGGTATGATAATCCCTATGAGGTATCTGTTTAAATACAGTTATTCACTTTTTCTGACATCCGTAAAATACTGAGGCAAGGTACTTAGCCAACTCTGTTTCGGTTGAAATATTTCGACTATACCCAATAGTCAGGACTGCAGCAATGGAAGACGAAGAACATCTTTGCATTCTTCTGGTACAGAGATGGGCCCTTTAGGGGGTGAGAGGGGTGTAAAGTTAAAACTGAACCCATCTGCCAGGATGTTGGCAATATCAGTTGGGTCTATATATTTAGTGCCATTGTGCTGTAACTCAGAGCAGATCTGAGTGTTGCCATTGAGATTCTTGACATAGCTATAGAATGCTTTGTGGTTGTCTTTAGAATCAGTGGCAATTCTGTTTTCGTAATTGCTTTGGAGGATTTTATCAGGGATCGCAGCTTCTTACTGAGGTTGACCAGGGAGCTCCTCCACTCATGGGATTTTACTTTCTTTTGCAACAGTTTCTTTCTTCTGCTGTACAGTTTGTTTATGGCAGGGGACCACCAGACTGGCTTCCTTTTTTTGGAGGATAGCGTCTTGGTTCTGTTTGGGATAGCACGATCCATGCACTTGTGTAAGTGCTTATAAAGTGCAATTGTGTAGGATTCAGTAGTTGTAACTGTACTGTCCATCTGCATGGGTGTCATGAAGTTCACCACTTCTGTCTTAAGAAGCATGAAGTTGGCTTTGGAGAAATTTTTTACTGTGGTTTCCTTAATGGGGGGTGGGGGGCAGGATGTGGATATCTATGGTGATTAGCTTATGGTCGGATCATACCAATGAGACGACTTCAGCTGTGGAACACCGGTCACTCATGTTGGTAATGACTACATCTAGGATATTATTGGCCCTGGTAGTGTGGATAAGTTGATCCAGGGCATTGGAGTTTATGAATTCCAGAAAGCACTGAGCGAAGGAGTTGGTACACGAGTAGTTTTCCCAGTTAATGGTGGGGTAGTTGAAATCACCCACTATTAGGGTGTTTGGTTGAACCCTAATATTTTCCAGTACATCAAGAAAAGAGGACTGGGAATCCTGGGGCATGGTGGGGGATCTGTAGCAAGCTATAATTTGGATTGCAGTTTTGCCCAGAGTTAGTTGCACTTGGATAACCTCGGATGCATTATGCTGAGCAACTAAGCCTTGAGCTGTGGATATCCTTAATGAATATGGGCACACCTCCGCCTTTACTGTTCCGGTCCAGGTTACATGGCCAAAAAGTGTGGTATGAGTTATAGCTTGGTAGTGCAGGGGTGCCCTCTGGAGCCTTGAACCAGGTCTCAGTCAATGCACAGATATCGATATTCTCCATTTTAAGAACTGCCTCGAGTGAGTGCATTTTGAGATTTAGACTTCTAACATTGAGTAGCATCACCCTCAGTTTTTGCTTGCCTGTTACTGTTACGGTGGTGAATTTATCATTTGAATCTTGCCTAAAAAAGGCACTACAGGGGCGGCATGAACCTTAGCCAGTATCCGGAATCCCAGGGGTGACAGGTGCAGGCCATCTCTGGCAAAGCATCATGGTCTGTCGACCATGTCATCCCAGGCAGAGATACTGGATCCCTTTAGAATGACACCAGAAGCTTAGCCAATGGTTGAAGTCAATCATTTTGTCCTTGTACTGCGGTATCATTCTGGGTGATGGCAGAATGCTACTCAGGGCTGGGGTCATACCGGCCTGGGCTACAAGATCGGAGAGCTCTTCCATGTCTCTTTTCATGTAGTCCAGGGAGGTATGTCTCAAGTCGTTCACACCAACATGGACAATGACAGAGTCATATTTGTACTTGTTGTGGAGTGGCCTGAGTGCATGGGTTAATGTGGCAGATCCTGGCACCCGACAGGCAGCTGATAGTAACCTTCTCCTTGTTTAGCCTGGTGAGTGGGAAATCAGTGTGCCTGACTACAGAGTCACCTAGGACTAGTATGTTGGGTATATTGTTTTGCCTTATTGGCTGGGGTTGAGTGGCACACTGAGTCTGTGGGCTGTGTCTCATTTGGGTTGTGCTGGGGGTGGAGGTTGCTTGCATTTCTGCTTTGGAGGTCTCTGTTGCTTGAGCACATTATTATTGAGAGCCTCCGCGAATGTTTTTGTGTTTCTATGTGTGGATTTTGGTGGTGTAGATTTAGTGAGGCTATGTGATGAGTGTGGTATGATGCAAGTGTTTACCTTCTCCTCTTAACTGTCAAGTTCAGTCTTGGTTGGAGAGAGCTTTACCTCCAGTTTGGCTAGATAAGTGCATCTCTCACAGGTTGTAGTGTTGGCTGGTTGGAGGAGAGGGTTGCCTGTGTACATGAGGCAATTTCTACACTGTCCCAAGATGCCCAGATTCATCAGATAGACAGGAGTGAACACTGGGAGCTGACCCTTGGACATGCCTGAATAAAAAACTATTTTCCTCTAGATAAGTCAGGAAAGTGAGTACAAGAGCTGTTTTTCTCTAAGCAAGTGAGGAAAGTAAGTACCAAAACTGTTTTCCTTTAAGTAATGAGGAAGGTTGAGTGCTGTAGTAATTAGTAGCTTATTTAGTGCTTACAACAAATTCTGAACAAGTGCTGATCACAAATAAGCAAATTCAAGTGTTAAAACTAAGAATCTGTATCTGGACTAAACTAGTTGCAGGAAAGGGGGGAAACAAGGGCAAATGCAGGCTTTTAAATCAGAAAGTTGAGAGGAATGGAAAAACTGCCCAAAGAGCCAATAACTACAATATATGGGCCAGAACCACTCCTTATGTGGTAGATAGGTTACCTAGTGCTTACCACACTCACTGATAAGCTAGAAGGGCTTCCCTCCAGCACAGAAAGCTTGGTGGGCTCAGAAGCTTACATACAGTCCTGGATACAGCAAATCTGAATCTGGACTACACTAGTTACAGTGAAGGTCAGAAACAGGCTTAGATTTTTTATTTTTATTTTTATACAGAAAAGTAGCTAAAACAGTAGTAAAAACAATTCAAATGCAGTGCAAGCCAGCACACTTGAGTATGTAGCAATGTTAAACCAAACAGTTTAAAAAATGCAATCAAATAAAAAATGACTAAAAACAAGTGCAGAAGGAGTCTATTAGGTAGAATGAGGTAAAGAGATGGGACTAAGGGGGGGGGGGAGTGTCCCAGATCAAATCTACAGTGGGGGCGGGCAACTGCAAAAGCCTCCAAATTTAAACAAGACAGGAATAGGGAGGGTGGGTACGGCAAAACATCTTCAGCAGAGATCTGAAAAACTATACAGTGAAGCAAAAATAACAGTGCACAACTCTGAAGTCAGCCAGCAATGATATCAAATTAGTCAAGCAACAATTAACAGTACACAACTCTGAAGTGCCAGAAAAATATACTCAGCTCTGTATATCTCCAGATAGTTTGAAGAGCACTCTGTCATAGTCCCTTCTGCCAGCTTCTACATGTACACTCGCCTGTACACCCCAATGGCTCCCCTCCAGGTACTCCATACATGCCCTCCAACTCCTGGGGAAGTTGATGTCAACATCACACTTTTGTTAAGGTCGTTGAGGAAGAAATCCAACTTTGAGAAGTGAGAATGCAACCTTGGAACAGTCAGATTTCTGACAGCTTGTAAATTAACCTAGTTGTTTAAGTAGCAGGAGCAATGCTGTCAGGACATCACCACTACCCCAATATTAAATCCATGTCATCCTACAAGGCTCCTGTTCTTCATGAGAGGTCACCCATGCAGCACTTTTTCACCCTACCCCCCTGATAGGAGACCTGTCCCATTGACAGCTTCATTCTATCCCCTTTGTCCACCCTCACTAGCAGCCTGACTCCATTCCCATATTTAAAGAAAGTCTTAAAGTTGTCTTTTGCTTGGGTGTTTATTTTTACCTCAAATCTAACTTTGGCTGATTTGATCAGGGACTGGAGTTCCTTAAGTTTAGCAACAGCTTTGACATTCTGAAAGTTACACTAGTTACCGCATGTAATGTTTTTTCTTCTACTGTACAGCCTGCTTATATTTGGGTTCCACCACAGCGGGTTATTTTTTAATTTAGCATTGTATTTACTCAGGAGGGAAACAGATGCATCTATGCAGTTAGTTACATGTGCAAAGAATTTTGACTGCAAAGGATTCAGCACTCACAGAGAGGTCATCGGGTTGGAAGAGGATGTTGAATTTAGCCAGGTCATCACTCAGTTTCAGTAGAGAGGTCTTTGCATAATGTTTGAATACTGATGTACTTGAAGATGCTTCCAGCTTCAGTCTTAAAAATCATGTGATAGAGCTCAAGCTAGCTAGGATGTGATAAGGTTTTTTTGTCAATGGTAAGCAAGTTGGACATAAAGGAGTTTCAGGTCACTATTTTGTGCCTTTGTCTAGTTCAGTGCGCTGGAACATGTGGTAGTTTTTGAAATTCTGTAGTGATGGGGTGCTCTCAATGGTCTTAAACCATGTCTCAGTGATGATGTATACTTCAATGCAATCCAGGAAAACCAGTGCCTGTAGAGAGAAGTTTCTTCGTTGAGGCTCCTACCACTGAACAGCAATACTGGTGTTTTTCGGATTCTGCTCGATTAAGTTGGAAGCTTTAGAATACAGATATTGCCTGAAAAAGGCACTATGGTGGTGGACAATGTTTTACCCAAAATACGTAAGCCTTGGGGAGATGGGTGCAGGCCACCCCTGGCAAAGCAGTTAGAGCTGTCTGCAATCTCCTCTCAGGCTGCTATATACATACACAGATATATTCTGTGTGTGTGTGTGATACACACACATATATATGTATATATCTATATATATATATATATATATATATATATACATATACATATATATATATGTATGAATAGACGTATACACATACAAACATATATATACCTACGTATATACACACACAAATAAATATATGTATAAATGTAGCACCCTTCTGCTGAATGACACCAGAAGCAAGACAACTGTTAAGGTCAACAATCTTCTGCTCTTATTGCAGCATCATTCTCAGTAATGGTAAAACGATGCTCAAGGCTAGGTTCATACTTGCCTTGGTCACATATTCCGAGAGCTCCAACATGTCTCTCTCCATATATAGTCCAGGAAGGTTTGTCTCAAGTCGTACTATGACAGTATAACGTGTACCTATGGTTCAAGGACTTGAGCGCATGTGTGATGTGACAAATCCTGGCACCAGACAGGCAAATAACAGTGACCATCTCCTTAATTCAGCCTGGTGAGTTGTACATCAGAGTGACTCACTATGGAGTTACCTATGACTAGGAAGATGGACTGAAGTGTGCCTTATGGGCTTTTAACCTGAAAGATGAAGTCATAGATGCATGCCTCATGGTGGGAGCTGCCTGAGCTGAGTGTTTGTGAGGTTAAGAGCAAGTTTCTTAGGTTACATTTTGGATGCCTCTGTGGTTTAAGGACATTCATTTTAACAGCTTCAGCACAAACAGGCCTATATGCTTGGTCTGTATTTTGTAAGATAGGTTTATAGTGTGGTGAGTGTTACAACCTGTTATTTGTAGTGGTTTTATGCGAGTGTTTCACCTCCAGTAACATTTTACAATTACATCTCTCACACACACTGTGTCAGTTTAAGCAGCAGATGGTTCATCAGTAATCATGAGACAACTGCTACATTTTCTCAGAAAGACCATTTTAACCAAGCAGGTTAGAGAAGCAGTTGGAAATTACAGATCCATGGTTCCAGGTGCTTACTAATGTAGGCTTAAGGGGAAATAGTGCCTATGAGGTACTGAGTTGATTACTGGAGGCACTACTGGTCTGGCAGTAGAGACAGTACTGGTCTCATCACAGATCAATACAGTTGAATCAGTGATGTTTTGCTCCCTCTCTCAAAGACGCAAAGAGTGGCACTAATCCTAAGCTGCTTCATGAGTAGTAGTACTAGCCCAGAAATTAATGGGTTCAGTACACTTTGTATTTTCTTGCTGTATATTCTGAATAGAATCTACAGCAACTGGATGCAAAAGAAAGCCAAGCTGCACAAAGGCCCTGAAGAGGTTCATACCAAAACTGCAACCAGACCACTCAGCTAAGTCAAGTACACAATGTCCAAACAAATACCAATAGGAATCAGTGCCCCTGTTCCTTCTTTCACCAGGAGCAAAGCAGCAACATTAGTAGCAGTATGGCAACTAAGAAGGAAATCTCAAGTTTACAGTGATTTGTAATCACTAGAAAGGTCAAGAAATAATGTCCCTTTTACTCCTTCTCTCACCAGGAGCAAAACAGGAGCACTAATCCCAAAGCGGATTCCTGAAAATAAGATCCCAGTTTTACCAGTGATAAGCTTTAAGAGTCTAACAGAAGCGCCTTCCTAGTTGGATTTTTCAGTGCCCAGTACAATGAGTAGATGGGATGAGAATGGGGGGAACCTTCAAAAGCTAAACTTATAGTAAAAGCAGGCAGCTTAAAAGCCACCCAGTTTAAAAGTTAACAGGGATTGGGCGAGTGTGAAAAATCACTAGTCTAGCAGATTTATCAATGCAGAAAATCAACAGATAGATTTACTCAAAATAAAACACAAACCGAAAATACAATGCAGAAATCAGCACTAAATGGCAACATCAATTAACCTACTAAAAGTGCAGACATAAAATGGTTCAAGTGGGCAAGAGTTAGTTTCTCTAACACAAAAGTAAAATCCCAAGGAGGAGCCATCAGTTTTCTGAAAGGCTTCCTATGTAGCACCACTTTCAAAAACAAATTCACATGAGATTACATTGGAAGTAGGGGGGGGATCCATGGGCAAACATATTGAAACAACTAATAAATGAACCATGACAGATAAGACAGGTCATAAGACAGTAACTCAAACAAATACTGTAAAGCCAGAGAAACACTAGTCCTGAATGGGTGTGGCTGTTTTGTTGGCAGCAGTTAGAAAAACTTCTCCATTTGCTAATGTAGTGGTTTCTAGCAGCAGGCTTTCTTGCCGGCATTAGTACCTGCTGCACACCCTCAGAAAACAGGTGTCTAAAAGGTATAAAAACCCAATCATCCAAAAGTCAGCTTAAGTTTACAGTTGGGATATATAAAACACCCTTTATTTTGTATGAGTAAATACAGTCTCTGAGGAAGCTTATGGTAACTGGCCCTGGCCATTTCTAAAGGAAAGGAGAATCATTATTGCCCGGACCAGAAGGGAGTCATCACAATAACTTTTAGGGATTCCTTCTGTATATTCAGAAGTACCCTGGGGAACAGCAGAAATGGTGAAAAGCATACAACAGCATTCCATTCCAAGGAAAAGAAAAGGCACCTGTCTTCATGCAAGAGGGCCTGGGAGCCCTGGAAAAGAAATTTGCTTGTTGACTGTTTAGAAAGGAGGCAAAAAGGTCTACTTAAGGAATCTTCCATACATGGATCAAATCTCAGAAGATTCCTGGATTCAGTTTCCATTTGGGGGGGGGGGGGGTCTGCCGTGGTCTTCCATGCAATTTTGCTCTGGCAGAATGCAAGATAACTGTAGAGGGAGACTGTGGTGTGAAGAGATATCCCAAGCCAAAGTACAGTTGTGTACCTACCATAAATGTAGATGTTCGAGTGTATTCACTGTTGCAGTCATTACACTTGGGTTATCCTGCTGGCAGACTACCAGCAGTCGGCCTGAATTCCAAAGTCCTGGTCCGGCGTCAGTTGCTGTCGCCTCTTCCCTGACCGTCAGTGCGCCAGGGGTATAAAAGATGCAGCCGACACCATTTTCTTCAGTTTTTCTTGCCCCAGATGTCAGGTGCCCCCAAAAGGGTAGGCTAAAAAACATTGCTTATAAAAGCATGCACTAAAATAAACAATACCTTCATCTACAAGCAAATACACCAATTAGGTTGTATAGGATAGTGAAGTACAGATAAGTCCCAGCAAAGAAAGGGGGATCGTGGATGGGTAACCTGGACTGCAACAGTGAATACACTCGAACATCTACATTTATGGTAGGTACACAACTGTACTATGTTCATCGTGTTTCACTGTTGCAGTCAATCTGTGCACAAACTGGTTACTAATCAGCAAGTCAATGTAAAGACACACTCCCAACCTTAATAAACTTTGCTGTCTCTTCTCTCCTTCACTTTACAGGTAGTTTGAATTATTACTTACCATCTCTGAGGCCTTCACTGATTTCCACTGATTGCCTCTCTGGTTTCTTTGCATTCCACCTGGTTTACACCCCTTGTGCTGTCTCCCTCCTCCAATACAAAGTCTATATTAGAATCCTGCTGAGCATGGAGCCATCTTTAAATTTCTAGTCTCCCACCAGGACACAAGTGCTCTTCAGCAATTACATTCTGCTAGCCGGTAAGCCACTACCTTCCTCGAGCTGTACTGCTGATCTAACCAGCATATCCTATAACTGAAAAGTTCATCTCTACTTGATTCCCAAGCAGACTATTCTCTATCTGTAAAGCCTAGCACTTACTCCTACAGTACTTGCACCTTGATAAAGCACTCTTATTATAGATAGTACCCCACCAGCCTAAAACCCACTTCCCCCGGAGTCCTTTGAAAGTCTCTTTATCTACTACTTCTAGTATGTCGAGGGATCAGTTGCTAGTGTCCTCTCCAGCTCAACTGGTGAACCTGGGAATATTGAGGCAATGTTACAATTGCCTCATGTACACAGACAAGCCTCTCCTTCTCCCACAAAACACAAATACATGCGAGAGATGCAACTATATGGCCAAACTGGAGGCTGAGCTCTCTCAACATAGGACTGGCAAGACCAGACAGGAGGAGAAGGTAACCACACACAATACATACCCAGTCACACATGGTACCATCACAACTTCAAATCATACACATACTCACACAAAGACATACTCGGAGGCTCTGATCAAAAATTTACCAAAACAGCAGAGGCCACCAAAGCAGACACCCAAACAACTACCACCTCACAACCCAACACATGCAACACATAGACCACACAGTCAGAGTGTCAAACAGTCACAGCCCTTAAGGCCAAACAAAATGCCAGACACACTTGTCATTGGTGATTCCATAGTCAGACACACTGACGCCCCGCCACCAGACTGAGTAAGGAGAAGGTCACAGTAAGCTGCCTGTCGGGCGCTAGAATCCGCCACATAACGCAAGCACTCAGGTCTCTCAACAGCAGGTACAAGTACGACTCAGTCATTGTCCATGCTGGTGTCAACGACCTGAGACGTACCTCCTTGGACTACATGAAAAGGGACATTGAGGAGCTCTCTGATTATGTAGCCCAGGCAGGTATGACCCTGACCTTGAGCAGTATCCTACCTTCACCTACAATGATGCCACAATACAGTGATAAGATGATCAGCTTTAATAATTGGCTTAAATTCTGGTGTCATTCAAAGGGGATCCAATGTCTGTCTGCCTGGGATGACATGCTGGACAAGCCAGGCTGCTTCGCAAGGGACGGCTTGCACCGGTCACCCCTGGGCTTCCGGATATTGGCAAAGGCTCTTGCCACCCCCATAGTGCCTTTTTTAGGCAAGGCTCAAATTCTAAACCTACCACCCTAGAACACCAAAAAGGAAAAAAACTAAGGGTAATGCTGCTCAATGCCAGAAGTCTCAATCTCAAGATGCACGCACTCGAGGCCCTTCTCAATATGGAGAACATCGATGTCTGTGCTGTGACAGAAACCTGGTTCAAGGCTCCTGAGAGCACCCCAGAACTAACAGGTTTCACATCATATCATGCGTTCCGGCCCCAAAATCCGGACAACACCAAGAAAGGAGGGGGGGGTGTCCATATTCATAAAGGACACCCACACCTCAAGGTTGGTGGCAACGCACGATGCATCAGAGACCATCCAGGTGCAATTAACCATAGGCAAGACTGCTCTGCAATTTGTAGCATGTTACAGGCCACCCTCTCAAACTCAGGAACCTCACATGGCCTTCCTGAAAACATTGGAGGGGATAAATGTATCTCCAAACACCATCATACTAGGTGACTTCAACTACCCTAATATAGACTGGGAACACTACTCAAGCCCGAACACTCTAACCCAAAGATTCCTGGAGTTCATAAACTCAAATGCCATGGAACAACTAGTCACCATCCCCACAAGAGGAGAAAACATACTTGATCTCATCATCACGAACATGGGATCAAAATGTTCAACACCAGAAGTATACCCCTCACTGGTGAGATCAGATCATAAACTAATCTCGCTGGAGGTCCTCATCCTGCCCCCACCTGAAACAAAAAGACCACAGTGAAAAACTTCTCAAAAGCCGATTTCACACTTCTAAAACTAGTGTGGTCTCCTTTAAGGCCCCTGAGCCAGTGGTAAACATTACTCAAACCGCTGAATCACTTACAAATGCCTTCTACCAGCACCTACAGGACTGCATGGATCAGGCAATCCCAAACAAAACTAAGACTCTCTGTACCAAAGGCAAGCGTCCAGTCTGGTGGACCCCAGCCATAAACAAGCTCTACAACAAAAGGAGGAAGCTACTACAAGATAGAGCAAAATCCTTGAAAGGTAAGACACCTTTGATCATTATAAGTAAAAAAACTAAGAGCTCTCATAAAATCATCCAAGGCAAATTTTGAGAGAAAAATCGCCAAGGACTCTAAAGACAATCATAAGGCCTTCTTTAGCTATGTTAGAAACCTAGGAGGAAACTCCCAGACATGCTCAGAATTAGTTCAAAATGATGTGAAAATAACTGAACCTACACACATTGCCAACATACTGGCTGACAGGTTCAGTGCAAACTTCTCCCCCCCCCCACCCCCAAAAGGAGAGATATCTATTCCAGAGGATTGTAGACCCCCAAACATCTCCAACGCCCAGGTGAGAACTGCCCTCGCTAAGGCAAAAAACACAGCATCCATGGGACCGGATGGTGTCCCCGGCTGTGTGCTTCACAAACTCAGCGAGGAATTAAACCCACAGTTAGGACAGCTGTTTAATCTTAGCCTCACCTCAGGATACGTACCCAAGGAGTGGCGCACGGCGACTGTGATCCCACTTCATAAGGGCGGTGCCTCCACAGACCCTGGAAATTACCGCCCCATTAGCTTGAAAAGCCTTATCTGCAAAGCCATGGAGAGGATCATAATGGAACTCATAAATAAAGACATAGGGAACTTGCAGACTTTGGATCCAACCCAGTTTGGCTTTGTCAAAGGCAGATCCTGCCTCTTAAACTTGGTTGACTTTTTCGAGACAGTCACCAAGGCCATTGATGAGGAAAGGCAGTCCATACAGCCTACCTCGACCTGGCAAAGGCCTTCACACAATACCCCACTCAGGTATCATCGAAAAACTCATCAGCTTGAATGTAAACCCATACATCACAAGATGGGTTGCAAACTGGCTAAGTGACAGAACCCACAGGGTCAGAGTTGCTGGAGCCATGTCAGACTCAAAGCCTGTCACAAGTGGTGTCCCACAGGGCTCAGTCCTGGGTCCACTCTTGTTCGCATCTACTTTTCTGAAGTACAAGCAAACACAGGAGGGTTATGGCTGACAAAGTTTGCAGATGACTGCAAACTGGGCGCCATAGTCGAAAACACATCTGACACAGATATCCTCCAGAAGGGCCTCACAGAAACGGATAACTGGTGCCAGAGCCATGGCCTGAAGTTAAACGCCAAAAAATGCATAGTCATACCCTTCGGGAAAAACAAGGTTACCCCTAGCTACCATATAGGTGGCAATCCACTGAGCACAGAAAAAGTCATCAGGGATCTGGGGACCCAGGTTGACAGCAGCCTTTCGTTTGACACATGTTGCTGAAGTAGTTAGGAAAACCTTCTATATCGCCCACCTGATCATGAAGGGATTCACATCTAGATCAAGGGAGGTCATCGTCCCCCTGTACTCATCACTCATTAGACCTATGATTGAGTACAATGCCCGCTCGAATGTATCTGCCCAGACACCTGCTGCAGCTTGAAAGGCCCCAAAAGTTCCTCACCAAAAGGATAAAGGGTCTCAAAAATATGTCTTATGCTGCCCGACTGAAAGAACTCCAGCTCTATTCAGTCTCATACCGCTTGCTCAGAGGTGACCTGTGCCTGACATATAAGGCCATGTCAAACCCAGATTTGATGAATATGCTTCACCTCAAAAAATCTAGATCCCTCAGAACCACAAGGGCGGGAGACTTAAACCTTGACACGGTTATAAATAGAATGTGCTCGAGGGACAGATTCATCACCCAGAGACTCCCTATGCTGTGGAACAAAATCCCGGTACATGTGAGGCAGAGCACCTCTCTGGCCTTGTTCAAGAGGAATCTTGACCAATGGATGGGAGATCGCAGATATACCCCAGGGATTACTTCAGTGTCACTGCTTGACAGAGGCACAGAAAAATGATAGGCATAGTTTTTATTCAAACTAAAGGGGTGGCGAAAGCCCCATAACTATGGGCTAGGCTTATAAATGCCCTTGGGCAGATAGCCTAGTATGAACCTATGAACCTATGAGTAAATATCGTGGGAAGAAATAGCCAGGGAATTGTTATGGCTAGGCTTGTATAGACCCTAGGGTCAATAGCCTAATACCAACCTATGAACATGGGTATAACATGGCTAGGCTTGCAAAGGCCCTAGGGCCATTAGCCTAGTAACCTCCTATGAACCTATTAGACCTCAGGAATTTGTTTTAAAAGTGTTCAGATTTGTAAAGTAATACTTACTTTTTGCTGTATTTGGATTTATACAACTAGTACTCATTTTTCTGATTCCTGACTACTGATCTGCTTATTTGTTTATTTAACTGGTTGATTCTGTCATTCACGAATTGTGTTTTTACTGACACTACCACTGCAGCTACGTTGTCTCTATGCTACTAAAACTGCTGTTATAACTGTAATGTACATCTAATTGACCTAGTCTTTGGAGTTAGAAACAGTATTTACTGAATTTAGCACTACAGTTGTATCTGCTACTGCTTCAGCTGTGCTGTTGTGTTCATTTTCCTTTTTCTTGTATGCACAGGATAATTGGCTGATAAATGTATTGTGTATGATTTATTAACCTGTTTCCAAATTAAGTTATGGCACTGTGATGTGGTTACTGTTGAAGCACTCTCAAACTGTAGCAGTAGCATCTATTCTCCTGCTTTATCCACACTATCCTCAGATTTTTATCTTTTACACCCTCCTATTGCCTCATTACTTCCTTTGACCTGTCTTTGTCTCCTTCTACTAGCTTCATCCTCTCTTTTTTTTTCTCTCTCTCTCTCTTCAGAGCACACTCAAGCAAATCTGCAGTCTGCGGCTACCACTCCATCTATACAGTGTAAGAAGGAATCAGTATTGCAAACTAAACAAATATATACATTTTGAGCCTCAAGAGCAGGGTCAGTCCACCTAGGCATTCTACTTGTATGTTTTATGAGAGTGAAGCTATTACATTAGCAGTATTTCTTAGTAGTTCTCAGCTTGCTAATAAAACTGACTGTTGTAGCCTTGTGTCCCCCCCCCGATAGTACAGTAATCCTAACTGTCCAATAGACAGTATAGATTTAATTCACATCCCTGTGACTAAATTAAATTAACCATCAAGCAGCCCTCTCAGTTCTTTCTGCCTTAGTTTGTATCACTCGGAGGATCACCTGTTTATTTGCATCTCTATCATTGCTAATGTATCCCCCTACTCTAATCTGTGCACAAACTGGTTACTAATCGGCAAGTCAATGTAAAGACACACTCCCAACCTTAATAAACTTTGCTGTCTCTTCTCTCCTTCACTTTCAGGTAGTTTGAATTATTACTTACCCTCTCTGAGGTCTTCACTGATTTCCATTGATTGCCTCTCTGGTTTCTTTGCATTCCACCTGGTTTACACCCCTTGTGCTATCTCCCTCCCCCAATACAAAGTCTATATTAGAATCCTGCTGAGCATGGAGCCATCTTTAAATTTCTAGTCTCCCACCAGGACACAAGTGCTCTTCAGCAATTACATTCTGCTAGCCGGTAAGCCATTAGACCTCAGGAATTTGTTTTAAAAGTGTTCAGATTTGTAAAGTAATACTTACTTTTTTCTCTTGCCTTGGTTGGCTCTGGCTCTGCCCCGCTCCGCTCGCTAACGCTCGGGCTCTTTCCGCTCCCCTGCCCTACCCCCTATTCCCTCCCGCCCCCACTACCTCTACATTTATAGTAATCATAGCCACACCCACAGCTCACCCTCACATCACCTCCACCAATCACAGCTCCTCAAGTCATATCACATTAAACCACACCAACTTGCTCCACACAAAATACTCCCAATCACTCTCATTCCCACTAGGCATTTTTTGCATCACCCACACTACTTCCCCATCCACATATAGTGCAACCCTATAATTCCTATTCAGACCTCCCACCTAGAAACAACAAACTTTATAACCATGACTATCACACAACTAAATCTTGTCTGTCTTCTCATAATTCTTTGCAACACCACAAGTTATCACTCTAGCAATATCCCTAAACTTAGTAGCACAACACTGCATTATGCACTCTCATACACAGACACCACACATTATAATAATATCTGCCCACACATATTCAAGAACTACATAACGGACCAATTCAGAACTAAACACATATGCTCTCATTCCTACTCCAAAAAAAAAACACAATACTTTCTCACACTCCTCAACAAACTCCAACATCTGTATAACCATTTTAACTCCAGGCTCACCATAAGAGGGGATATCCACCCCAACCCAGGCCCAAATCCATCCTGTCCAACACAAACTGCTCCAACACAAATGTCAGAACATGACACCCCCACTTTTTCATCCCTGGGCAAATCAACAACAGCAGCAAAACCAACCATCTTTTAATGCTAAATATTAATATTAGAAGAATCAAAAATAAAATACCTGAACTCCAGGCCACAATAGCACACTACTCCCCAGACATAGTTGCTTTAACAGAAACCTGGCTAAATAAAAACATAGCTAACTCAGAAGTTCTCCCTACCGGCTACAATATCATTAGACAAGACAGACCACTTCGTAAAGGGGTGGAACTGCCTTACTCTACAAGTCCAACTTAACTGTCCATCAATTACCAAACTCCTACCCCTCCCCCAATAATTGGGACATACTTATCTCACAACTTCAACTTTCCCCTAAAAAGGTCATCACCACAATTGTGATCTATATTCCACCTGGTAATACACCTGCTAGCCTTGAAGACTTCTTATCCTGGTGTTCTTCCACACATTCACAAGAAACCCTTATTCTGGGGGACTTCAACCTAGATTGGTTCACCTGTATATCAGAACCACCAAGTAATCTAATAAATCTCCATGGCTACCAGCAGCTAGTCCAAATCCCAACTAGGTGTGATAAAAAATCTAAAAGGGAATCCATCCTTGACTGGGTCCTAACTAGCAACCCCACATTGTACCCTCACACAGGCAGTCTCCCAGACACCTTAAGTGACCACAACATAATATACTTTATACGTAGTAGAACAAGCATATGTAAAACCACTAACTATATATCCACTAGAAACACAAAAAAATTCTCTCCTGAGGTCCTCAACACTTTACTGTGCAACTGTGACTGGACCCCCCTAAAAACCCTCCTACTTGACCAGGCTGTAGCATATTTCAACAAAACATTTCTGCAACACCTAGACACTGTCGCTCCATTGCGCAAAATCAAGGTTAGAACCTCTACAAACCCCTGGCTCAGTAAAGAAACCAAACAAATCCTCAAGTCCAGAGACACTGCCTGGCATTACTATCAAAAAAACAAAGAAACACAAAGCCTAACTAAGTACCAAGAACTGCGCAACCGTGCAAAAAAATGCATTAGGCTGGACAAAAAATCCTACTACACAACATTACAAACTAAATACCAACACAACCCGCAAAAAATTTGGAAAAATATAAACCAGCTACTAAAATCCACGCAAAAGGCTACCCCCAAACCAACCACCCCTGACACTAAAGTTCCCATCGAAACACAATTCAACTCCCACTTTGTGAACTCAATTCTATCCTTAATATCACAGGACAGTTCCTTTCTCACTATCCCCCCCAACACAAATAACACTAATACAAGCTTTACCCTCAAAACAGTTTCCACCACTTCAATCAAAAGCAAACTAAAAACCTCATCAACAGCAGCCGACCTACTCCCCAGCTATTTCTTGAAACTTACAGCAGATGCTATCGCTATCCCAGTCTCCACTCTCATAAACAGATCAATTGTTGAAAACTATGTGCCCAAACTCTGGAAAATATCCTATGTTACACCCATACATAAAGGCGGGACCTCCACTGAACTTAATAACTACAGACCTATTGCTTTACTCTCCCCCCTGGCCAAAATCCTAGAAAAATGCATCCATACCCAGGATTCTAAACTATCTCCTAGACTGCAACATCCTGTCACCTACTCAGCATGGTTTCAGACCTGCCCATAGTACCACTACAGCTCTCCTCTGCTTCACAGACACAGTAAACCGTCTCAAAAATGAAGGCCTGCAAGTGTCAACTCTTTTTTTGG
The DNA here is from genome assembly GCF_019279795.1 of Protopterus annectens. Classification (NCBI taxonomy): domain Eukaryota; kingdom Metazoa; phylum Chordata; order Ceratodontiformes; family Protopteridae; genus Protopterus; species Protopterus annectens. The sequence continues at coordinate 92,910,232 of NC_056743.1, forward strand.
AAATGTCCAAAGCATCTGACACAGTCTCACACCAAATCCTGCTAAACAAACTAAACCAATACCATCTATCTAATTCCACTCTTACCTGGTTCCAAAGCTACTTAACTGACAGGTACCAAGCTGTGAAATGGGAAAATTCTCTCTCTCCTCAGCTTCCCATAACTATAGGAGTCCCACAGGGATCTATCTTAGGAACACTACTATTCACAGTCTTCACAAATGACCTCCACACCTCCACACAGCATGCATCTATAATTCAGTATGCAGATGACACTACCTTAATCTGTGCTGCACACAACGTTCCCACCCTCCTGCAAACAACTCAACTAGCATTCTCTGACGTTGAAAACTACCTTACCAAAGCCCAACTTATCCTCAATCCAAAGAAAACTCAGCTTATGATTATAACCAGTTCTAACAAAAACACTAACAGTCAGTTCACTATCTACTCCACAAATGCTACTCCAATTGCTCCAGTGGCACAGGCTAAGCTATTGGGAATAACCATAGACTCCCACCTAAAATGTGATAGTCATCTGAACTTAACTATTAAAAAAGTACATGCCAAACTGGGGTCACTCTACCATATCAAACCATTTCTTACCAACAACACAAGATCAGCCATTGCTCGCTCCCAACTTCTATCCACCCTACTCTACGCATCTCCCATTCTGACTAACCTCAACAAAACTGAACTAAGCAAAATGGAAGCTTGCTATAACAGAATTGCCCGCTTTGCTGCAAATTGCTCATATAGAACTCATCACTGTACTGCTTTGAGACAGCTCCACTGGCTTGAACTGCCCAACCTCCTAACCTACAATCAGCTCTGCCTCTGTCATTCTATCTATTACCTTCCCAATAAGTGTCCTGCCCTCAAAAACCTAGTACAACATCACTCAGCCAAAAGGCCTCTTAGATCATCTAGCAAACTACTACTAGAAGTCACCAACAGCTACAATAGCCTTGGAGATGCACTATATAGTAGTTCGGTGGCTAAAAAATGGAACTCTGTCCCTACTAGCATTCAAAACACATCATCCAAAGCCTTCTTTAAAGACCTCATCAGGCAACATCTCAAGCAAAGTTGGCAGTGCCATGATTGCTCCCCAGGCTAGTGAAAGCGGATAACATATACATACTAAATCTAGAGCAACTGATAATAGTTTTCAATCTTACTCACAAACACTGGCTAATCTACAATGTATGTACTGTACCCGTGTACTATGTATGTATTCTACCTACATTCCAAAGTTTAGCCGTACACCACAAATCTATTACTTAGCTTTATTTTTAAAATTAATATTTTTTTGATTGTACTCTACACTGTAACTGTTTGTGCCGCATACCACTGTAAAAACATGTCTCTTGTAATTTGTGTGTATACTGATTATGTCTAAAGAACTAAATGTGTCTGTAATTTTTCTTTGTGGAGCTTTTCTCCCCGGGCCTCTGCTGAAAAAGGGCCTTTTCGGCTCAGACACCCACGGTTAACAAATGTAAAATAAATAAATTACACTTGGGTTGAATCCCAAAGCTGAGGTTGGGCGGCTGGGTCAAAATAGAATTAGGAGTGGCTATAAAGACCGGCAGAACTGTAGTGGCAAAGCCTGCTCTGGATTTAGAGTAAAGAGGTAAGTGGTAGTGCTTAGTAAAAGTGTGCACTGAAGTCCAAGTTGCAGCCTCCAAAATATCCTTGGTTGGTACTCCTCTGAGAAAGGCTGCTGAGGTGGCTGCTGCCCTGGTAGAATGTGGTCTAATGCCTTTAGGCACTGACTTGCCATGTTGTGAATAGCAGAAACGAATGCAGTGTCCTATCCATTTTGAAATAGTCTGCTTTGAGATCGACTTTCCTTGTGATCTGCAGCATATGCCACTAAAAGTTGCTCAGTCTTTCTGAAAGCTTTAGTTTGTCCAAGTAGAAGCGTAGCTGTCTGTGTATGTCCAAAGAATACAGAAGTCTTTCCCCTTTATTCTGTGGGTTTGGGAAAAAAGTAGGCAAATGAATGGTTTGGTTAAGAGCCACACTGGACACTACCTTAGGCATAAATGTTGGGTTTGTCCTTAGAGAAACCCTGTCCGGATGTAAGATAATAAAAGGTTCCACAGCCATTAATGCCTGTAACTCTGAGACTCTTCTTGCTGAAGTTATTGCTAGGAGCAGAGCTGTTTTCCATGATAAGAATTTTATCTCAGCTGTATTGGCTGGCTCAAAAGGAGGCTGTGTGAGTTTTTCCAAGACAAAATTGAGGTTCCATGCAGGTACTGGCGCTCTCCTTGGGGGGTCTTATGTTTTGGCCCCCCTGAGGAACTGCCTAAGCAATGGATGTGAAAAAATAGGTGGGTCTGTATTGTAATGAGCTGAAATGGCAGAGGCATGGATCTTAATTGATGAGAAGGATAGGCCTTTGTCCAGCATCTCAGCTAGCTATTGTAAAATCTGAGGTATATTTGGAACAAGCTTGTCAATTCCTTGTGCCTGGTTCCAAGCACAGAATCTCTTCCATTTTTCTGCATAACATTTTCTGGTGCTGGGCCTACTGGCCTCCAAAATAACATCCATAACAGCTTTAGAGAGAGGTGTATTCTGAATGGTTACACTATCCGCCATGCAGCTAGATTTAGGGTTCTGAGTTGGCTGTGTAGGATCTGATTGTTTTGTTGGGTCAGTAAATGAGGAATATGAGGCAATGTCCAGGCTGGGCCTTGAGACAAGCTCCTTAGGATTGCGTACCAGTGTTGGCGTGGCCAATCTGAGGCAATTAGTATAATTTGTGGCTTCTCTTGTCTGACCTTTAGGAGTACCTTGGGGAGGAGAGGCAGTGGAGGAAAGGCATATACTGTAAGGTTGTTCCAGCTGAATGACAAGGCATCCACTTTCCATGCTTGTTTGTGATAAGTCCTTGTGCAGAATCTCTGAAGTTGGCAGTTGTGAGGGGAGGCAAAAAGATCTATGTCTGGGCATCCCCATTTCCTTATGATCATGCTGAAGATTTGTGGATCTAGTTTCCATTTGTGAGGATCCATGAGGTTTCTGCTTAGTCTGCCACAGCATTTGTTTTTCCTGGCAGGATGTGTACTTGCAGGTGCACTTGGTAGGTCAATGCTGTCTTCCACAAAATCATGGCTTGTCTGCAGAGGGGGTAGGAATGTGTGCCCTCCTGCTTGTTTATGTACCACATAACTGTGGTGTTGTCCATCTTTATCAGCAGCTGTCCTGGATGAAGTAGGTCCTTGAAGGCTGTCAGGGCATTTTGTACAGCTAGCATCTCTTTTTGATTGATGTGAAGATGCCTTTGGCTTGGGGGCCATGTGCCCTGAATACATTTTCCTACCATGTGGGCCCCCCAGGCATAATCTGATGCATGTGTTGTTAGTGTTTGCCTGGCTGTGGGTAAAGTGAATGGCTGCCCCTTGTTGTGGTGACAGGCCTGTGCCCACCATCAAAACTCCTGTTGCAGGCTGGGAATGAGTGAAATTAATGTTTCCAGGCCATGGCAATGTTGAGTCCAAACACTTTCTAGATACCATTGTAGTTTCCTCATATGCAGTCTTGCATATGGGATTAGCAGAATGCAGGAGGCCATGTAGCCCAGAGCCTGCAGAATTTTTCTTGCAGATAACTGGGTCTTTGTTGCCATGCTTTCGAAGTAAGAAGTCAGTTGCCTTTGTTTGTCTGGCGTGAGATAAGCCATCTGGGCAGTTGTATTTAAGCTTGCACCCAGGAATATTATCTCTTGAGAGGGTACTAGTTTTGATTTCTTTCCGTTTACTGTGTACCCTAGGCAAATTAGTAATCTTTTTACAAACGCCAGATGCTTTAGTAGAATGTCTTTGGTCTCTGCTTGAATAAGGCAGTCGTCCAAGTAGGGATATATTTGAATTACTCTGTCTGCAAAATGCAATTACTGGTGCCAGGCATTTTGTGAAGACCCTGGGCGCAGTAGATAAGCCAAAGGGCAGTGCAGAGAATTGGTAGTGCATTAAGCCAGCTATTAATCTAAGGTATTTTCTGCAAGACTGTCTAATTGGGACATGCAGGTATGCCTCTTTGAGGTCCAAAGTTGCAAGCCAAGCCTTCTTGCCCAGCATGGGCAGAAGCTGTTGCAGAGTCAACATTTTGAATTTCGGAACGTCCAGAAAAGTATTTAGAATAGACAGGTCCAGAATTGGTCTCCATGCTTTGTCCTTTCTTGGTACTAAGAAAAGTCTTGAGTAAAATCCTTGTCCCTGCTCTTGTTGTGGCACTGGCTGAATAGCCCACATGTCCATGAGAGATGAAATTTGTTTCTGTGCCTCTGCCCATTGATTGTGTGGCAGGTCTGGCATACCTTTTGCCTTTGGAAGGGTGTGAAAGTGGAACCTGTAGCCCTGAGAGACTGTATTTAGGACCCATTTGTCCTGGGTGATCGTGTGCCAATTTTGTGAAAAAAGTGCTAGCTTTCCCCCTAAGGGGGCTGCCAAAAGATAAATGCTTGGCATTGGTAGAGGGAAGTCATTGGGACTGTTTCCTATATGGCTGTGATTTGTCTTCTCTGCTTTTGGAGGTAGAAGCACCCCATTGTTTGGGCCTGTATGAGCCCTGGGGCTGTTGTCTGCCTCTAGGGCGTCTGTATCTGCCTCTTTGTGGCCTGTCTGACACTGGAAAGGACCAATTCTTAGAAGGCCAGTTCCTGCTAAATCTGGGTGGCTGTACCTGTAAGAAATCCTTCACTGACTGCATAGATTTAGCTTTATCCTCCATTTTCTTCAACACCTCTTCTGCCTTAACACCAAACAAAGTATCATGCTGTAATCGAGCATCCAACAATTTTGCTTTAACATGATCAGGTAGAGTCTTGTCCCTTTAACCAAGCATGCCTTCTAATAACAGAACCTGTTACAGCGGCCCTGCAAGAGACCTCCAGTGAATCATAACCACATTGCAGAGTACGTTTTCCCACTTGTTCAGCTGCATGCAATAAATCCTGCAATTCCTTGTTCTCAGAACATTCATAATTTGTCAACATTTTCTGTTTTAACAGAGACATTAAGTATTGCTGATATTTAAGCATATGAAACTGACAATTTAAAGCCCTTACAGCCAAGGTAGCAGAAGTGTAAACTTTTTCCCCCATCTGTCCAGTGCCCTAGAATCTCTATCTGAGGGGATAAGGTTTTTTGCAGTAGCAGCCTTGACCCCTTTGGGACCCTGAGAAATAGTTTCTGGGTCAGCAGCAGGGTTTTTATATAGACATTTATGAGAATCTGGAACCCTGTAGTCTCTGCCTGGCTTAAAAGGTGCAGGATGTAAAGAGTCGGGAGACAGGCCGGACTCTGAAAATACATCATCTACAATGTCTAGAACAGGTGGAAGAGCAAGAGGTCTGTGCTGAGGTAGTAGAAGAAAGTCTCTGAGCCTTTTCTTAGAATCTGAATAATCTTGGCTGTCCCAGTGGAAATGCTCCCTCATGGTATGCAGGGTTTCCCCAAATGAGTAATCCTCAGGAGGAGAAGCTGATGGAATAGATTCTTCAGCATCAGAATCCTCATAGGGAGGAATAGAGTATCCCTGTTCTGAAGAGGAGTCAGAGGAAATGGAAACCTGATCAGAGGAATCATATTAAGTATCTTGCCTAGGCCTCTTTTATCAGGAGGGGATGGGAACTCCTTATCAAAGTAATTAGGTCTTCGGCCATTTTGAGCATCTGTTTCTTAGGCATGGAAGTCTGTCCTGGAGAATGCTGTACTTGTTTCCTTGTCTTTAAAACTGTTTTAGTCTTTGTCTTGGATGCTGAAGTTGGCTTGATATAAAGCTGTGTAGGTCTGAAAACACCCTCAGAAGCCGATGCCTGCTCAGCGGCTCTGGACCCATCTGAGAGATTCGTTTCCGAAGGCCCAATACCTTGAGTATCCAGAGGCCTAGTTGTTTCCATGTGGGAGTCAGAGGCGGCCTGTGGCGCTGAGGTAGCGGGTGCCAGCGGCTGCGAAAGTGCCTCACTGAGAACCGGCGAACCAGCGACTGGCCTAGAAGAGGCTTCGTTGTCGGTTTTGGACCTCGGATGCCTGTCCTTTTCTTTTTCCTTGCGCTTTTTATGAATTCCGGTCGTCGGTTGTTCCGGCGGCATTATATAGTTAAACCTTTGGCCAAAGTAATGAAAAGCAAAATCGTACCAATGCTTAATAGTGCGTTGGTTAAATCTAGCACAAAACCGACAACTAGCAATGTCGTGGTCAGGGCCTAGGCAAGGAATACAGTAAGAATGAAAATCCTTATGAGGTATTTGCTTCCCACAAGAATTACAATTGTTAACTTTTTCTGACATCGGTCTGGAGCAAGAAAAATGTTTCCCCAATGGGGTACTTAGCTTTATAGAAGACTTCGGATCTGAAATTCAATTTCGAAAATCTCAGGAGTCGGCCGACCGGCACTTGCAAACTGCTTTTGCTTCAGGCACCGTGCGGCAAGAAAGACTGAAGAAAATGGCGTTGGCTGCATCTTTTATACCGCTGGCGCACTGACGTCAGGGAAGAGGCGACAGCAACCGACGCCGGACCAGGACTTTGGAATTCAGGCCGACTGTGGGTAGCCTGCCAGCAGGATAATCCAAGTGTAATGACTGCAGCAGCGAAACACGATGAACATCATGGCTAATCTGCAGAGGGGGTACAAACTGGTTCCTCCTTGCTTGTTAATGCACCACATGACTGTGGTACTCTTTGTAAGAATTCGTAGAGGTTCTGGGGACCAAAGACAATTCAGAGAGTTCAGTACCTTGATCAGGGCAAGCATCTCTTTTATATTTATGTGCTTGCATCAGTTCCTGGGGTCCCCATACGTGTCCTTTCCTCTCTCCTGAGACTGCTCCTCAAGCAACGTCTGAGGGACCTGTGTTGGGTGACTGCTTTGGAAAGAAAAGGAGAAGGGGAGATGTGGATTTAGGGATACCTACTGACGTTATCAAATTATTTCCCTTCTGACAAACCAAGGGGTGTTGATGTTGGGAACAGAGAGACTTCAGATAAGACAATCTTTCTCTTGTGGAGTCTTGACAGTGGTATCATGAGAATCACAAAAATCATGCGACAAAATCCTGAGGTATTCCCTTGCAGTGACCAAAGTCAGAGTGGAAAACACTAAATTAGATATGGATATAGATCTATTTTTTTCCTGTAGAAGAAAAGCTCTTTGAACTGTGGTGTCTAGTCGACATCCCAGAAACACAATCTTAAATGGAGAATTCCAGCAAGATTTTTGATTCTTCTCCTGAAATCCAAGCTTATGCAAGAGATCTCTCACCCAAGACAGAGAGAATACTGACACTTTGGCTCAGCAAAGATAAGCAAGTCATCTAAATATGGGAACATGTGGATACCCTCTAACCAACAATGTGCTATACCCGAAGCTAGAAACTCTGAACACCTCTGGTGCAGTAGGCAGTCCAAAAGTAAAAGAAAAAAACTGGTGATGTGATCCAGAGACACACAACCTTAAGAAAGAAATGACCGGAGTCTCGAGGAAAAGGAATGAGACAATTATCTTTTAAATCCAAGGTTACAAAGAAACTTGAATAAGACAAAAGAGTTAACATTTGTTCAGTGACATGAGCATGAGGAAATGGCCCCCAGAAAAGAGAGAATGTCCTCCCTCTGCCATCTGTAACCTTGATGAATGTTCTTCAGAATCCATTTGTCTGAAACTGTCACCAAAGAGAAAAGTAGTGATTCAGACTTTCTGGAAGAAAAAAAGAGGCTGCCGTGGGGGGGACACATGCAAAGTCTCAAAGAGTCATTCTTACTTATTGGACCATTGTTGCTTTTGAGAGTTTCCAGAATTCTTCTTGGAATCCCACAATCAAACCATATTGATAAGTTTACATTTACAAACATTATACATCAAGCATAATCTTCCATACAATACTGTCAATTGATCAAATTCCTACCTTCTCAAACCCCAATCCTCCTCCAAACATTCTTCTGCATGTACTGTTCCCATAATTTCCATTTTTTCTATGAAATTTATTCCTACTCTTTTCTTTGTTATTTTACCTCTGTTACAGCTTCCACTACTTCAAGTATGGCTGGTTTAGACTTTAATTTCCATTTTCTAGTAAATCGCTTTTTGGCATCCACCAGAATTAAACCTACCAAGAGCTTATTATGTCTGGCAAATTCAAATCCTGTATCCTAGTTAAAAAAAATAATTTCTTTAGTTACACTCATTTGCTCAACCAGTACTCCTGACAGAGTACTCTTAGGGGAATTTTTAAAGTCTGCCAACTGATTACATTCCAAAAACACATGCTCCAAGGTACCTCTTTCTTCCCCCATTACAACTCCAACATTTGCCACCTACCCAAGGAAAAATTAATTGTAGTCCACTTGGGGTATAGAAGTACCTATTGCAAATACTTCCAAGCAAAAATTCTAAACCTTCTAGACTTTGTTGCATACTTGGGAGCCATACACAAGTCCTCCCATTGTTTCTTTGTGAACTGATTATCTAATATCTCTTTTCCCAATCCTTTCTGACCTCCTCTGATTGATCCCTATTGTTAATATAATGTGGAATACTTATATGCCCTACTAATTATTCTTTTAACGTCTTATGTTCTAGCTTTAGCTAAAAACTGAACCAGTGTAGGGTCTTTCACTTAGGATTTCCTTCACTATTTCTCATTGCCTATACTCTATCAATCCCCAACAGGGAAGGAAATCTCTAGCCTGCAGTCTAAATATCTTCCTGGCCTCTTCCCATGCTCTTTCCCTCTCTATTTGTTCCCAATACCTGGGTTCCTTTGCCAGCTTCCTCCAGTAAATTCCAGACCACTCTTGCTTATTCTCTATACCCCTAACTGCAGTCATTCCTATCGGCAGAACCCTTCTCCATTCCTGTGTTGGTTTAGTTCTTACTTTCTGCTACTTCATGAATATAACATTCTGTATGGCATTTATTCTCCTTAAGGATCTGCATCCAAAATCCCACTCTTTCCTTATTTCTTGAATCTCTCCCCTGCTTCATCATCATCCCCTTCCACTTTGAATTGTAGCTTTCTGCTTATGTTATTTTAAGAGCCATAACTATACAGCTCTAAAACATCCATTCAAGTCAGGTACTCCTAAACCTCCTTGTTCTACTGAAAGGATCATTATCTTATTGGACCATTACCCTCTTCTCCCTCCCAGTTATCATCATTCAATTCTTTATTACTATCTATAACTTTTTGACTGGTTAATAAAAATATGCCTGATCTGTGCAAAAAAACATTTTTACTGCTTGTCTTTTGCTATCCATATCCAAAGGCAAGAGCTACCGGATTCTCAATTTTGTATTTTTTGTTTAGTCTCTTCCCACAAATCCTTGGCTGCAATAACAGCATTCTTTTTTAACTCATAATCCTAAATACTTAATTTTATCATGAACCCATAAATATGGGTATTGCTGAACCAATTCACGTGTGTGTACACAGTTTACAGCTATAACATCTGTGTTATCTTCATTAATTTTACATCCTGAAAAAAGCCAGAACTGTCTCAGAATTCTTAGCAGAAAAAATCAGGACAAAGTCAAAAATAATTTGGGGGGAGGGGTATAGCAATGGACAAAACATGGGACAGATTTTAGATATTGCTTTGATATTCTTCAAAGGTTGCTATAATAACAGGTTTTGCATTAGCCTGCATCTTTTGAAAGATATAAAATCAAAGTCAAATTTTGTTGTTTAGTGGTTTCAATTCTCAATGATTTGTCAAAAAAAACATATATTTTATGAGTAACAGATTAAACCTTTTCTTACCCCACCTGCTAGAATAGCCATAGCCTGTTCTCATCTACTCTCTACCCTTTTCTATGCCTCCCCTTTATTTACCAACTTAAACAAATGTGATCTTAAACTCTCCACCTGTTATAACCACATAGCTAGATTTGCAACTGGTATGCCTTACAGAACACATCACTGTAAACACCCAAGCTATCTGGGCTGGCTAGAGTTGCCCAGCCTATTAAAGTACAACCAACTAATAATGGTTCACAAAGTACTTAACCAACCAGATAATATTCCTGCTCTTAAAAATATTAATGCTTTTAAAATGTAGTTGCTTGGTAAAATGTGTATAGAAATAAATGTCTGTGTATGCTTTAGGAGGAAAAGACAAACGTTTGGTCTCTTGTAAAGGCATAGTTAATGCAATTTTAGGAGCAAGCTAAACCACTCTGATACTTTGTACTCTGTAAACAACAAAATCATCTTACTATGACGCAACTAGCCACAGATCAAGTTGTTAACAAAACTGAGCAGAGTCCTTAACAATCGAAGCACATGCCTACCTCATTCTTTTACTTACACTGGTCGGCAGATGACCAAATCTCCTTTGTTAGTTCCATATGCCAATCCCAGGCCTGGTTCCGGAAGCCAGCGGGCAGAATTTATGCTGACATGTCTTCTCTGGTCAGCTGGCATTGGGTAAAGTACATTAAAAACGCGCTAAGGAAACACAAGACAAAGAACAATTAATCTAAAATGTTTAAAAAATGAAAACAAACTAAAAAAATGCTATTGGCTACTGTTTACGTAAACATGACACTGCATGAAAACATATTTCCCTCACTTGAGGCTAAATGCCTACTCACCCTTACTAAGCTATCCATTACTCCAACATTAAATTTACCAGCTTCATTTTCCCACTGAAATTACTTCTAGAAACTGGTCCATTATGGCATCCAAAATATATCCATAACTGGCTTGGTAAGGACTGAAATACGTCATGGCATTAGGAATATGTAGTGAGACTCTAAACACAACAGGCAGTTTTTACTGTTTGAAATAAGCATGCTTTCAGTGGTGCTGCACTGCTTCATTACTGAAAAGGAACTTCAATACCACGTAACAGACTTTTAAAAGTGCTTCAGACAGGTTTTCTCTCCCAAAGTGAAGAACAAAAAATCAAGTTTCCACACCAGAACATTGGATGCCCTCAAAGTGTACCAGTCAGCAGAATAAGAAAAGGTTGTCTGCAGTAAGATTCAAATGAGTCAAAGATCACCGCACAAACTTTCTGGAAGAAAAAATGCAGATCAAAATGTTCAGAGCACATTTTCTAAACATAAGCCTTACTGCAATTCTTGGCAAAGTGACATTAACTATACTTTATAAAAGTGCTGAGCACCTTTTTAGAACATTAAGCACTATGGAATATAAACTACAAAACAAGAAAAAACTTTCAGTTTTTAGCACACTGCCAACACTTTTTTAAAAATATTTTATAAAGATATTTACAGCCCACGTTTTACAAACATTACGCATCACATGCACTGTTCTACACAATACAATCAAACCAACATTATACAAATTGTTCATTTCCTGACTTATCTTATACCTCATTCCTCCCCCACAAACTTTTGTGCTTGTAGTGTTCCCACAATTTCTATAATTTTCCTATGCCATTTACCCTTACCTTTTTCTAAAGATCCTACCTTCTGTTCCTTTATTTCTGTTACAATATTCACTACTTTCAAGTACGGTTGGTTTAGACTTTGATTTTCATTTATTAGTAATTGCTTTTTGACTGCCACCAGAATTAAACTTAAGACCTTATTATGTCTAGGCAAAAAAATAATTTCCTTATTTACTTGCCCAGTATTCCTGACAGAGTACTCTTTAGGGAATTTTTAAGTTTGTCAACTCACTAAACTCTGGAGAACCTATGCCCCCCCAGGTACCTATTTCCTGTTCATTACATCTTCAACATTTGCCATCTACCTAAGAAAAATTCTTTGAAATCTGTTCAGGATATAAAAGCACCTATGCAAACACTTCCAAGCAAAAATCCCAAATCATTCAGATTTTGTTGCATATTTCAACACTATATATACATCTTTCCATTGCTTCTTCGTGACTTGCTCATTTAATTTCTCTAACCAATCTTTTCTGAGCTCCTCTGATTGATTACTTTAGTTATCATGCAATACTGTATATGCTCTACTAATAACCCCCTTTTTTAGCAACAATGCAGGTCTTTCACTTAGGATTCTCCTCTCTTTTTATTTGGCTATACTCTGACATCAATCATTAACTGGGAAAGCAATCTCTAACCTGCAAATGTCTTCTTGGCCTCCTCCCTTTCTATTACCAGTCGCTCTCTAATTATTTGTTCCTAATACCTTGGTTCCCATTGCCAGCTTACTCCAGTAAATTCCATCCCCTCTGGCCTATTCTTTGCAATCCTAACGTCAGTCATCCCTATTGCCAGAATCTCCTTTCTCCATTCCCATGCTGGCTTAGTTCTTGGTATACATTCTGCTACTTTACAAATATAATAATCTGCATGACTCTTGTTATTCTCTTTAAAGATCTGCATCCAAAACCCCACTCTTTACTCACTTTACACCTTAATCATTTATCTTCAGCTATTAACCAATATGTGGCTGGAAAATAGTCAGCTATGATTCCACAAATGCTGTCTCCCCAAAGTTACCAATCTCTGACAATACTTACTAGCATATCAGTTTTTGCAACTGTCATTGTGCACAGTTAATGTTTTCACCCTTGCAGTATACTTAACTTTCCCTTTGGTTATGTGACACTGGAGTAAGTGTAATTAGGAAAGGGGAGGGGGAACATGAAATGGAAAGAAGTAATGTACCTCTTTGCCCTTACAGGAAGCCAACTGGCTTTGTATAGAGTTTTGCAGTAATATTCTCTATACCTTCAGGTTAATACTTACAATTATCTGGAGCAGGTTAGTACTTAAACTAACTTACAGTAAATAGGACATACTCAAGTCCAAGGATTAAAACCTTTATTCCAGTCTGAAAGAGCTTTAGGGATAAACATGACTTAAGACAGAAGCAGGTTAACATTGTTAATAGAGAACAGAAACAGACAGCCACTTACGCAGTACAAAATACAGTAAATAAAAACAAAAGTCACACTTCTAGTAAAAGATCTGAACTGACAGTTCCATGTTTGCCACCCTCAGTATTAACACTGGCAAAAGTCGAAATTTTGTACATAAAACTTTCCCAGGCTTTCTCGTCCCCTACAAGTTCACCTATGATGTTGTGCAACAAAGTACTCTTTCTCCAGATACAAGTTATTCGAGCCTCAGATACAAAGTACAATTTTTATTTATTTTTACAACATGTTTAAAATGTACCTATGATGCTAGTTGCAACTTCATGAATGCAATCTCCCTCCTATGGCAGACTGCTTTTTTCAAGTCTTCATCTAATGCTCTTGAAACTGCCTTCTAACAAAGGCTAATGCAAACATCCCTGTCAATAAATAGCAATTTTTACTGGCAAAGAGATTTACAGCAATTGGGATGAGTTATTCCTGGCTGCTCAAAAAAAAATAATAATAATTTCTGTGACAGGTGAGAAGCCCAATTTTTTTTTAAACTGTCTTAAGAAAAAAAAAATCAAAATACAGCTACTGAAATAAAAGAAATTCAAAGCAGTTAGTCAAATCAATAGCTTGGCTATTAAAAAGCTGTTATGATTGTTTACTAGTTATCAAACTACTGTTAGTGGGAAATACAGGACAGTGGCAGATGAGCACAGTACACCACTGTGTTTACTGTGATTTTTTAAAAAAATTAGTTTATGATCAGCCTGTTTCCCCATTTTTATAAGGAGTTGGGGTTTTATGTTAACAAATGCCACATATCTTGAATCACAGACACTCTCCTACCTTTGCCAGTCATGCCTGCTGCCTCAGGTTGTCTCTTACAGATGATCCATCTATCTCTGGGACAGACGTCCTCTTCTGCACTTGCCTTCTGCTTGTAACTTCTAAATTTGCTTTACCAGATTCATCTGCTTTTCTGCAAAAGACACACCACCACAATCTGTTTTCTTTGAATGTCTCTGTAAATGGGACTAGATAGGCATCCTCTCAGATATTCTCATTTATTTGTCTGCCCCACAGAGTGCATCCATCTCAGGCACTTCATCTCCATCACTTTTAGCATCCTTAGCTATTCTAACCTAACTGCCCAGGTTTATGTACCACGCAGAAGTACTTCACTGTTGGCACCACTATTTTGGACTGGTTACTCTCTAATTTCTTTGGTATTCTATCCTACTCTACCAGACACTTTTTAACACTTTGCTGCAGTACTTCTCATTCGACCTTTGACCTCCACAACCTTGCCTTCTCCTTAACCACACCTTACAGATACTTTGAGCTGTTAAATCACTCCACCATTTTTCTAACAATTTTAAGCTTCCTCCGATTACACCCATTTGCCGTCACTACCACGGTCTTTTGTCTGTACTTAGCTTCATCTCACGTGGCTTCTGTTTTGTATTCTAGCCCCCCTGTAATTTGCTCAAATTTTAGTACCACACCATCTGTATACAGCAGCTCTGTTGGTTTGCCCTCTCCCCAACTCTTTGCTGATGTATTCCATCACCAATATGATCAGGAAAAGGCTTAGAGAGGAGCCCTAATGTACATACACTCCTACTGTGAACCCTTCTGAGAGTCCAAACAATGTTCTTACTTGCTAGTGGGTCCCTCTACATAGCCTGCACTAATTCTACCAATACTTTCAAAACAATGAACCACCGCAGCAATCATAAGCTTCCTTCAACGCTAAGAATTAGTAGCTTAACTCTTTCTTCATATCCAGCTTCTTCTCCATCCTCCACTTCACTGCAAACATTGGGTTAGTCAGTCACATTTTATCCTGATATGGATCTGAACTGCTTTATCTGACTATCTTACTTTCTACTACTCTGCATATTTTTTCATCACCTTCTCAAGCATTTTGATGCAGATATACCTCTGTACAGCTCACAGCTGTAAATACCCCCATTTGTTCTGGCAAAGCAATGCTTACTTTCCAGTCATCTGGGATATGTTCCTCTCCATAATGGGATAAGTACCCTCAGGAGCTATTTCTCCCCTAAAGTCCTGAATATCTTGATTACATCTGCAGCAACTTCATCTAAATCCTGCTGCTTTACCAGACTTCATCTTCCTCAGTGTGCTTCACACTCTTAGGGTGGGTTCTCCTTCCTCTCTAATTGTAGGCCGTGTATGTGACAGTACAGTTTCGTTACGGCTTTCTTCAATCAGAAGCACCAATGATCTCTAGACTGGTGAGCAGCCTACTGCTGGTATCCCTTATGCATAGCATTCTGCCATCTATGGTAGAGTAATTCTACCCATGAGGATGCAACAACTGTTACAGATTTAATATAAATGCTGTAAATAATGTACTCAGTCTAAGTAGGTAGACTGCCATTGTCCTGCAGAAACAGATGGTGGGTATGGTGATGAAGATGGATTAATCCGAATCTGAAATTACATTAAATACCTAACTTCTATACCATTATGATCTGCATCTTCACCATTTACAAGACAAAGTTCCAAACTTAAATTCTGAAAGTTACTTCTACAGGGACCTTGACCCTAATAAATGAAGAGTGAAAAGAAATCCTGAGACAACATACCCACAATAAACTCAGGAAAATTGTGGTGTCTTGTCTGTACAAACAGTAGGTAAACAGTACCACAGATGCAGTGGCCAGAACTGTTGGGAAACAACCACAGTTCTGCAGCTTAAGTATGACAGACAAAAAAACATGTATTTTCATTTTACTGACAACCTATTAAAGACTTCAAAGACTGCAGAATATGTCTGGTTGACAGGAAGGAAGTACAAACAATGTCTAGCAGAAATTATGAACAAGACAATACTGATAGCAAGCCTTTAACTTTAAAAGGTAAACAATAAATAGGCTCCAGGCAATACTGTCAAATCTACCAGCCTGGCAAAATGTCACACTACTCCCAATCTGTACTGAGGAGGAAGAATTGTTCGTGCAAAATGCTACAGTGAGAGCTAAATTTCACTTCTGACTAATTACCTGAAATGGAATGCCTAAAGGAGTTCCTATGGCAAGTATTACAGATGGGATTAGAGGATACCCTGAAAATATTAGACTTTAAGAAGTGATACATACATATGTATCTGCACTTCAGTACATGAAAGCCAAACTACTAATATGAGACCCAAGAGTAATATTTCAAGGTAACAAATAAGGGATTTGTCACATCATATGTTCAATTTAAGCAAGCAATGGATGGTATCAGGATATCTGAAAAAGCAATAACTATTTTAGTTAAAAAAAAAAACTTAAACATAAGTGTCAAAGGGTGCCTAAAAAGGGAACCTGGTCAGGCGCATTAGTTATTTGACATGTCACAGTAAAGGAAAAGGCTAAATCACCAATAAGATGCTCCAACTAGTATAGTGAAGAATGTTGTAAGCGTTTTGCCACGAAGTGACAAACTGGCAAGAAACTACCTGGATCGGCAGCAAAGATGCCCATTAGAATGAGAATAATATGAAAGCTGGAATTCAGCATAGAGAGATCAGAGTACTTAGAGCTAGGATAACTCTGAACAGCTGTTTGAATGGCAAAACTACCAAGAGCCTTTGTCTACTAGTACAATGGAATAAGAGTAAAATCAGCAACAAAATGAATGCAAAGGTACCAAGAACACACAATTCTGCCAAAATGGTGACAGCAGTAAAATACCAAATGGGGTTTGGAGCCAGGTGCAATGGCGGAAAGGAAACTATGCAACTAAACTATGACTGAAAAGGAGGATGTAAAGTTAAAACTGTCAAAGATACAAATGCATTCAGCTATACAATTTACCACATGGCTAAGGACTACAAAACAATGTTTCTGGACAGAAAACATACAACAGAGAATGGTATAATTATTTAACAATCTGAAGAAAGCCTTATGCCAAAGGGAGTGATGGAGGAAAAAGTTACTGTCCCCGTGGTCAAGACGAAGGGGGGTAATGAAATGCTTTAAAATATGAAACTGGGAACTCAAGGTATATGACACATGCACTACTTAGGACCACACAAAAAAGACAGTAAGAGAAAAACAGGCCACTGAAGGCACAGCTGGTACTTATTTACTCTGTTTAGGACTGTGCAGAATAAACTAAGAAAAACAAACAGAACCACATTTTAAATTAAAGGACACAGGATAATCAGGCTAATGGCAGCAACTAATGTTAAGGATAAAAGGAAAAAAGTGTAAGTGCGTGCGTGCCTGAATAGAATTATGACCGAATATGTATAGGGAATGCACCATAACCATAACTTTTACTAAGATCCTCTGATGCAGCAAAGGAGCTAGAAAGGCCCCTGAGAAGATGACATTCCCAATTTTAAATAATAAAACGCAAGTGTCCAATTCTTGAATTCTTAATACTCACAGTATTAACATCTTATGTGCAAGTAATCTGAAGACTAAAAATCATACAGAATATGTGCATAACTAGATCTACAAGTCTAGTTATTATGCAGACACAACTGTGTAGCAGGACAAAGTTCCAGTCTTACAGACTGTACTTCGTGAAAATCCAATACCCTGGCAGCAGTAACTGGAAAACCTATGCAAGTGACAGATGCCAGAGATGTTGAATTTCATCTGATAATCCAAGTGGTCTCCAATGAGGAATAGGATTAATACTAAAACAGTAGAATAATAGAAAAGAGCAAATGTTGGTATCCATGTAATCACAGTAGCACTAGTCAGTACTCTCAGTTATCTGAATATATGTGTTATAATACAATATGGTTGTCCAGCTGAAAGAGGGTACTAGCACGGAGTACAGTATGTCAGACACCAGGTCAACAGATAACAGAAGAAAGGATGATCATTTAGCAAGGGTAAAGGTTTTGTTAATATAAAATCTATCATCAAAATATTTGGTACTTAACAGGTTCCTATTGAGAAGGGGCAAAAAGAGACTGACCACTGATTAGTCATAAAATAGGGAGGCTACAGCTATTCAACAGTATCTACTGATTAACAGTATGCAGAATTAAAAGTTATATACTCACCGTAACTAGGCATCTGTGTTGTTCATTTTCATTGATCTAACAAATGGTTCAGATACAATCCTCGGATCTAACTCGGCCACATACTCTAGACTTTCGATCCAGCTCTCGAGCTCCTTCCTCTTCCCATAAAGCCCTTATCCATCCTCAATACCTCAGATCGAGTTTGTTGCTATAAAGTCTCAAAAACTAAACAGAGAAGGGATAGCGGAAAGAATAGGACTCAAATCCGGAACAAAAAAGTTCCAATAAACATTCCAACAGGTTCCTCCATAAGATTTCAGGACAGGGGATGGATGGGAGGGAAGCGGAGGAAGAATGAAAATAGACAACACAGATGCCAAGTTATGGTGAGTACATAATTTAAATCTGATGTTGTCCTTTTCATTCTTACTTAACAAATGGGAGGGAGTCCCCAGTTACATTTATCTTGGGCGACTCCCATGGAAAGATATTACGGAGTAGCAGTTCTACTTCTGGATATCAGATTCAATTTCTAGTAAGTAACAAAGGTACGTACACAAAATATCAACAGAGGTTCTTGACCAAAAAGCAGATTAAGTAGCCATGGATCTAGCTGAGTGGGATTTACGTGGTTTAGGTAGGGAAATGCCTTGCTGTGAATGGATCCAAGAAATGCAAGCTGTGATCCATTTAGCTAGAGTATCTTTAGAAAGTCGATAACTCACCTCTTTTTGGTGAGAAGGATGCAAACACCTGATCTGACTTTTCTGATTTACTTGTCCTGTGTAGATAAAAACTTAACTGTCTGTGCACATCTAGGAGATGTAGCATGTATTCTCCTTAACTTGAAAAACTTGGAAAGAAGACCGGTAAATGAATGAATTGTTTAATGTTCGATTCAGAAGCTACTTTAGGTAAAACAGAAAGGTTGGTTCATAAAGTAACCATATAACTACTGAAAATAATGTAGGCAGTTTTTGAAGAGCGAGCATGGAGTTCAGAAATCCTTCTTTTAGAAGAAATAGCTACTAAGAAAATAAATGTTAGGCAATTTTTTGCTGAAGGTTCAAAGGATTTTTGAGTTAGACCATGTAGCCTGACAATCAGATCCCAGGGAGGTGAATAATCCCCTACTGGTAGTCTAAGGAGAAAAATGTCTTTTAAAAATGCTTTACACAATTTAGAAAAAGGCAAAGAATGTCTTTCTCCTGTATGAAAATTGGAAATGGCAGCCAAATGCAGATTAATCATAGAAAAGCTAGCTCCTTCTTTAAAATGAATATACAAAAATTCAAGGGGAGCAGAAAAAGGGTGAACATCATTTTTCAATGCCCAAAAGACAGAATCTTTTCCACTTGCTCTTGTAAACTTTCTTGGTGGAATCTTTCTGCAAGGATAATATAATGGCACATACTGTGGATGAGAGCCTATGCTGTCTGACACCTACTGGAGGTGGATAAACCATGTGGTCAGTTTGAGGGCCTGGATATTGGAATGGCTCATCCCTGACTGGTGTGAGAGGAGATCTGGAATTGCTTCCAGTATCTACTGAGAATAACAAAAATTAGACCAAAGGCTGGTTGTAGAATTTATGGAAATAATTCTCCACAACAACTTATGACATTTGAAGGGGAATATCTTAAACAGATATCAGTAGCAGCGATAGGTGCAGCATGCAGTCCATTGTTTACCAACCTGGTGTTATTGAGATGGAAACTGGAGTACATGTTCAAGCTTCTCCTTTTCAAAAGATTTAATGGATATTTGAGATACATAGACTATCTTTTATTTATCTGGGAAAGACCCAAAGAAGAATTGGGAGTATTTAGTGACCATTTACAAAATAGAACAAACTTTCTCAGATTTATATCTTCGATGTCCACGGAACAAATTAACTTTTTGGACATCAGTCTGAGCAAAGGTTCTCAGGGGGAATGGGTTACACAAATTTTTAGCAAACCCACTTTTTGCAACACCTTTTGTCCTTTAAGAGCAGTCACCCTTTCCATCAGAAAAAAAGAATAGCAAAAATACACATTTCAAAACTCACCTCCGTGGACAGAGTTTGCCAACAGCAACTGGAAGTGTTCAAATCAATGATGTTGGATTGGGATTATCCCATTAATATTATAAATCAGACTCGGGATGAAATTTGGGAAGGCAGGTGTGATAAGTATGCCTCTATTATAAGGAATGGTTTTAAAGTGGTCATGAGAGAGAGGACAAACCAATCACAAAAAAGTGAATAAGATTTTACATTATTTACATGATGCTGGAGACATTCAGGAAGTACTCAGGAAAAAACTGGTCCTTGCTTCATGGTGAGGATTACATTAGGAGGTACTTTTTTGATGGACCCACATTTACATACAAAAATAGTTTAACTGAGGGACTGGCACAATGTAATTTCATAATGACTAACTCCAGGAGGTGTGGACGTTGTAAACAATGTGGCTGTACTAATACTGGAACTGTCAGTGCACCAGGAACTGACTTGGGAATTTTTTTAAATCAGGGGAATTGTAATTGTTTTTCTGCTAGGCTAGTCTATCTTGCAGTTTGCACACCTGCATGGCAGATAATGTGGGTAAAACCAAGAATCCCCTGAACAAGTGAATATATCAGCATTTGTACTGCATAAAGAAAGGTGACTTAACTAACACCTTGGCTAAACACTCAAAAGACTGCTTTGGGTTTAGGAAGTTTACTTTTTTGATTTTGGAGCAGGAACAAGCAAATGTGTTTTCAAGGGATTGGCAAAATCATTTATTAAAAATGGAGATGTTTTCGCAGTTGCGATTAAATGCGGCCAATCCCCTTGGTTTAAATGACAACATCTCCATTTACAGTGTTAAAAAGAAGAGCATCCTGTACATAAATAATTGCATTTGTTTTTTTATTCATTGTTGACATTTTTATTTAAATAAACTAGTATTTTTATTATTGTGTTTTGTCAGCTGCAAGGATGTTCCTGTTTATGCAGTGTCTTGATTGGTAAGTGGGGTAGGTGTGACCCAACAGCTGACTCATTCAGGGTTTTAAATGCCGGTTTTACTATTGCACTATGGTTCTGATGATGTCTTCTTTAAAGACAAAAGCGCTTAACCTTGTTGGTCTGTTCTTTAATAAAGTACGTGTTGGCTCGGAGTTGAGGCTAACTGGAATTAGTATTTTTTTGTTTTTAGCTTAGTATTTTGTGATTCAGCTTTAGGAGTTTACTAGTATTTTGTATTTTATTATCCAATGTATGTGATGGCAAAACAGCCTTACATACCTGCCTGGATGATGGGTACCTCCAGCTGGTGCTCATCTACAATACCAAGGGGCTCCTTGAGTACTGGTTGAATGAATGCATTCAAAACCAGTAATGGGGGTAGAGGACTGACGGTCAGCAAGCACAGAGGCAAAACTACACTCACACAAAAAAAAAAAAAAAAACTTGTTCCACTAGCAGATGCATTAACAACAGGACTAATGCTAGGTTACTGTCACAAGATTCAAATATTTTGATCTGCTGCCAGAGGCAGATATCACTCTTCAGGACTCAAATGCCCCCAAGCAGGCAAGATTGTAATCTCAAACCATAATATCAGATGAAGCCCAGTTTAGAAAACAGAGAAGCTTGCAAACATCTTTTTTTTTTTTTTTTTTTGTTTTAGTGCCACAGAAAGGCAGACTACATGCTCTTTCAGCAGGCTAAAAGCTACCTAAAAAAGACAACTACAGAGCAAAAAAGCACTGCAAAGCATTTCATATATAAAGAAATCTAAATATTAAAGACACACAATATTCAACTACTTTTCTCAAATAACTATCAAAACTAGGTCATGAATGACCTGCAACAGACCAGTACACACAGCACAACACATCCACACAGAAATAGAAAAAAAAAAAGATAGAAGACCCAAATGTTTACATAATGATACCTTTCTCTCTAGCTCTCAGGTATGCTCAGCAAAATTAAGCATAAAACAAACTTATGAACCCTAGATCAACTCAGCGAAAGATTAGGGCAAGTATGCTTATGAGGAAAGGTGTACTCAGACGACCTGTTGCACCAAGTATATAACTTTTGGATCTGGTATAAGAAGGTCTAGTATAGTCAATTGCAAGACAAAGTCCCACATTCATCCTTCTGAGTGGTCTCTGTGATGTCCCCACTCTGGGCCGGTAATCAAGGAGCCTGAATCCTCACCACTGACACTGGAAAGGGACGATCACTTAGAATACAAATGGATACAGTCAGTATTTCCAAATGTAGACCTCTCTGCATCAAGCACAATTTCCCTTGGGAACACAGTCAGCCTGGGGTCTGGATTTCTCTCTCTGTCTCCCTCAAGGTCCCCAGTAAGACACCCCCACTAGCACAGCTTCAGAAATAAGTCCTCAGTCCAGTGCCCAAGCCAAGTCCTCCACCACACACTGTGAAACTAGTGCTTCCTGTTTCTGCCCAAGTAGCTGACACACACACTCCAAGATTTAATTTTCACACCCACACACCTGGGAAAGGCTGTCATAGATTTACCAGCGATGCCACCTTCTTTCTGCCCAGACTATAAAGTAGCTTAACTGCCACCGGTCAGTTACTATAAGGCTCTTAAATGTATCCATTTATAATGAGTGAAGATAATAATAATACAAATGGTAATGTTGATTAAACAGCCAGGCTTTCAGGAGTGGCCAGTTATCACCAAATAAATATATGCAAATACTCTCACAACGTAAATATTTTCTAAAAAGGACCACCCACAATGAAAAGTTTAAATATATTTAATAAATAAAAAAAACATGAAAATACCAAATATCTATTTACAGTAAACGCCAGAGTTTCAATCACAAGAAATATTGAAAGTAACACAGCTGGAAAGATTCACACAGTTACATTCCTGATTGACAAAGAATTACAGTTCCTACTTACTGAGTAGAGCAAGGCAAGATAATATGGGTGAGTGGTCCTTGGGGTCAGATCCAAGGAAGAATGCTGAGAGCAAGTGCCTACTAATATTTAAATATTATTTCAGAGTTGGTTACACAATGACATCACATCTGGTCAACTGACTCTGTTTCCCACACATACCAACACTAGAAGCTGCCAGGATTTTAGCACCTGTGTGTTACCATACACAGAGAGACAGCTTTGTTTGGATATGGTACGGCTGCTGAAAGTCATAAAACCATTCCACTCTTCCTAAAGGAGCTACAACCTATTCTCTAGCACAGACAATGAGTCTCTGTCTCCATTCTAAACTGTGAGATACAATCTTTATGGCTTAACCCATAAAATAATTTAATTTCAGATATATTTTAAAGTTTGACATTAACCTCCTCTCTTCCAGTCCTGTGTTAGAACATGCACATTTAATTCAGTTACAGTAACAGCACGGCACATTGTTGATACATTTTAACATGAACAGCTTTACAAATACATTTTTCAACACAAGCATCTGTACAAATCAGTTTGATATACGACTGGATTGTGATTCTTTACAAAATTCCAGCTAGCTGTGCTGACATATGTTACACATCCACTGCCCTACTTCTCCCTGGCAAGGCTGTCAGTACCTCCTATCGTCACAGTCTCCTTTGTGGAATAAAACCACTGATCATTATGGCTCCAAGGAAGACCTACACCTAGAAATCAGATCCAGCTTACAGTGTTTTTCAAAAGCATTCAGTTAAGACTGCATAACTGCTGTCCACATGCCATCCAGGGTTGAAATGAGAGAGAGAGAGAGAGACAATGAATGGTAATAAATGTCTTAGCTTATTAGCCCTAGGTTGGAAGAGCAAGATCTTCTATTTCATCATAAAATATTATGTGGTTAATGAACCATTTAACTGTGGTCACTTTAGAAGCTTTAAAACCAAGTTTTCTATTGAAGTACAACAATTTTATGTCTTTCCTACATGAAGTGTTTCTGTCCAACATAAAACCAGAGTTTGATACAATGAAATACTTATTCGCCTCTACTGGAATAGCAGAAGAACAACAACACACGTATATGAACTGACAGACACTTGTTTCTACAGCTGTCTTAGGCATAAAAGAAGGATTTGTACACAAGGATAGTCTATCCTTATGACCAGATAAGGAAGACAAGGATAAGTGTACAACTCACAAACTCTTAGCTGAAGTGGTGGCTGTAAGGAAGCCTTCCAACACATTTACTTCAGCTCTGAAGCTTAAGATGGTTCAAAAGGAGAAAAGTGAGGTTTTTAGCACAAAGTATAAATCATACAAAGAAACACAATCACAGTGAAGTCCGATAAGGAAGATATCATTTAGAAAGGCCTTGCATATTTTCAAAGCTGCTAAGGATGTGAGGTCTAAGCAGCAAAATGCATTTTTGTATAACAACAGAGGGTGGTCTTAGATACTTCAGACTAAAAGTCAAACAGGTTGAAGGCATAGCAGGCAGTAGAGATTTCCAGTCCTTTAGAAGCAGGCCAAATGGAAAATGTCTGCACTAAGAATTTAAAATGAACTCTTACACTTAGAGAAATGTTTACGAAGACTTCTGTGCAAAAGAAAGCTTGAGTGATAAGACAGTTTCGAGCTAGCAGAGCGATTGTTTACTCCAGACAGTGAAATACCTGAACAGCACAAGTTATTGTTTCACAGCTGGGTAGTCCAGTAATAGTCATGGCTCCAGACTGCAATTTTGCATGCTGGGGAGTACGCAAAAGCTTAAGAATATGGCTAAGGAAAGATGCTGGCCTGCAGTAGGCATACCCAATCAAATATATAAATCAAGCAACAATGTTCCTGACAGTGCACATCAACCTTCTACTAGCTACCTTTATTAGCAATGTAAAAAAAACACCATTAAAATAAACAAAGGTTATATACATAACAGAGAACTAAAACTGAAAAGCTACAGTAACAAAAGAAGAAATGCAACATGATAAAACAAAAGTATCCATCTCCATATAAAGGACATGAAAGCCCGATTTTTCCTGTTGGTATACATCTTTAGATAAAAGTGCATTATGTTTTTGTTCACTTGTAAATCATTTTTCTTGCAACAATGCCGAGGTCTTCCTTCCCAAAGTTAAATGTTATCACAACAAACCGATCACAGAACTAGAACCTAGGGCCTGCTCAGAGAACAATTTTCATGGCCGGGTACCTCCCCTACTCATGTGTCTGGGTAGTCAAAATCAATTAAAAAATGAATGAATTGCAGGGAAAAGGCTGCATAAAGAAGGTCTCCAGGGTTTTAAGACATGCAAGACTGACGTTGATAATAAGCAAATCCAGAATCATGTAAACATAACTTTCACTAATCATTCCCGGCCAGCTGCTGTACAGCTTCACAAACGATCACCACTTTACATTCCCAGCTTTTACCACTCTACTATTAAAATGTAAAGGATTGTGTCAAAGAATGCAAGGAGGGCCCAGCAACAGTGGCAACTCAAGTTCTTTACCATGTGGATTTACAGTATCTGCTTAGACATGCTTCTCTACTCTTCTGGCATATTAAGATAGGCTAATGAGCATACCAAAACAAAACATTCCCCCCATTTAACTATGCTATTACCTCTCTTGACAGTGGTGCCGAGGAAATAAAAGTGCCCATTCTAGGAAGATTGGGGATCAATCCACGTTGGACACGGGTACCTGCCTTTAATGCTCCAAACTCAGGAGAACAATGACCGCATCTTCATTGACCACCTCTCTGCTCAAAATCACATCACTTCTGAGCTATGGGGAAAATCGAGGCGTGATACTTAGCAGACTTTCTCTAGTGAATGTTGCTCCAACAATGAAAAGTGCAGGATGGAGATTTCTCAGTCTCTACTGCCTTGCATGGTTTAGCATCACTAACAAGCATAGAGAATCCAGAACTCAATCTTGGTATCTACATGCATAGGTGGTGTGAAGAGTTACTATACTGCTGCACAGCAGATTCATTATTAATGTAGACTTCCCTCTTCCTTTTGGTTGGAGGAACTCCTGACAGAGGACTGTTCCAAATCAGGCTGCTGGCTACTTCAAAAATTAAAGGAAACCCTCAGTCTATTTAAGCTAAACCTAGGGAAGACTGGCTAAGGCTTGGAGCAATTTGTATACCAAGAGGCAACTGTTCAGGCTTGGCTGAGGGCTATGCTTCAATTTTCTGGGTCTTAGAAGGATGAGCTGCCATTAACGATTTGTGAACCTGAAGGGGGATGTCCCCGTGTTCTGATTTCATGTGGGCCTCAGACATACGCCTCAACAATAAGCAAGGGATTCTGCCCTCCCCTTCGTTTATAATTAAGTGTTGCTCAGGAGCATTCACACAACCAACATTCACAATGGAATGCTGAGTCTGAGTTTCATCCCAAGAAGGGATGTACTCGGGGCTGAAGACATGAAGCTTCTATAGAGGTCATCAGCGGAGACTTCAGGTTTAACAGACTCAGGAGATGTGTGTGTGCCTCTGCAAAGTCAACACCCTTGGAATTGAGTGTCAGGTGAGATACTTGGTTCAAGGGCTCCTCTGACCTCTCCTTACTGTTTGTTTATTCGTACTTGTTAACTGGGGTAGAGCTCTGGCCTTCATGAACCTTTATCAGACTTGGTCCAGGAGTGCTATCTGGTTAAATGACTTGCTCAGAGTAACACAGGCAGTGTAAGCTGAGGGACCACAGGAAACAGCAAACAACAGTGAATTATGAGTTGTCTTAAAGTTTTGTAAAGTTATTTTAATTTTCTAAGAAGGGGAATATCACTCCATCAGTTTGGCAGTACAACCTAAACACTTAAAAGTCCCCATCCATACCTCTTATCAAATTCCTAAGATTTATAATCTGGCTAACTTCAGTACTAAATATTATACTGATTTGAAGTTACATTAAAAGAAACCCTGGTCCCCAAGGTCTTCTCTGATCTACTTAAGCAAATTTCAACAGATTTGCTTAATTCAGATAGCAGTGGGAATAGCCGAACTGGACTCTCTTCTTACTAGCAGCAACCTGAAGGTAGTATGCATCACAAAACCTGGTTAAAACTGGAGATATCTAATATTAACTGCCACTTAACCAACTACCACCTGTTCAACAGCAGACCAAGGGTGGGTAAAGGCACCATCACAATTATAAAACAAAATCTCAAAGACTCTTTGCTAACCTAAAACACATTCAGCAATAAGCACACTTCAAAATGACAAATCATAATTGCACAACAATTGTAAAAAATTAGCCCTTGCTTTAGCCCACCTCCTCCCCACAAGTCATAAAATTCAAACTCATTATTAATGAAATCCTTCTACACATCATTAATCACAAAGATATTATCCATCCTTGGTGACTTCAAGCTCAAACTCCTCAAGACCGCCAACTTTGAAGCAACTGAATACTTCAATGACCTTGGCATTTACCCAACTTTAGACTAGGAAAGCACCACCTAATGGATCTTCACATAAACATTCCACAAAATTTTAAACTATACTTTGCTACACAAGTTTACAGTTGCAGAAGAAATTAAGTTTGCTACCAACAGACCATGGAGGGTATACCCCAGTATACAACGCATTTGTCTAAATTTTGAATGAGTTCAATAATGGTGCTAAGCTGACATTTGTGGGTAGCATGTTCCATAATCTTACTTTCTAGCCAAGAAGTTATTTTTTATTACAGGATTAAAATCTGGGACAACAGCAAAACAGTTTTTGTTCCTTGGACTGATTTGATGAGAAAAAATAACATTCCTATGTATCTCTCTCTATAACTAAATTCCCACATGCCCTTGATTTGTCTGGTTTATGGAGTCTCTCTCGTCTTACTTGGGGCTTGTGTATACAGGACACCCCACAGTGATCAACGATGGGCTTTTCCAGCAACTTAAATAATGGGATAAGCACTTCTGTAATCCAACTGTCCATACCATCTCCCTCAAGATGTTGAATCACCTTCTAATTACTACTATAGCAGTGGAGTCATAGCTAGCAATAAACTACACACTAATCCCTTGCTAAGGCCACATGGGGTAAAATGTAATAATCCATGGCATAAGGTTATCTTCTATTTCTAAATTTATTGATGTTAAAGAAAACAGAATCACTACTCAGACCACTCAGTTAGTACACACAATTACTCTTTCTTGGTTAGTGATGTTTGTCATAACGCTCCCAGCACCTGAGTCATCTGCATATTTATTAAAAAACACAATGCATATTTGCTGATCCATATTCCCATACTATTGGCTAATGCAGTTGCATAAAGATATTAAATGGGAGGGGTTCAAGGACAGACCCCCCCCCCGACGCACAATACATGATCATACTATTTGAGTTCTTTGAATGTCTCACCCTGCACATTGTTATAGGACCATTAATTAACACAACTTATTACATAGCCATTTACATTTGTTCCATTGTTGATCATATAATATTAAATGGGACAGAATAAACTTCTGCCAAGTCCAAATATATTATTTCCACTGACAAGCCCAAGTACAGGGCATCCTACAGGTAAGTGTAAAAGAGCAGCAGATGAGTTTCACAGCATAGTCCCATCAATAACCCATGCTGGCTAATAATGTAGCCCTAATATGAAAGCTTCTTTTATTTTACTCAAAACTATTCTCTTGCAGCACTGTCCTATAATGCTGATTAAACTGATAGGCCTATATCAGTCAGCAGTTGTAGCACTACTGCATCTTAAGACTACTATCACTGGTGTCTCCTGTCACACTCCTCGGATATATCCAGTGTACAGGCTCTGTTGAAACAAGTTAGGTCAGGTACTGGCTTGGCAACACCCCCCCACACACAAAACAATTAAACCCACCAAAGCAAGTAGTTGTATCTACCCTTATGAAAATGCTAAATACACATCTTAACTGGACATTAGAAGGCAGCTACCAATGATTGGGTAATGTTTTACCACCTATAACTGGCATCCAACATGGTTTCCAAAGTTTCAGGGAACGCTTTTTTTTTTTTTTACATGATTATCTTTATTTGATGACTTTTGTCAGACTGACAAAAAAGTTAAGTTTAAAGAAGACCCCCCCCCACAAACACGCAACTCAATTTCTTCTCACTATCCTTACATATCTCACATATTTCAGAAACAGGATTTGTTAGATGCATATTTATCTTAATCATGATTGATCATACATGCCGCCCCCCCCCATTTTTACCATATTTGCAAGACTCCTGCCCCATCATGAGGGCCCTGTTCCCCATACCCTGTAAGCAGTGGAACCTCTTTGTCAATTAAAATGACTATGAATGCACAGAATGTCTTCCAAACATTTTTATGGTTATCAAGACAGCTTTCAGTCCCATTTATCCATTTTTATTTTCATAATGGAATTAATGTACCTTGCAGAAACTCCTTAATGGAATCTTTCCCACAGTTAACAGATGGCTGTGGTTCATTTTAAATAAAGCTCCCTCCCTTTCTGCCTTCACAACTTTCTCAACAATGTTACTATAGTTAAGCACAGTCTCTCTCTCTCTCTCCATATGTGCCAGCTCATGCTTCAAAAGTCTTTACTTCTTGCTCAAAAGGGGCTAAGTATGCCATTTCTAGCATTGAATTCTTGCCTGTGACTTCACGGACACTTGCTACCTCAGTCAAAATTGTAGGGATGAATAGGACGATTCAAACTAGCAGGAGCTCAACTACAGGCTTCTTCCTATCCTTTCACAAAACCAAAGGTTCTACTATTAAAGGCTGTAGTATGACCACTACCAGAGGTCCTGTTCCTGAAAACAGTGTTGCACAGGGGAAAAGACTCTCAAATCTTTGTTGAGCTCTGCTTAAAGCTGTTTGTTTCTTTAAGTGCCCTCCTGCTGCATAGTGAATATAGTAAGAGAGACAAATCAACTGGAATTGGGATCTTTAAAAAGGGGAAGGAGCAAAGTAGATAAGAAAAAATGGAAATTGTGGGAACAATATATGCAAACAAGTAACAAGGTTTAAGAGGCAAGATTTGAATGAACCATACAAGACTTAACTGACAATGACTGGCTAGATTATAAGTGATGTATAATGTTTGCAATTACAGTGGTTTCAATGGTGCTAGTGATGTATAATGTTTGCAACTAAAGTGGTGTCAGTGTTGTTTTTCATTTATATAAATGTAAGACTGTCTATATGTCATATGTGATAATTTAATAAAGATGTTTACTGAAAAAAATAATGGTCAATACCAACATTAAATTAGCCTTAAGATAAAAAATGCAGCCATGCATCTGAGGTCATATATTCTAATATAATTTCAAAAGGCATTCAGATGGGTCCAAACTATGACGGTCAACAAAAAATCATTTTTACCTGAGGCAAAGGAGGACACAATAGATGGCTGCACAACTACTAAAAGAATTTAGCATTCCTGCTAATGGTGAAAGTTTTCTTGTAACTGCTTCAGTTAGACCGAGGTGGTCCAATCAACTGATTCAGCCTCAGATACTTAAAGAATAAAAGCATCATCACTTATGTAACACCAGCACACAAAATAAACATATGTAGCAGAGAAAAAAAAAAGCCCACAACTCAAAGGACTACTGAGAATGTAACTCAGGAGTTATACTGCAGTATCCAATGGGCTCATAGGCGGTTATTAGATTAATGGCTCGAGGGCCTTTACAAGACTAGTCATGTAAAAACCTGTGTACCCTGAATGACCATAGTTAGATGGTCATTGTTAACAGAGCAATTCTATCATCAGCACCGACTACCCTTGTCCTTGAGGGACATGTGCCACTTTTTGGGTGAACTGATGGTCACCCATCCAATTGTCAAGGTTACATTTAAATATTTGAGGAGCTCTGCTTCAGGTTAAGTGGGACCCTATTTCCAGAGGAGTGGCAATCTCTGGGAGACATATCTGCCTCTCCAGCATGTTTTGTTAATGTCACAAACTAGGTTGAGATCTCTGAAGCGAGTGACCTGGCCCATTTGATATGCGGATCTGCAGCATTTCCATTAGGGCACAGTCCGCTGCTGCTCAGTAGGCCAGGCACAGGTCAATTCTTAGCAGCCTGTATGATGCACAGTACAGTGACAGGGCTTTCAGTCTTTTTGTGTAAGTCACGTTTTAGAAGCACTGGATTCCCCCTGGTTAGAAACCTCTGTGGTCTCTCCAGTTGCTGCAGGTGTCTGGTGTGATACAGAAAGAAGCAATGTACTAAACTAGTAGTCTGATAAGGATCGAGTACAGTGGAGTTATAAACTCCTAAGTTTTGGACGTGATGCCCTTACGTATGAGATGTGCAATGTAGAATGCTTTCCTTACCACTATGGACACATGGTGATTGAAGTTTAGATTGCTATCAACCTGTGCTCCCAAGTCTTGCACCACTGGGTTTAAGCTTACAGAGGTGCTAGGTATATATCATAATTAGCAGGGGCTGCTACTTTGCCAAAGGGAATAATGAGGCTTTTTTTGTGTTTAGTTTTAGTCCTTGACTTTGGCACCAATCATTTGTCTGCATCAGCCCTTTCTATAATACATTTGCATCACTGGGGGACTTTATGTTTGCGCCCAGTTAGCAGCCATCTGCAAACTTGGTAAGCCACGGGCCATCTACTTTCGTCTGGACCTCAGAGAAATAGATTCCAAATAGTAGAGGGCCCAGCACAGATCCTTGTGGTACCCCACTGGTAACTGGTCTACTAGTGGAGGTGGACTCCCCAACTTTAACAGTGTGCATTCTGTTGGTGAGCCAGTTGGCTACTCGTCTAGTGATGTATGGGTTAATCCCAAATTGGGAGAGTTTCTCAACGATCTTTGAGTAGGGGATTGTGTCAAAAGCCTTGGCTAAATCAAGATAGTTGGTACACACTACTATGCCCTCATCCAGGGCTTTGGTGACATTCTCAAAGAAGTCCAACAGCTTTAATAAGCAAGATCTACCCTTGAAACCAAACTGTGTCAGGTCAATAGTCTGAAGGTCGCCTGGGTCCTTGTTGATAAGGTCCATGATGATTCTTTCCATGGCCGTGCTGGATAAGGCTGGTTAGGCTTATGGGTAGGCAGTTTCCTTGGTCGGTTGATGGGCCCCCTTTGTGCAAGGGGATTACTATTGCTGTTCTCCACTCTGCCAGAACAAAGCCAGTGCTCAGGCTATGGTTAAAAGGTGCCAAGTGTTCCTCTAGGTCTTGTTTCAGATTGGTTAGTAAGCAACTTGGGATGTTATCTGGTCCCATAGAGGCCACGTTTTTGGCCTTGGAGAGCACTTGTATAGCCTGTTCTTTGGAGATGCTCGTTAGAGGACTATGTCAGGAATGCTCTGGGGTATGGCTGGTGGGGACAAGGGGGTGAAGTTATTGCCACATCTGTCAGCTGGCAGGATGGCAATTTCCTCAGGTTCAGTATGAGTAATACCGTCCACTACAAGTTTGGCAGACAGCTGGGCATTCACTTTTGAATTTCAGACACAGCTAAAGAATGTCTTATGGTTGCTACTTTAGTCTTGTAACTAGCTTTAGAGGACCTTACAAGATATCTAATTTGCTTGCTCAAGCTACAAAGGTATTCTTCCCCTGTTGATTAAGTTTCTTCCTGTTCTTAGTTATTAGTTCCTTCGTTTTGTTATATAACTTACTTATACAGTCCCCACCAGGGTGGCTTGTTTTTTGGTAGGACCTGGTTTTAGCCCTGTCAGGTACAGCTCAGACAATACATTTTTTTAAGTGGCTATAAAGGACATTTGTGTACTCTTATGCATAGGAGTCACTATTGGCTGTGTTAGTAGGGGCTTTGAAACTTGTTACACCACTGCTTAGTAGGCTATAGTTTGCTTTGGAGAAATGTTTCAGTTTATTTGCTCTAGTGGGGGTGTCAGGTCTGTTTACTTCAAATAAGACTGACTTATGGTCTAACCTTACCAGGGAGGGCAAAATACACAGGGTAGTGCAGTGACCCCCCCCCATGTTGGTGAGTACTAGTTCTAAGATATTTGTGCCTCTTGTGGGGTGCAGACCAACTGCTCCAAAGCATTAGAGTGAACAAAATCCAGGAACCTAAGAGCGATCATGTTTGTGCTCATGTAGGTCACCCAATTGATGGAAGGATAGTTGAAATCTCCCATGACCAAGGTGTATGGCTGTACAATAAGGGACTCTAGCAAGTCCAGGTAGGTGGTGTCTCTCTCCTGGTTCACTTTGAGGGACCTGTAACTAGCAATGATGTGTATGGTATTTTGTCTACAGTTATTTGGACCTGGAGTAGCTCAAGAGAGTCATACTGTTTCACCAGTCTCAAGGAGCAATTAGATTTAATGAAGATGGATACACCTCAACCTTTGGTTCCTTCATGCTCGTTTTGAGGTCTGAATGTGTGAAAGGTATTGAAGCCTTGCACTGCTGGGGTGCTCTCTGTGGCCTTGAACCAAGTCTCAGTGACTGCACAAACATCAGCATCTTCCAAAATGAGGAGTGCTTCCATGGACTGCAGTTTACTGTTTAGGCTCCAAGTATTAAAGCAGCGTGACCTTGAGTTTGCCTCTAGAGGAGTTCTTTACATCAGAAGTTTTGTTGTTTTGACATTGCCTATAAAAAGGCACTAAGGGGGAGGCAAGCATCTTTGCCAGTATTCGAAAGTCTTGAGGAGACAGGTGAAGGTCACAAAGTAGTATAGTCTGTCGACCATGTTTTGCCAGGCTGTCACATATTGGATCCTCCTGGAGTGATACCAGAAGCTAAGCTAATTACTGAAATCAATAATTTTTTGTTGGTATCATGGCAACATCCTAGGTGAAGGACGCTTAGGGCTAGGGACATACAATCTTGAGAGTTCAGCCATGTCTCTCGTCATCCAGTCCAGACAGGTATGTCTCAAGTCATTCACTCCAACATGCACTATGACAGAGTTGTAACCACAATTGTTGCTGAATGACTTGAATGTATGTGTGATTTGACAGATCCTGGCACCTGACAGGCAGCTGACTGTGACCTTCTTGTCCAACCTGGTGCGGGGGACATCTGTGTCTCTCATTATCAGCTCGCCTTAGACTACAACATTATGTTTTGAGGTGGTTTACCTTAGGGGATTAATTGTTGAGACACTGATGTGCGTATTATGTGTAGTGCTGGATTCTGTTCGTGTACCAGTATGTCAGTTGTTTGCACTTGGGAGGTCTCTGGTCTTTTGGTAGGCTCTTAGTGAGTACCTCCACGTATGTGGGTTTGTATATCTTGAGCTTAGCTTGTGCGAGTGGAAAGGTGTGTACTGACAACCACTTTGATGTCTTGTTTACTGCTACATGAGAGGACGGATTCTAGTTTCATGGTATAGCTGGATCTCTCGCATACTGTACTTGTTTGCTTTAGGAGCAGTGGTTGTCAGTATACATGAGGCAATTGCTACACTGCCTCAGGATGCCCATCTTAGGCCGAGTGGAAAAATGTTGGGAAACTGACTGTCCATAGTAGCAAGTAATTTTTAAGTACTAGTTTGGCAGGA
This sequence comes from Protopterus annectens, assembly GCF_019279795.1. NCBI lineage: Eukaryota > Metazoa > Chordata > Ceratodontiformes > Protopteridae > Protopterus > Protopterus annectens. The sequence continues at coordinate 92,944,460 of NC_056743.1, forward strand.
CAAAATTATATCAGCTACAGCTACAAGGGGACTTATTCTACAGAAAATCAGGGATGAAAAGTGGGATGACACTGCTCGGTGCTCAGCTGAGATGCCTGCAGAGCAGCAGGGAACCTGGGAGGGTTTCACTGACTGGTGTCTATGGAAAAAAACAGCTTCTTGGCATTTGCATACTTATAAGGCACCGTTAACTCCTGCAGCTACATGCAAACGCAAGGCTTATACACAGGTGAAACTAAACAGTTTTAAAATAGTCTGCCAAAATCTCACAATGTTCCTGCCTCCTGTAATACTCAGACAAGGCTATATCCAAACTCTTCTGCCACAAGGGTGCAGGGGGGCCCTTCTTAATGTAAGATGGCTATATTTGAGTTCAAGAGCATTAAAAAAGGCTAGATTCAGCAAGTCTGGATGCAGTCTATGATAACTAAGCAATACTTCAGTGCAAAACAACTGCAGTTAAAATACAGATGAAAAGGTGCAGATCAAACTCAAAAGAAGTTAATTTCTTGTTCTTACTGTTTACCTTCTAGCACTGAAGAATGCTACAAGTAAGATATGACTGCTACCTTTCAAAAATAATCAAATAAATGTATTAAGTCTATAGATATGCATACACATAAATATCAATCATCACAAAGACTCTGCCTTTATGTTAACAAAAACATCTCCACCAGCAAGCTCAAAGCAGCAGCTTTTGGGCGGGTCACAGCACCTAACTGCCTTAACATTGCTATCTGTAGTTTTTTAAATTCTTCCTCTACATCTGTGACATATTGGTAGGTTATGACTGTACACAGAGAACATACCAACTTTTGCACTAATCTGTAGAACTGTTGTATTATTTTTTATTACTGCTCTCATCCAGCGGTTCTACTGTGATGTCATTCATCCAGACTACACCTGAACTTGATGCACTATAATCACTGCATTACCCCCAGTAAACAAGCAAATGAATGACATTCACTGGTACAGAAACTACATACAACAATTAAGGGGCCTCACTCAAATTGCCACCATTTTCTGCAATATTTAGAGAAACTGCAGAAAGGTTTCTAGCACAAATATTTGTCTTTCTGATTTGTTTTAAAGAGGACAACTCCCTGAATCAGGAATGCATTATGACCACAAGGATAAATGTTAACTAGAATAAAAATTACAAACATGGGTGAAAAAGTTGTGTCTGGCAATACTGTGCAGGAAAAGAAAGTCTTTTAGTACAGGCAGAGAGACAAACAACATTAGTGTGCTTCCTGTGTCCATAAAAATGGAGCATTTCATACTATGTAAAGCTAGAAGTGGACTAAACACACCCTACACCTTAGCAGGCAAGAAATACAATGACCACAAACAGTACAATCACAAGATGAAACAACAAGACTGTAGCAGAATTTAGGACATAGTTGGCAATTTCCCAATCAAGAAATGTAAAATTCTTCACCTGAAGGCTACAAAAAAGATAAATATGACTCAAGTGCACTTTAGCATGATTTCACAGAAATGGGCCTCTGTCTAGAAAAGATTAAAACCCAGAAAATTGCTAATCAACTTTAAATATGCCTTGGTGTATTCGCAGGCATTAGCACGTAAATGCATACGCATAGAAAGAGAGGCATTAGACCTTAACCTGTCATGCTGTGATAAGTACAGACAAAAGATTTGTTTTTAAATAAAGAATACAACTGTTCTGTATTTCATGGAATATAGTAGAAAATCTGAAGCCTGCTACACAGGTGATCGTGGTACTTACATTTTATAAACAAATTCCAACAGCAAGGAAGATAAAACACCTGAAAGCGCAAAAAGCTTTTCTTTTCTCTTTTTTTAAACAATGTGAAGCTAAAAATACATTTCTTTTTTCTGCCACATTTTCTCTGCTGTCAACGTCTGGCTCATTAGATAAGAACACATACTATACAATGTCAAACATTCCACAAATGCCAACCAAGCATACTACTGCCAGAAAACTTCGACGTGCACTCGTTTTACAGTTGAGAAAAAAAAAAACAGAAAACTGTACTGACGACAGTAGAAGGTGATAAACATAAGCAAACTCGCACGACCTACCTGAGAAACTCAGAGTAATAAAGTTTATGCTTCACAAATTCAGAAAAAATTAGCATGGATTCAAAAGTAGAGTGACTTACGTAAAGCTGGATTTACTCATACATCTCTTGTTCAGTACAAAGGTTAACTTCTGCTAATACAGTAAAATTCAAATTAAGCTCCACTGTTAGTACTACAAAGACAGCCTTAGCCTGTCAAACAAAAAAGTTACGCATGAAGGAGAAATTCATGCTTTGTAAATATTCTCTTGTGGACATAGCTCTCAAACTCTTTGCACAAGAAATCTGGACAAAGCCTAAAATAATGGAGGGACAAAGGTTCAAAAATAGGGACAATTTTTAAATATTGCTCTTACAAAGTTGCTAGAGAAACCGGCTTTGTGTTGGCATGCATTTTCTGAAGTATATGAAGTTTGAAACTCAAATTTATGTCATTATTCAGTGACTTCCATCCTCAGTGATTTGCCAGAAAAAAACAAATTTTACGAACATACCAGAAATATGAGGCAACAATCTGGACATTCTGTGAAAATCTGGTCAGTTGAGAGGTATGCTCATAGATGCACTAGGGAGTCTTACAAGTGGACTTCAGCTTAACTTGTTGGGGTGCCTGAAAGGACTTCACTGTCATATTACACAAAAGGCTCGGCAAATCAATCTTCAAATGTTAAAACTCAAAATGGGACACTTTTAAACAAAAGTGTGACTGTTACTAGTACAAATGGCTGGGTTAGGCTTTGGCATGGGGCACGCGCCTTCCATTTTGCTATCTTGACTTATGTGCAGTTTGTAGATTAGCACTTGGCTAACTGCCCTTGTGGGCTAATTTTAAGCCTAGCCAATTAACCCATGTGAGAATCAAACCCTGCACCTTGTGTCTGTAAGGAAAATATTTTAACAATTATGTCAACCTCTAGTAAAAGCATAACACCAAAAAAAAAAAAAAAAGTCTATCAACTCTAGAAACTTGAACAATGTACAAAGAGCTATATTGGTGGTACTGCAGAATTACAACGAGAGAATTTGTACCTGATTTACAACTCTCAGAACACCTTTGTTCTTGAATTTTTTAAGATTATTAAATTGTCTGACCTCCTCGTAGTTACTGTGCAGAACAAAGAATGTTAACGTAGTGCGAGACAAACAGATTTGCACTTAAGTTTTTTCCCACCCCACTTTTTCTTTTAATTCCTGCAGTAGGTGCTCTTTGACACCATTGTTACGTTGGGTCACATTCCTTGGTGATCTTAATGTGGAGCACTATATGGAAATTCTAAGAGAATCGTAGTTAACATAAGAGCACTTGCTGGTGAGGGTTTTCTCTGTTCTCCTCTTGGTATTTGCTGTCTATTTTGTTGCAGATTGGCAATATTTGTGTCCTTTTGTAAGAGCTGATCTCCCAATGCATTTTCAATAATGTTTTACAATTTGGTGCATTTTCCTTCCTTCAGTGAAATGAAATAAATAAAAAGTGATCAATTACCTGTCCAGGTGATAAGCCTCACTGCTACCAACGTGTTCAGACAACCAAATTTCCTTATAACAAGTCAAGCCTACAATAATCTCTGTCAAACCCTCCAGGTAGAAATAGGGAATTGGCATCTTTATGAACCTTAACCTTCGAAGTACATATGAGGCGCTAAACACAGGTCTATATTAGATCAGCGAACGCTTAAAAAAGTGAACGCTGACTGATCGAACTTATGTAAGTGAAAGCTTACAAACTCGAACTGTCAAATCAGCAATTTTTTTTCCTAGGGGAAAAAAATTGCTGATCCAAAACACACACACAACACAAGCACACCAAACAAACAGCAATCCACACACATACACCTAAAATCTGACACATAACCCTACACTAAACTATACACACACCACTAACTATCCACTTACCCAAACCCTAAGGTCCGTCACTATCGCACACTCACCTCACCCGCTCCCTAACCCTACCTCACCTAACCCGCCCTAACCCTCAAGTCCACACAATCGCAAACTTACCTGAATCCGACCTGTAACTTTCCACCACATCACTGAAAATACCGAAGCAACAGAAACGGACAACAAAATTCTTTCCCTAGGAAAAAATTTGGGTTTCTGTTGCTTCGATATTTTAAACATTCGCTTACATAAGTTCGATCATTCAGCGTTCGCTTTAAGTGTTCGCTGATCTAATATAGACCCGCTAAACGCGCCCTGCTTCAGAGACAGCGCCAGGAAAGTGCACCCCCCCACACACCTGCCCTCTGTCACAGCTAGTTCCCCTTTTGGTAGAAACGTAATGAAAACTACTTGCCACTGTTGTTTGGTTACGCACTTCAATTTAGAATGCCGGCAGTTCCAGCTACAGCAGCAGGATCAACATTAGCTAAATAAGGTGCAACAGGTTATAACATGCAGACAGATATACCAGTCTAGGGTCCTTATCTTTGGGTAGCACTAGCAGGTGTCCAGACAGTGATGCTGGAGTGAATATGACTATATCAGGTGACCATGGCATGGAGTTAACTTTGTGGGTTTTGCAAACTGTTTTTCTCTTATCTACTGGGAACATACCTCAAACTGTCTAGAATTCGAAGAATGTCTGGATATTTGCTTCATATTTTTCGTGTGTTTGTCATAAAAGATGTAGTTTTCTGGATTTTTGTGGCAAATCACTGAAGACTGAATTCACTAAATGACAGGCATTTGAGTTTCAGACTTCATATTCTTTAGGAAATGCACAGTAACACAAAACCTTTTATTCCAGCAACCTTCTCTGTTTATAATAGCAATTTCTAACATTTGTCCCTATATTTTGGGGGCTTTGCCCCCCCCATTATTTTTATTTTTGTCTTTGTCCAGATTTTTGTGCTAAAAGCTTAAGAGCTATGGCTGGGAATGCTTGCCATCTATACCTCTTAACTGTCCAAAATTTTACTTACTGCTCCTTGAATTTCTCTCATATTTTTGCCATAGACACTGTAAAAGTTTTCATTTTCTGGTGAATCACCAACGATTACAGTCAATAATGTGAGACAGAGTTCCATACTTATTGTTCAGAAAATGCACGTTATGCAAAAGCCTATTAACTTTTAAGTGAGTCAACATCATTTTAAAATGTCCCTGACTTTGTGCCTTTGTCCTCCTCCTGATTTTGGCTTTGTCCAGAATTACTGAACAAACAAAACGAGAGGTACGTTTCGATATTCTGATACCAAAAAATGTTATGTTATTTTGCTTTTGTGTTGAGAGGGATACAAATCTGTCAACGACTGCTTACGGTTAAATGAATAATGCAACATGAGAAAAGTTGGGAGAATGGAACTGGTAGATTAAAAGGGGCTGGGGTCAAAGCCTTGTTTACTTACTTCCAATTTCTGCTTCCATTGTTAAATGTAGAGATTATTGAGAGATAATTTGTCTGTAAAATTGGAAATACTTTATTGACACTGGCTCATCCTTTTTTTTCCTGTACTCTCCTCCTAAGTGTCAGCCTTCCCATATGTCAATGTGTTGCATTGGTACTGCAAGCAAAATGCATCCTGAATGGTCCTAAGAGAGTTGCTTGATAAAGTCATACCAAGAGTGCATTTTCTTAGCCACCAACTGCAATATTAACACATGCTTACATGGTGGGATAAGGTATATATTTAAACCATACTGCAGGTCATCAGTAAGTTAAATCTAACAGGAACTCCTCATTCTTTTTGCTGTCTGTAAAGATTTAATTTCCCTCCTTCCTTTTTCTTCTCAACTCTATTTTGCTCCACCTTTCCCTTCTCTGTTTCCACTACCCCATCCCATTTTGATATTTTTCCATCCCTTTTTTCCTACTCTGTCTTTTGGCAGAAATATTATTACTTGAGGAAAGCTATCTCTATGGCAAGACTATCAAGAATAAGTCTGATTTATGACAACTTATAAGGTCCTGATACAATAATTAAATTGTAGTATTGTTTCCGTTGGTCTGAATTCCCTCTTCATTCTTTTAAAAGGTGAAATGCAGTCATGAAAATACGGTTTCAATGATTATTAAAAAAAACATGGTTAAATGCTTTTTTGAATTAAGACTCTATTAAAATGTTTGACCCTGTAAGAAAATGGTTAAAAAAGGTTCATAATTAACTATCAAAGTTTTCTATGAATGAAGCCTGTCATACAGAGAACAAGTTAAAACTGCATTCTGTAATGCTGCGGGTTGTAAATCCCTATGAAGTGGCCGCTTGGTTGTGCTATTTTATCAAGTCTCCTTTGGGTGGTTTTATGAAATTCTCACACATAATATACTACTTGTAGGAATATATTCATTTCTAGCCTCTTTGTTTATGCATAAAATAAATATAAAGCTAGTAGAGTTTTAATGTTACACAACATGAAGTGCTTAAAAACAAATGTACATGTTGCATCATGCTGTTAATCTAATAAATGAACGTTATGTTTTTAGACAAACCTCTAAAGGTATATACTTTTAAATCTAGTAAATGCATGAGCTTGGCTTAGAGTACTTGCGAAAAAATGTACCAGGATAAAGCTCTTGAGAAACAACTCCCGCTTTAATAACTTTAAAACTAGTTTTCCTTCTCCAAACCATTTTAGGTTCGAAATTAAATGTAGATTTTAAAGTAATGTCATCATACAATAAAGACCAATTCTTCATTATGATCTTTCTTATGTGTTCTGCATCGGAACTAAAATTCATAACACAGACTAGACTAAAATGGTTGTTATTTTGTTGGCCCAATTCTTCTCTATTAATCAATTCCATATTGACTTCACTAGCATGAACTACCCCCCTCTATTTACATCACTAAGAATGGGTGTGTATGTTCCGTTATTTCGCTTTCGTATTACCTCATAAATTATTTCGTCTATGAGGTTAGATGGATATGCTCTATTAAGAAACATGATCTTTAAATTACTACATTCTTCCTCAAACTCTTTTCCTGTGGTTATCATTTTTGCTGCTCGAACAAATTGTCCCTTAAGGACTGACCACTTCTGATGATGCGGATGAGCACTAGTGAAATGCAAAAATTTGTTTGAGTATGTAGGTTTCCTAAATATGGAAGCCTCATATTGTTTTAATTGTCTATTTTTTGTCAATTTAATATCCAAATAAGACACAGACGAACTGTCATATGTATGTTTAAAACTCAAAAATTCTGTTGTTTGGTTAAACATAGCAAACAAGTTTTCTGCTGTTTGCTCTGTTCCTTCAATTATCACAAAAATGTCATCAATAAATCTCACATACATTTTCACTACATCGTGAAATAAAGCATTGGGGAACACATATGTGTTCTCCCAATATGACATCACCATGTTTGCATAACTTGAACCAGATGGTGATCCCATTGCTACACCTTTCTTTTGCAAATAACAATGCTCATCAAGAAAGATGAAATTATATGATAATATAATATCTAAAATTTCTTGAACTAAAGAAATTTCAGAAATTAATGCACGTTTTTGATGCATTCTTTCCCCTACCCATTCGATTCCTTCATTATGGGGGATGCTAGTGTATAATTCTCTAACATCTATGGTTAGAAAATTAAAGTCATCATTATTTCAAAATTATTCAATCTTTGTAAAAAAAAAAAAACAAGAATCCTTAATGATCCAATTCTCTTCTGCTACATATTTCTTTAATATTGAATCTATAAATTTAGCACATGCATATATTGAGGAATTTCTCCCATCTACGATGGGTCTAAATGGGGGTTTGAATAAATCCTTATGGATTATTGGCACTCCAAAAATACATGGAACTCTAAGCATTGGCATTAAAAAGAAATGAAATGTATGAATATCTATTCTTGCATCTATAAACAATTTGTTTATAAAGCTTTTAATAAATTGATTTGCTTTATTATATTCATTGATAGATGCCATTTGATAAACTTCAGTTGCCAATATATCTCTAATCCGTTCCATGTAATCTGGGACATCCATTAAAACGAAACTTCCACCTTTATCTGGACTCATTATTCTAATATTAGCTTGTAACATATAATTTAAATCATCTCTTTCTTCTTTACTTAAATTATCACTAAATTTTACATTATTTTGACTTAACTTCCTCAAATCTAATTCACATATTTTTTCAAAAATAGCCAGAGCACTATGCAAGGGTGGATTGTAACAACTTGCTATTCTAAATTCTTTACTGAAATTTTCTTCTTGAACACCAAATAGTTGTTTCAAATTAAGTTTCCTTACAAGCAGTTTAAGATCACAGATTGGCTCAGCTATATTCATTCTTTTGGATGGCACAACAGTCAAACCCTTAGCAAGCGTGTTCACCAAAGTCTCTGTTACCTGAAAAGAAGAAAAATTATAAACAACAAAATCATTCTTAATGCTTTTAATAATAACAGGTCCATTCTGTTCTATATTGGCATGTATCATCTCCTGTTGTTCTGAGTTCTTTTCTTGTTGTTCCATCGGTTCTTCTGTGGGTATCTCCGAAAACCCTGATTTCTACTCTTATTTATTGAAGAACCATTAGATGTCCCGTGTCTTGGATTATTATTATTGTTACTACTTTTCAAACGTTCATTTCTCCTCACTTGATTTTGCTCTGTGTCATTATTGACCTGTTGTTGTTGTTGGTTTTGCTGTTGCTCAACAGGTACATGAGAGTTGGACATATTCACATTATTATTGTTATTATTGTTAATATTTGATACATTTCCACTATTATGTTTTGTTAAATCATCTAAGGTGTCTAGATGTTTATTTCGCCAGACTTGTGTGGATGGTGGCATTGGGTATGCTATGCCCTTTTCATATTGTGCCCTATCCCTCTCCAGTTTTTTAATCTTTGTTTTCCTCATTTTTTCTATGTGTTGTTCTATACTTTGAAAACTTCGTATATAATCATATTTATATCTTATAAAATCCTTATGTTGCTTAATGGTTGAATCTAATTTCTCTATTATGTCCTCCAAGTCTTTCATAAAGATAGAATAATGTTTGATCATAGTCTGCATTAAAAGAAAACCTTGCTGGGCAAATAAATTTAGTAAGTCCTTATGAAACTGTGACCCTGCAATCAAACCTGTGGGATAACGCCAAACTTCGAAGACCTTTTGGAATTATTTCTGTTTGCAAACATTGTTGGAAATATTCAATTTCCAAAGATAATTTTTTATATTTCAGCATGTTTGCATCAAATTCATTGAGCAGATTAGACTAAACTATATTGTTATTTTGAGTATCAATTTGCTCAATGCCTCCTTGGTAAGAAGTAAACAAACCCACAGGTGCTATAAGCCAGTCTTTTAAATTCGGTATCTGCGATGATTCACTCAAAAGCTTTTGATTAGACTGTGCTCCGATGTTAGAAACATCAGTACTGTTAGCATTATTAATATTAATATCGCTCGCATCTCGTATTTGAGATGCGACAATACTGTTAGTGCTATTTTCTCCAGCCATAATATTAAAATCAAATCTACCAGTTCTAAATTGATGTGCTGCATTAGTAATGCCATTTATCTGTTGTTTGGCATTGTTAATGATAAAAGTACCTGCTTGCATCCGTGTTTGTTGTACTTGTCCCTCAATATTTGTAGGATTCAACTGCCCTAAGCGCAGTTCATTTGAATCAACCCTTCAGTTCGATGCGATGGCTACTTCAGGGACTGCAGATATCTTATTTTGTAAGGTAGTGATACGCTGATATTGGTCTTGTTGTAAGAGAGACATTCTCCAAACTAACGCTCATAGAATCCATCCTCTGCGACAAAAGTTCCATAAGCATTGTAAGCCTGCCCATCTGATCTCCTTCATTCGTGTGGTCTCTCCTGTCCTCTCTCATAACTTCTGAGGTTGTATCAAACGAACTATTCGCCATGCCAAGCTTTATCCTGGTACATTTTTTCGCAAGTTGGTTTGAGTTTTTTGAGTTTGCACAAAGTTGTTTCAGCACCATGGCGAATAGTTTTTGACACAACCCCGAAAATTATGAGAGAGAAATTATGAGTTGGAATGCTCAGAGGTTCCTCACCAAGAGAATCCAGGGTACTAATACACTGTCCTATACAGACACAGTCTTAGAGCCCTGTTCCTGTATCCAGTCTTCTACATGTTGTTGAGAGGCGATCTGTGCTTGGCATATAAAGCATCATTAGATCCAGCCCTATGGAGCTTTTGCACATTCACAAAACAAGCAGCACAGGAACACTGGATCTAGGGATTTGAAGTACAGTAAACTCTCAGTTAACTGGAACTCAAGCAACCAGAAAAAAAAAAGAATCTAAGAAATACAGTATAATTTCCATGTGTTGCATCTTCCGTTTCCCCTCCGGCAGAAACATACCTTACATTTTCTAGAGTTTTAGAGCTTTAAAAAGGAAGATAGGAATAAATTCCCTCTCTTCCCACCCTAAGAACAGGTTAAACCAAACAAATATTATTGGGTACAGTATTAGTCAGATCTATTTTTAAGAGCAACTCTCAAAACAGAAATAAGAAGTTATGCACCTACCATAACTTTCCAGGTTAGTTGTCTTCATCTCGCCTTCTTTCTTGCTGTTTGGGATCGGAGCCGATCCTCAGCTCCGACTCGGCCATCTTCAATAGCTCGAGGGTTGTTTACTGGCACAAGACTACCCCCTTATCCCATGATGCCTAGCGATAGCTACCCAGATCTCGTTTGAAATAGCTAATCCAGACATAAGAGAGAAACCAGTTATCAAAAAACTGGTTGTTCCATGCATTCTAATATCTAGAATAGGTTAGGAAGACCTAGCCAGAAGAATAACAGTAAAAGAATACTCAGCCAGTGGAAAAAGGGACTCCTCTCGATCCACTAGGATGGGGGACGGAGGGAGGGATGCAAGAAAGAAGGCGAAATGAAGACAACTAACATGGAACGTTATGGTAGGTCCATAACTTCTTAATGTTAAGTTGTCCATTTCGCCTTCATTCTTGCTCTTTGGGACAGCGTCCTTAGCACCCAACACCCTGGTTGGCTCAGTGGAACAGACTCTTCAGAACAAAGGAATCAAAGTCAGCTCTGCTCCGGGAGAACATATCCACCTTGTAATGAGAAATAAAAGTATGAGAGTTTTCCCAAGTGGCAGGTGCACAGATAGAATCCATGGGCAACCTAGACTGAAAAGCTACGGAGGTGGCTAATGCCTGGTAGAATGACCTTTCAGTTAAATTGGTAACTCTTTGTTCCTTTACTGGTAAATAAAAGTAATAGTGTGGGACAAACATCTAGATAAGGTCACCTTGGAAACTGGAGACCTTGTTTGTTTAAGGCATAAGAAAGGAATAATTGGTCTGTCTTTCTTATTTCTTTAGTTCTATGTAGGTAAAAACGCAATTGTCTATGAACGTCCAGTTGGTGAAGCTTGTACTCTGCCTTGTTGCTATGATTTGGGAAGAACACAGGGAGATCTATAGAATGGTTTAAATTATTTTCTGTGCAGACTTTAGGAAGAAACGAAGGATTAGTCCTCAGAGCAACACTGTCCTTGTGAAACATCAGGTAGGGAGGACGAACACATAGTACTTGAAGTTCTGAGACACGCCTAGCTGAAGTGATAACTACCAAAAAGAGTGTATTCCAAGATAGAAACTTGAAGGAGCAGGATGCTGCTGGTTCAAAAGGAGGTAGAATTAAGGAAGTTAGGACTAAATTAAGGTCCCAAGGAGGAGGGGGATCTCTCACTGGAGGTCTAAGAAGAGATGTTCCTCTCAAAAAAGCTTTACAGAGCTTATGAGACAATGTTAGAATTTGACAAACCAATATGAAGATTTGAAATGGCCGCTAATTGTACCCTAATCGTAGCTGAAGTGGCCCCGGAGTGAAACAGTTGTGCTAAGAATTCCAGAATTTCGTGGACAGGGGCTGAGAAGGAATCCACATTCCTAGACTCTGCCCAACAAGCAAAACGTTTCCATTTGCTAGCATAAATTTTTCTCATTGTAGACTTATGAGAGGAGACGATAATCTCCCGGACTGCTGGGGAAATGATGGGAAGTCTGGCTAAGGGTGGAAGTGGAGCAACCAAGCTGTGAGCTGGAGAGTTTGGAGGGATTGATGCAACCCGCCCAATTGATGAATCAGAAGGTCTGGAATTGGGTCCAGAGTCCAGGGCTGATCGAGAAGGTAATGGTGCAGGAACGGGAACCATATCTGTCGAGGCCAGTAGGGGGCAATGAGGATCATTTTGCAACCCAATGATTTTGCTTTCTGTAGGAGTTTCGGTATCAGGGGAAAAGGAGGAAAAGCATAAAGAAGTCCCTGAAGCCGATAGTGGACTAGAGCGTCTCTGGGTATGTGACCTGGAAGAGGAAGAAGGGAGAAGTAGTTGCTGCATTTGCTGTTGAAGGGGGTGGCAAAAAGATCGCAGCAAGTCTGTCCCCATTTGCGGAAAATAAGATCCGCAACTTCCTGATTCAGAGACCACTCATGAGACAGGAGGATAACTCTGTTGAGCCTGTCCGCTATGACATTGGATCTCCAGGGATGTGCATCGCAATCAGAAAACGTTGGGAGGAAATCGTCCACTGCCAAAGTCTGAGTGCTTCTCGACACAGGGGGTAGGATCAGGTTGCGCCCAGCTTGTCGATGTACCAAACCACTGACGTGTCTTCTGTTTGAATTGCAATGGCCCTGGAAGGAAGAGAGTCTTGAAGAGCTTGCAACGCTAGGAGCACGGCTCTCATTTATAGGACATTTACATGCAGATGGCACTCGTGACGTTGCCAAGTGCCTTGGACTGTCCTGCCCAGATAATGCCCCCACCCTATCAGGGAGGCGTCTGTCGTCACTGTGGCTAATGGAGGGGGTTGTATGAAAGGTTTGTCCTGAGTAACTAGTGGGGAGACCATCCACCAAGAAAGGTGTCTTTTGCATGCCTCCGTGATCAGGATCATGTGAGACATGGGTAGCTCTTGGAAAAACCACTGCGTGAAAAGAGGCCACTGAAGAATTCTCGTGTGGAAGCGCGCTAGTGGGAGTAGAAGAATGGCAGCTGCCATGGAGCCCAGAGTTTGAAGGACATACCTGACTTGGATCCTTTTGCTCTGCATTAGGATTTGCACTTGTTGACTAATTGTGGACACTCTTTCTAGCGGCAACCTTGCGAACATATCCCTTGTGTTTAAGTCTGCTCCTATGCTAGTGATAGATTGACAGGGCAACAAAGCAGATTTTTCGAAATTTATTGTAATACCTAGCTGGGTGCAAGATGTGATTGTATAATCCCGCGCTTGTAGGACTTGATGCCTGGTGGTAGCAGTGAGGAGCCAGTCGTCTAGATATGGAAACACCTGGAATCCTTGACGTCTCAGGTGAGCCGTGACCACTGCCATACATTTGAACACCCTGGGGGCTGTGGTGAGACCAAAGGGCAGAGCTCTGAACTGGTAATGACTGGCCCCTACCCGAAAACAAAGAAATCTCCTGGAGCGTCTGTCCATCTTGATATGGTAGTACGCGTCCTGAAGATCTATGGAGCACATCCAACTGTCTTGACCCAGGAAGGGTAGAATGGACTGTAGCGTGACCATCTAAAACTTTGTTCTTTGTACAGATTTGTTTAGTCTGCTGAGATCCAGAATCGGACTCCAGTCCCCTGTCTTTTTTGGTACCAAAAAGAACCTTGAGTAAGTTCCGGATCCGTGCTGGTCTGCGGAGACTTCCTGAATGTTTTTTTCTAGCAGTTTTGAAACTTCTATTACTGCTTGCTCCTTCAGATTGGGTGGAACATCTGGAACGGTCTTCTTTGACTGCAAGGGGGATTGATGGAAGGGAATTTTGTAACCTCCAGATATAATGGACCGTACCCATCTGTCTCTTGTTAAATTTTGCCAGGCTTTTGGGTACAGTGAAAGTCTTTCCCCAACTGCCTCCAGAGGTGACCAGCCGGGCAACCCTTCAGGGATGCTAGAAGGGTTTATCAGAGAAAGATTCTCTATTGCCCTGGTTCTGTGGACCCCCCTCTGCCACGAGGGCGGCGTCTATTATTATTGTTTCCCCCTCTGCCTCTGGAGGAAAAATCACTACGTGTGTCAGGTAAGGCTCCCTGAGAATTACGGAACCACATCTTCCCACTCTTCTGACCCTTGGGTCAAGGTCTAGAGGGAGTGGAAAAACGGACTCCCATGGTAGAGAGAGTCTTGCCTTCTTGCTCACACCTAGTAGACGCGTCTTTCACCTGTGGCCCAAAGAGAAAGGAGCCATCAAAGGGGGCATTGGTGAAGGACGCTCGAAAGGGTTCCGCAAAGTGGCACAGCCACATCCACACATGCCTCCCAAGGGCCACACCTGTGCCCACGGCTCTACTCGCTCCATCGGCTGCATAGGAAATGAGCCTCATGGAGGAGTTGACTACAGAATTAAGCGTCGCTAGCTGGGAAGCTACTTTGGCTTGTACTCCCTTAGCTGTAGGATCTTGAAGGGTATCTCCAAGCTCTTTAAGGAGATCCCTTTGAAGTCAAGTAAAATGACAGATAGTTCAGGGACCTCATGGAGAAGGTTGCTGAAGCAAACATTCGCTTTCCGTACCTGTCCATCGTCCTAGGCTCCTTGTTAAGGGGATGATCAGATGAGGTCTCTGCTAACTCTTTTTTGGTGGCTGCTGCTACCATCATGGCATCAACGGGCACACCTTTAGAAAGGAATTGCTTGTCCTGGGTAGCTGTAAAAAATTTACCAGGTCTCCTCGGAGTTGGTTCTACTGTGTCCGGAGCTGACCAAGCCTTTTGAGCCACTACAGACATAAGTGGGTCGAAAGGTGAAGAAACCCAGGAGGTGGAAGGTCGGGAAACGAAAGCATCCAGGAATACAGACTCATTATCGGTAGGGGCTAGGGGATTCCAGTTCCCCCTCTGCCTAAGCATTTCCAGGATGTCCGAGAAGGAAACATCTTCAGAGGGGGGTCTCGGGGACCCTTCCGATTCATCTAAGTCTGTATCAGCAGTGACAAGACTTAGGGGAGTCAATGTGCTTCCTCTTGCACTTCTTCTGAGGGGGCTCCTCTGAGTGATCAGGGGATGCCTAGGAAAAAGAGGAAACACCCATTGGGGTGTCCTGGAGCATCGGTTCCCTACGCTTGGGGGCTGGAGGAGGAGCAGAAGTTGGCACAGACACTACGGGGGACGGAGCCGGTGGGGCAGGTAGTGGAGCTGACTCGGGGGACAGCACACTCTGCATGACCTCAAAGGCGCCCCTGCCTCGAGGCAGAGAAAGCTCCGGTTCCGAAGAAATAGGAATCTTTCTCCACGCCGAGGGGGACGGCTCCGAGGCCGATGTTGGAACCGAGCTCACTTGCGCAGATGCTCCGAGAGGGAAAACGGGGTTGGACAAGGGTCCAATGCCACTCGCCCCATCGGAGCCAACAAGGGAGACCCGGCATCCAGATTCCTCGATTGAAGGTACTATTTGAGGGAATCGGAGCCGACATCAGAACCGAAGGAGATATGGTTATCGGAGCCAATGGTTCCACCACTTGAACCCCAACGAACTCCAGCTCAGAGCTCAATGGAGTCGGAGGAGGAAGAGAAAGGGAGGTGGATGGAGCAGATACCTGTTGAGAAGGGCTAGACAACATTTTAGCTAGTGCCTGTGATTTTAGCAACCTACTTACTACTCTCTCCACATCATGATCCGACAGCCTAGAGGAGCGAGAGGACTGTGAAGAATGGTGGCTACGTTCACTTTGCAATAATGGAGAGCCAGGAGCTGAATGAACCGACTCTAATGAAGGGGACCTCAGCCTTTTATGGTTCCGAGACGGCTCAGAAACATCCGATGGAGCCGATAGACGGGTTGTCTTGTCGGTGCCAGCTGGAACAGACATACTCGCTAAATCCTGTACCGGGTTTGGCTCCGAAGGTGGAGCCGATGGTTTAGAGGATTTTGGGGATTTCACTGGCTGTGAACTCTTTGCCGATGAATCCTGAGGTTTTAACATACCCCTAAGGATCAATTTGTTCTTCCGTTCCTGCAGGACTCTTGGACTAAAGGCATGGCAGATAGAACAAGAGTCCTGCAGGTGAACAGCACCCAAACAATAAACGCAACTAGTGTGCCCGTCTGTCAGAGACATTTTCTGACAGCACGAGTCACACTTTTTAAATCCAGAAACTTTAGCTTCTTTAGACATAACTAAAACACAAAAAAACAAGAACTAGAAGAGAAACACAGAAAGAAAAAATTTCTACTCTACTCAAAGTACAACAGAATATATATATATATATATATATATATATATATATATATATATATATATATATATAAAAAACAATCGCTTTATATATATATATATATATATATATATATATATATATATATATGTATTTATAAACGATAGCAAAAACAGAAATAAAGGAGAGAATCTAAGTTGAATGGCTGTCCTTGGGAAGGGAGTGGGGGAGGGGAGAACTCTCAACTTAAACGAGTTCTACTAAAAAGGGGCTATAAAAGAATAAGGTACTCAACAACACACACTAGTGAATAAAACTAAGAAAGGTAATTTATGGAGTATAAGAATATACTTCTACACAAAAAATTTGAAAATACAAGCCTGTGCCAGAAAACTACACACCTCGCAGCTGAAGCGGCAAACGAGATCTGGGTAGCCATCGCTAGGCACCATGGGATAAGGGGTAGCCTCGAGCCAGTAAACAGCTCTCGAGCTATAGAAGATGGCAAAGTCGGAGCCGATCCCAAACAGCAAGAATGAAGGCGAGATAGACAACTCAACATCTACAGTTATCCTGCATCTACCAATCCCCATGGCTGCTAGTTAACTGACAGTTTACTATAACCAGAATTCTTGAGCAAAAAAGCTGAGAGTTATTGTTCACTGATTCAGTTGTATCCATATCAGTGCTGCATTCTTCAGTAAGTGCAAAAATGCTAAAGTTGTAGCAAGGGCTTGTAATATGCAGCAACATTAGTATATTTAAGGGCTGGTGACTCCAATACTGCCTTTTTTCCTTAACAGAATTTCAGCTTGCTTGCTTGATCCACTGCAGCCAAAACCCTTACATCTTTACCAGAGATAGTGTAGGGGTGAACTCTAACTTTAGGAACAGCTCTTAGTGTCTAATGAGCTTGACTGTCACCATAACTTTCGACTACAATAATGTCATTGTTTCCTTAATATTAATTTCAATAATATTCACTACTTTAAATGCATTGTGGAAGTAAATGTATTTTCCTTTTGACAAGTTTTTTTCTTCTCTATAATTCCATTGTGAATCTTCAGATGCTGTCAGGGTTTTATTTTGCCAGAAATTGAAAAGTTGGTATCATTAGCAACTAACTGCAGAATAAATAAGGCACGTTTCCCAAAATTACTGGCTTACGAATAAAACACCTTAGGGAAGCCTAGAATAAATGGATGACCAGGTAGGCTGCCTTAATAAAGGTACGGTGGGATGTCGGTGAAGAAGCTCAGCTATCGGTAAAGCCTTGAGAAAGGCTGTGCGTACCTGAGCACTTGTGGTTGAAGGCTGAGTAAAGCCTTTAGAAAGGCTTCATATACAGGTCGTAGTTCCGGCTGGTCAGGTCGCCTGGTGAGAGGAACTGCTAGTGTGGCAGCTAGAAATCAAAGATGAAACACACAGAAAAAACAAGCAAAACAACGTAAATGTGGCTCGGCTAAGGAGCTCTGCTCACCGTGGTGGCAAAAAATTCACAGTCAAAGTTCAGATTCTAGAAGGTCGTACTTTATTGAAGTAAAAAGTACCAGAAGTACAATCACCATCGAAGCATAGTTCCTTAATGGAAAGAGTGATCCTGAGGATTTCCTTTTATAAGAGAGTACCTTGGGGTGTGTCAGTGGGAACCAATCAAGTGTGGGTGAAAAAAACCTTTATTGTGATTGGGCACGACAACTTGACATCACACCTTACAATCTGATAGGTTAGATACCCTGAGCCAGCTCATACGCGGTTAGCAGAATCACTCTAAACCTACAATAGTGAAGTTCGGAGATTAGCTAATGCTAAAATTAGCTAAAAAATGTAGTTAACTAAAAATAGTCTTGCTGGAAAAAAATCAACCCTTGCTGGTAAAATACATTGTTAGGCTACACTTTTCGAAATCTTTGTCAGGATGGTGGACGACCTAAAAGAGCATAACAAGCAAAGCAGAGCGTACTAGAGAAATAGCAACAACATGTATGTAAAATAACACGTACGTAAAATAAGAAACAAGCTAGAAAACCAAAAAATAAGACCAAAAAATAAGAACCAGGCTAGATATCCAAAAAATAAGATACAGAAAAGAAAAAGTGAAACAAAATAGTGAAAAATTCTTAAATAATGGATATCAACAGAAACTAATGTATTAAGATATGGAACTGGCTTACGGAATGGGAAATCAGATGTGTAAAGTTACAACATTTTTTCTGAGTTACCCCCCATTTGAATTATCTTCAGTATTTCCCAATGCTTTTTCCTAGCATTTGCTTTGCTAATCTGGAGTGTAGCATTTTAAGAACTTCAACAGCTTTATCGAATAGCTCCTTTTTCACCAAAAGCACAGTGGATTACTATAGCTTGGTTAGGAACAGTATCCTGTTTAGGTGCAATATTTTGGAATACATTACTGTGATTGTCATTTTTTTTAATGTCTTCATAAAAGAACATCAGACGTGGTTATTTTTTGAGGGTAGTATTATGCTGCTTATTATATGTCTGACACAAACAGCTTGAAATCTGTTACTGCGCATTATTTGTTCTTTCAGTTTTGCCCCAGTCTATCGTCATAATGGTATGTGGAAGGTGGCTGGCTTTAGGGGTAAAGATGAGGGGGCACACTGTGTATATGCATGACAGCAGCCACTTGATATTTAAGAATGTGGCTATTTGAGCCCTGACTTTCACCCTAGTCTAACATCAGAGAGATACTCAGAAGGTGACTTTTTTTTGTGGCAGGTAAGGAGACAAGCAATACATCTCAATTTAATTTATGCATCTTTACAAGCATATGTCTCCTCAGTTTGTAAACTGCCTGGCCTTAATGACAGGGTTTCCATTAAACCACACTTAAAAGCTAGACCCTTGAGATGACATATGTGTTTTATATATGCATTATATGAATTGAATGTGCTATATTTAGTATTTTTTTCTTATATATGCAGTCCGTATGCATTACTACTTTATCTTATGAAGTCCTAGCATTTGAAGGGATGAAATGCGTTTTATTGTACTTTTACTTGCTTAATTCAACAATTTTTCCCTACCTCAAGACGTGATTCGGTTTTTAGTGGCTTTCAAGTTTCCAAGGTTGGTTGTTCATTTTATCAGTCTGTCTTTTGGGGGGTTAGCTGGGGTCTAAACCTCTATGTAACAGAGCCAGCAATGAAACTGGCTTCAACCACAGAATAATACTTCTACTAAAGACAATAACTATTTGTGAAATATTACAAAACACGAAAATCGGGAAATATTTTCCGTTTGTTGGACTTGTGGGGGGACTCTAAAGCATATGCCTTACTTCATGTCATTAATGTTCAAAAAAATGCTTTGGGGAGAGCAAGAGGAGGGAGATAGTTAACTGCAAGTAAAAAAAATCTTAAATAGTACCAATTTTGTGATATATGGTTTTCTTTACATGGTATACAGTTACATTTTTTCAATTATTTTTAAGTGTAATGGGGGCTGTAAACAGGTGCTGCTGCTCTTTTCTTTCCCCCTTCTCTCTCTCCGTGTTCAGTTTAAAGAAATGTAGGCACTGCACTGCATAAAAAATGCTTAAACACCGTAAGATAGATTAATGTGCTTTTCCTCATTCTTACATGGGGAATGACTGGATTAAAGCCTTTAGATTGATTTATTAATAAGTTTTAAGACAGCAAGCAAATGGAACATTGATTATTATGAGGCTTTTTTATAGCAAATATATATATAAGCACAGTAACAATTCTGCAGCTGGTCTTCATGCTTCCAAGGAAACAATCTGATAAAGAGAAACTGGCTGAATAGTTCTCATGTCTCCTTGCAGACAGTCTGATAAAGAGAAAGTGGCTACAGTCTGGTGGAAAGCGATTGGCTGAAGAAAATAAAAAGAAACTGGCAAAGAGAGAATGTTCTCTGAAAGCATTCAGGGGCTTTCCCAAAGTAGTTAATGTTCTCTAAAATCATTCAGGGGTTTTCCCAGCTGGGAGAGGCATAAAGATAAGACAAAGCAATCAGCACTCAGAAGCACAGGCTGCACCATGTGTTTTTAGCAGGGATGACCTTTCTTTTAGGTTAACTCAAGTCTATGAGTGTAGCGGGTCCCTTTGGGACTTTTGTTCCTATTAGGAGGTTAAAACTTCAATATTTGAAGGTATACATAGTTGTGTGTGTTAGTATTAAGTTAATAGATTTTAGGGGGTATTGGGTGGTGTCTGTTTTTTAGTTTGAGAGCTTTCAATAAACCAAAATTTTTTTTTAAAATGTGACATAGGCTAAAATGGATATGGCAAGAAACAACTGTACAAAAGTTCAACTGCCATACAGTGTATCCATTTTTAACACAAAAGCTGGAACTAGACATTTAACAAAAAGGTGTTATACATTAAAGGTGTGAATAATTACGTTTTAATAGAATGATGCTTTCTTTAATGTCTTTAAATGTAAACTGCCTCACAGATAAATACAAACAAGAAAGAGTAGTGAACTACATTACAAAATGTACACTGCAAATAGCTAGGTTACAGGAAATGCACTTAGAAGGAAATGAACATGTGAATTTGATAAAGAAAGTTTTTTTTCTGGATGGTTATTCTGCAGAATAGCTGGAACAAAGGAAAAGAGTACTTATATTACTTGCAAGAGGAGCTCCAATAGTGATAGAAGAAGATAAAGATAATAATGGCAAATTTGTAGTACTAAGGGGCTATTGGCAAGGGAGGAGGATTATGCTGGCATGTATTTACATTCCACCTAAAACTGATGTAATGGAGCTTAAGAAAATTATGGGAGAAATAATCTGTTTTCAGCAAGGAATATTACTTATAGGTGGGGACTGGAACTTGATATGCAGCAGTGAGGATGTGTCTGGGGGCCAAGAAGGAAAATATGACAAAGGAGAGTAGATTTTTGAAGAAATTTATGAACATATTTGGCATGGAAGATGTGAATTCAGTAACAGGAGTTCTGAGTGAATTTAGATTTTATTCCCCAAGATATTCCCCAAAAACTGGGCGGGGCTAGACAGAATTTACATTTCACAGGAACATGTGCATTTAATTGAAGGTCTGGATAACCACCCAGTCACTATTTGAGATCATGCTCCAGTAATAGCTAAAATAAAAACACAGGGTAATGAAATAAAAATGAGACACTGGCGCTTTCCCACCTATCTGCTGAAGAGAAAGGAATTCAAGGAATGGGTAGTGGAGATTATTCAGGATCTGGTCTGTTAGGATAGAAATTTCTTCTGAAAATATAGCTAGGGAGTGGAATAAATGTAATGTGGAGTTTAAAAATAGGGTGGAAATAAAAGAAAGGGAGCTATGGTTAAGAAGTAATAATTATATAGAGGGACTGACAAATCTGAAAGTATTGCAGAATAGAGGGAATCTCAAAGAACAAGATGATGATCAACAGCAAAATGCTAGGCCGAAAATAAGGGATTACCTCAATAATATGCACTTGCTTAGAAAGACAGCTGTTAAGCAACTGTTTTTGGATAGTAACACTACAGCACAAAAACTTTTAGCACAACGACTCAGGCAACAGATAGTTGAAAGAGCTGTCACCAATTTTAGGGAGCCTATAACAAAAAAAGTAACGAGATACTGTAGAGGTATTAGAAATATTTAGGAAATTCTATGAGAGTCTCTATAAAGCAGAGAGATATGAAAATCGAGAAAAGATGCAAATAGAAATTTTTATGGAAGAATTAAATATGCCAAGGTTAGAGGCAAATGAGGCTCAATTGCTAATGGGATAAGAGGAGATGAGATAAAATTGTGATGTATAAACAATCTACACGAAAGTCCCCAGGAATAGATGGAATTCCTGTGGAAGTTTGAAAACTAGGAGGAAAAAAATGATAAAGATCTGGAAATTTTTTTTAACAATATCTTAAGAGAAGGAGAACTACCACCATCCTGGAAGAAAGCATGGTAGGTGCAATACCAAAAGAGGGTAAGGACCCATCAGATTCATACAGGCCCATTTCAATACTAAACCATGATTATAAAGTGTTTGTGTCTATAATAGCTAAAAGAATGACAAACGTAATGCTAAAACTGATAGATACAGATCAATGTGGTTTTGTGGAGGGGATGCAAACATTGGACAACATTAACAGAACACTGAAGATCGAGAGAGAAGCAGAACATAAGAAAATACCATTCTTGTTGGTGGGTCTTGATGCAGAGAAAGCGGACTGAGTAAGCTGTGAGTTATGAGCAGGGCAATGGAAGCATTTGCATTTCCTGAAAAAATTATAAGGTTAATTAGGAGAATATATGAGGGACCAGAGGTGACAAAGTGGGTGGGGTCCTCTCTGACATCTGCTTGAGCAGAGGAACCAGGCAGGGGGCGTCTTCTTTTCCCTTTATTACCTGCACTATATTTAGAACCACTGGCAAAGAAAATAAGGGACTCAAATTCAAGGATATAATTGGTATGGTAGTCAACAAAACTGGCTTTATTTGCAGATATTATTTTGTACCTGACAAAACCAGAAAAAAGACATTGTAGTATTGTGGAACATTTTTTGACAGTTTCCGATCTTTTCAGAATAAAAAAATAATGAAGCTAAAATAAAAGCAACAGTGGTAAATTATGTACTCACACATGAACTGGTTCAGGAATACCCATATTTATGGAGACATGATAAAATGAAATATTTAGGAGTATGGATTAAAAATTATTCTAGTGTGGCAGCTAAGGATATGTGGGAAGAGACTAAACAAAAGACAATAAGAAAACCGAATAAATGAAGCCTTTTTATATGGATATGGAAAGTAAGATACAAGCAGTTAAAATGCTTTAGTCTTATACAAAGGTCAGGCATTTTTTTTTATCAACCAGAGGAGAAGTTATGGGTAGCAATTAATAAAGAGCTGAAGGACTTTACCTGGGAGGGGAAGACAGCAACACAGTCAAGTGGGATAAGGTCATTCTTCCAGTAGAACAGGGTGGATTGGGATTACCCAGCTGAAGGTGTACTTCAATGCTACACAGTTACACAGTTAAGACTCCTATACATATAGCACAAGCAGAAAACTATAATTCAAAGTGGAAAGGGATGATGATGAAACATGGGGAAGCTCAAGAAACAAGGAGAGTCGGACTTTGGATGCAGGCCTTTAAGAACAATAATCATGCAGAATATTATATCCATAAAGTAGCAAAAAGTATTCTAAAAACTAAAACCAACACGGAGAATGAAGAAAGGAGATTTTGCCGATAGGGATGAATGCAATTAGGGTTACAGGTAATAGGCAAGTGGGGGCCGGAATTTATTGGAGAAAACTGGCAAAGGACCCAAGGTATTGGGTGCAAATAACTAGAGGGGGAAAGGTGAGAGAATGGGAAGACACCAATAATTTATTTGGACTGCCTTTCCTATCAGGGATTGATAGAGTACAGGCAAAGAGAAAGTAATAGAGGAGTTGTAAATTAAAGACCATCACTGGTAGAGTTTTCAATAGAATCTAGAACAGAAGCTGCCATTAAAAAAAGGAAAAATTAGTACAGCATATAAAATATTGCATGATAACTAAGAATCTATCAGAGGAGGTTAGAAAGGATTGGATAGAGAGATTGGACAGGATAAGCAATTCTCAAAGAAATAATGGGAGAGTATATATATATATATATATATATATATATATATATATATATATATATAAAATTCTCTCAAATATGCAACAAAATCTAGAAGATTTAGGATTTCTGCCTGGAAATGTTTACATAATATATTTTTATACCCCAAGTAGACTCCAGAGAAGTTTTTCTCAGGTAGAGAGCAGAAGTTGGAGGTATAAAGGGGAAGAAAGAGGCAATTGTGAATATATTTTCTGGGAGTACAGTGAGTTGGCAGACTTTAAGGATTCCCTGTGGGACGCATTGTCGGAGATGATGAGTTGGCAGACTGGTCTGACAAGGGAAATTATTTTTCTGAGCTATGATACAGAATTGGAATTGCCTAGACATGGCAAGGCCTTGGTCTAATAATGGTGGTTGTCAAAAAAGCAATTACTAGAAAATAGAAATCAAAATCTAAACCAACTATACTGGAAGTAGTGAATACAGTAAGTGAGAAAACTGGAATTGAGACCTTTAGAAAAGGGTGGGGACAAACTACATAGGAAAAATGGGAATTGTGGGAACAATACATACAAGAGAGGAATGAGACCTTAAAGACAGAAGAGCTTAAATGAGCTATGTAATGTCTGAATGAGAAAGACTGGTTAGATTAAAAGTGATGTATAATGTTAGCAAATGGGAGTGTGTCAGTATGGTTTGTGATGTAAAATGCTTGACTAGTATTGTGTTGGTGTGGTTTGTTCTCATTGACATAAATGTATGACTGCCTGTGTAGTAAGTGATGGTTTAATGAAGATGTTTCTTGTTTAAAAAAAAAAACAGGAATTGAATACTTCATGTAATATTGATTAGGTTATATAATATATAGCAATATATGTGAAGGATGTTTATGTTAATTTATAGTTTGATTACTTTTATATGAATGTAATTTTGCCTTTGTCAAAAGTGATAATTCAATAAAGGCATTTAAAAAAAAATTATGGAATGTAACACAATCATGCAACATGAACGCTTAAGCTAAACTTATTTTCTGTCAGCTGATTCTGTGGCAAATTGTGGCTAACACACCATGCACTTCATGTGAAGAAACATGGCATTTTTCACAATATTTTAGTTGCTGAAATCAGGAAGAACTTCTAATGGGGAAAACTATAGCTTTTAAATAGCAAAATACAATATCATTTTTAGAAATATTATCCAAAGTACTGTGAGATCATGGAACAGACTGCCATTACAAATAAGGAAATGTAATTTGTTAGAATCATTCAAGAAGTCTTTATAGATACTTGGCTTGGTTTTAACGTCTATTCTAGAACCTTGCAGCTTGTGTTAGTGTGGTCTTTAACCTTTACACAACTTACCACAAACTATGTAACTAGGCAAGCATGTTAGCTCGTCCTTATTGGGACTAACAAAAAGTAGAGAAAGGCGAGCCTTTAAGGTCCTGTGATCCTTGGTAGTACCGACAGTGCTGCATGACTGTAATCCAACTGACATGCAAGCTATACTTCTAGCTTCAACTTGATAAAAAACACTCACGTTGATACTTCTGTAGGTTTACATAATCTGGTTTATTTCTTTCTGAGCACTGTCTTTGTAAAGAGACTTCATCAGAAACCTCTGACTTTTTATTTCTAATAACCAAGCTACAGAAGGAAGTCTACTAGACAACTGTAATGTATTTAATACCACAAAGTACATAAGTGACTAAATCACACTATTACAATGTAATTCAGCAAAGTATGATAAAGACTACCCATTTATATTTACTCAAAGAACTACTTGAAGGCATACATTGTACAACAGATTTTTAAAGAACACTCTATGATGCAGACCAACTATTACTTTCTACTGCTGTGTGAACTCAAACTCTTAAATCAGCAACTTACAATATGCGCAGATGGTGCATTAAATCAGACACTTCAACCACTAAATTTAACTTGTGCTTTTTCCTACAAATACATTTAAAATTTGAACCACGTAAGTCCACTGGACACAAATGTCCATTTTCAGGGGCGACACAAGACAACTACGTGGGGTCAAGTGACTTGCTCAGACTCTGATGGAAGGAATCAAACCCTGTACACCCTTGACTACAGATACAAATAGTTTAGTGTCTCCAAGTACTAGGCGTGTCTCGATTATTCAGACATTCTTCAAAGCAGGATTGTTTTTTTTAATGTCTTCGCTCATGTCTGCGTTTCTGTACATCTTAGCTACACTTGGAACACTGGAAGTCAATCGGTTTGAATGTTTACAAAAGGCTTTACCTTCTAGAGGGTGTTCTGGAGTATGTCTTGAAGAAAGCAGTACTCCAGCCTCCCCTTTTTCCAACCGATATGGCAGAAGAACTACTGACAGCATTTATGGATGGATACTTATCAATGCAGAACTGGGGATACTAGGCTACATCTCTCTCTCGCTCTCTGATTCTGCCAATATTCAAAGCATGATCCTGTAATACAGCAACACAAAAAGAGGACACCCATAATACACATCAGCATGTTTTGCATACCCTAGCACTGAGATCCTAACAGACTGGCTTCTGAAAAACTGAAAGGGAATAAATAAAACTTTCCATCCAAGACTCAATGCTATGTCCTGTTCACTCCAGGTAGGCAACAAACACTGATAAAGGCTTTCAGCTCCAAGTTTCAACATCAGTGAATCAAAAGGTTCAAACAATGACACTTGGGACAGCAGTCAGTAACACAATCTGGCTCCAAAGGAAAGATACTTCCTCTGCTTTTATTGTTTAACTGTGTGTTAACCATGGGGAGATCAAACAAGGGAATTCTTTAATGACATATAGCAGATGAAAAGTAAAACAAGTAAGCAGTTGCAAAATAGATGGGATCACAGTGGTGTACATGCGATTTTTCAACTCTGATAGAAGCATTCTTAGCATACATCAAAGGAGATATTGCACACTCAGAATGCAGGAGCATGAGATTTAAAGAACAGCCATGAGAAACGCTACATAAAAAACATACGGAAGTGTTCCAGCCATCACATAATGAACCTTAAAATAAATCCCTGGTACCTAAACACCCTCACCACAAGGATGAAAGATAAAGACTAATGGGTAGAGGTATATGATAACCAATTTTTCACTTTTTCTCTTCCTCAAAACAATGTGCAAGAGCTTAGCCCTCTAATCTACTTCTCCAATGTAAAAAGGGTTCAATTATACGGCTTTCCTTGCGTGAACAGTTTTTTTTTTTTTTTTTTTTAACTTCAACATCAGAGAAAAAAAGCCAACTGACAAGCAGAAAGATGGAAACTTACCAGTGACCAGCCAGTCAATGATCAGTTTGGTGGGGCTTCCAATTAAGTTGCCATAAAATACAACTGTGAATTACCCAAGTCATGTACTTCCTCTAATAAAAGCATGGGTGTTTCACTGACATGTTTGAAGACAGTTACGTGACATCCCAAACAGCCTATGAGAAAATCTTGTAGAAGCTTTAACAAGTCTCCAAAATCTGTGGGAAAACAATTGTTTTGGATAATAAACATTGCTTTGCCAAGGAACAAAGACACCAAGGAGAAGGTAAAGGACACCTAGTCAGCACAGCTGAAGTTCTCAAAATGACAGAACCTGCTCAAACAATGAGTAGATCAGCATGCTATGAACAGAGCACAACTTTTGCTGTTTCTTGGAATGCTTCCACAAGTAAGCATGATGATGGCAAATATTTTTTTTCTTCTTCCAGAGAAGGAAGAGGGGGTGGTGTGTAGCCTTTTTTCCTTCGGAGGAGTTTCTCATGGCCTTCGATCCCAATCAAAAGGAATTCAGACTATGGTCAAGGACTAAGCAAAATATAAAACAGTATATGCTAGCATCTACATAAATATTCTGCCTGTTTATCAGTTTAATCTACTGACAAAACAAATATGATTACTTTGTAATAAAACAAATAAAAACTAAACAGACAGCTGTAGCAGATGGTATTTTTCACTGGTGGGATTATGGTAGCACAAGAAGAAAACTTCTGAAGACCCCTCAACTGAACAAATATCCCTGCTGCAGACAACTTTCTAGAATTAAGGACCCTACCAAGTGAAAAATGCCCTGAAGGAAGGAAGGGAGTACACAAGTGCAGAACAGCAATGATGCTGATAACTCTCTGAAAACAGCTGGCAAATTTGGCTAATACAGTTAATCTTTAAGTTCTACAAAAGTATGCAACTTCAGTTACACTTTCCATAAAAGGGGCAACAGATACCATGACTACAATGATGTACAATTTCATTTACATTCAGCGAGGAATTCATAGTGAAAACTTTTCAGTTTATGTCTGACAAGGTGAACACAATACTAGTGACCACATTCCATTAATCTGCTCCTGAATGAACATTTCACTGTCTGTTTCACAATAACAACACTGAAGAATGTAGTCTTTTTAACTATTACGCATGCCAGGCATATACTTGCAATGACTGCAGTAGCATTTATAAGAATAAATTATGTTACTGGGTCTAAATGAATAACTGCAAATATATGGTAGCAGTGTTTAAAAAAAGCATGCTTTTTATGATTTTTTTTATCACTAGTATACAATGATACAAAATCCAAAGCAGTAAAGTATGTACTGCAAACACCACACAGGTGAACACTCTGTAGCATGCTACCCGGTCTGTAACTTGAAAGGAAAGATGTAAAATTGAGTACATCAAAAAGCTCTGGCTGTTAATACCCTTACTGCAGAGCACATGGTGGACATGTAGTGCATCTGAAAGCATAAACGTCACTGGCATCAGCAAGAGTTCAAGACTTCAGTCCTAACCCCAGAGAATACTGCCCCTAACATTATGACAGTGTAAAAAGAAGGCAATATTAATCAAGGTTTATTTTCTACTAACTATACAAAATATAAACAAACTAGTGAGCACACATTTTAGAAATATCATCAGAAAATATCATACTACAATGATATGGCATAAATATTAAAACAAAGTGTGAATTATTAATATAACTTTCCCAAACAACCAAATACAGAAGTACTTTATACTGTTTCCTAAGGAGAAACATTTTGGTATTCCTTCACTGTGGATTTTGCTATAGGATGCCTGCCAACATAAGCTTTCTAAAGTAGTACATATGGTATCCCCCAACTTTGACAATGCTAAAATGATTTATACAAAACTAAAAATAAATTCTAATAAGTATATAAACATAACTGGAACCTATACACCACCTAGAAACAATCTCCCCACTATGGAAAACATACTACATGGGGCCTCAAAAACACTGCCCCAGGAAACACTAATCATTGGTGATTTCAACATAGACTAGTCAAGCTGTAACTCTCAAAACTCCACTAATCACATAAACCTTCAAGGCTTCCCCCAAATAATTCAAACACCAACCAGAACTGATAAGTCATCTAAGAGATGCACCATCCTCAAGTGGATCCTAACAAAAGTATAGTTTTGTACCTACCATAAATGTAGATGTTAGAGTGCTAATACAGCTGCAGTCATAACAGATGGGTTTTCCGGCCGTCAGGCGGGTCCTCGGTCGGCCAAATTCCAAAGTCTAGGTCCGGCGTCGGATGTCGTCGCTTCTTCCCTGACGTCAGTGCGACAGGGGTATAAAAGAACCAGCCAACGCCATTTTCTTCAGTTTTTCTTGCCCCAGATGTCAGGTGCCCCCAGAAGGAAGGCAATACATAAATTATGTAATAATGCAATGCAATATAATCAAACAACAGTAGTTGCAAGCAAATACACCATAAAAGAATACCCCAATCAGGTTGTATGAGGAGGTGTTAGCCATTAGGCCTGTCCCAAGAGGGGAAGGAGGGAGGGAAACCTGGACTGCAGCTGTATTAGCACTCGAACATCTACATTTATGGTAGGTGCAAAACTGTACTATGTTCATTGTGCATACAGCTGCAGTCATAACAGATGGGTAGAATCCCAAAGCTATAAAAGGGGTGGTAGGCACTAGGTGGAACTAGGAGGAGCCAGGATGCCCTGCAAGACTGCAGTGGCAAAGCCCGCTCTAGATTTGGAGTATAATGGTAGGTGATAGTGCTTGGAGAAAGTATGTACAGAACTCCAAGTGGCTGCTTCCAAAATATCTTTGGTAGGAACCCCCGGAGGAAAGCTGCAGAGATAGCTGTGGCCCTTGTGGAGTGAGATCTGATGCCTGCAGGTACAGTTTTACCATGAAAAGAGTAACAAAAGCGTATGCAGTGGGCTATCCATTTTGAGATTGTCTGTTTGGAAATAGGCTTCCCTTGAGCTCCTGTAGCATAGGACACAAAGAGTTGCTCTGATTTTCTGAAAGGCTTTGTTCTGTCCAAATAATAACGTAGCTGTCTGTGAATGTCCAAGGAATGTAGTAGTCTCTCCCCTTTGTTTTGAGGATTAGGGTAAAAGGTAGGTAAGTGGATAGCCTGATTCAAGGCTACCCTGGATACTACCTTTGGCATAAAGGAAGGATTGGTTCGTAAGGAAACTCTGTCCTGATGGAAAATGATGAAAGGCTGCACAGCCATGAGGGCTTGTAGTTCCGAAACCCTGCGAGCTGAAGTGATAGCCAGAAGGAAGGCTGTTTTCCAGGACAAATAATGCAGTTCTGTTGAAGCAGCTGGCTCAAAAGGAGGCAAGGTCAGTTTTTCTAGAATGAAATTGAGGTCCCAAGCAGGTACTGGTTGTTTCCTTGGAGGTTTTATATTCTTAGCCCCTCTGAGGAACTGTCTTAAGAGGGGGTGAGAGAATAAAGGAGGAGCAGTGTTGTATTCTGCAGAAATGGCTGAAGCATGGATTTTGATGGAGGAGAATGAAAGTCCACTGCTTAGCATCTCAGCTAGGTACTGTAATATTTGAGGTAAATTCAGTATTCTGACCCTTTTTCTGATTCCAGACACAAAACCGTTTCCATTTTGCGGAGTAGGCTTTTCTAGTAGAAGGCCTTCTGGCCCCCAAAATGACATCCTGCACCTCCTTGGAGAGTAGGGTCTGTTGTGAATTTAAGGAATCTTCCATGCGGCTAGATTGAGTGTTTTCAGCTGACTGTGAAGAGTTTTGAAGTTGTGCTGAGTCAGTAGAAGAGGCATTAGAGGCAGGATCCATGGTGGGGAATGTGTCAGGCTCCTCAGGAGTGGGTACCAGTGTTGTCTTGGCCAGTCTGGAGCAATGAGAATCATCTTTGGTCTGTCTGCTCTGGTTTTTAATAGAACTTTGGGCAGCAGAGGAAGAGGTGGAAAGGCATAAACTGTCATTGTTGTCCAACTGAGAGAGTGCGTCCACTTTCCAGGCCTGTGGATGAAAGGTCCTTGAGCAGAATTTTGTCAATTGGTGATTTCTGTGGGTGGAAAAGAGATCTATGTCTGGCCTTCCCCATGCTTGAATTATCTTTGTAAAAACTTGAGGATGCAACCTCCATTCGTGTGGATCTGTCATATTTCTGCTTAGGTTGTCTGCCAGCGTGTTTTCCTTGCCTGGCAGGTACTGTGCTTGAAGTTTGATTTGTAATTCCAGAGCCAAGTTCCAAAGAGACATGGCTAGCCTGCATAGGGGATATGAATGGGTTCCTCCCTGTTTGTTTATGTACCACATTACTGTGGTGTTGTCTGTCCTTATCAATAGCTGGCCTGGATGCAGTAGGTCTTTGAAAGCCATAAAAGCATTTATTACTGCTAGCATTTCCTTTTGATTGATGTGTAGGTGCTTTTCTTTTTGGAACCATTTGCCCTGAATGCACCGATCTGTCATGTGCGCCCCCTACGCGTAGTTCGAGGCGTCTGTTGTGATGACTTGATTTGCTTGAGGCTTGCAGAATGGGAGACCTGTGTTTCTTTGGCATGCTTGAGCCCACCACAGAAATTCCTTTTTAAGACATGGAATCAGTGGTATAATTGTTTCCAAACTGTGGCTGTGTTGAGACCATAGGTTTTTTAGGTACCATTGAAGTTTCCTCATATGCAGCTTTGCAAATGGGATTAGCAGGATGCAAAATGCCATGAATCCCAGAGCCTGCAGGATTTTCCTTGCAGTCAGCCTGGTGAAGGTTGCCAGTTTTCTGAAGTATTGAGTTAGTTGCCCTTGTTTCTCTGGCGTGAGGTAGGCCATCTGGGTATTTGTATTCAAGCTGGCACCCAGGAAAATTATTGTTTGACAGGGTATTAGTCTTGATTTCTTTTTGTTGACTGTGTATCCCAGAGAATTCAACAACATTATTACAAACGCCAGATGTTTCAGAAGTATGTGCTTGCTGTCCGCTTGGATCAGGCAGTCGCCAAAATATGGGTATATTTGTATCCCTTGAAGTCTGAAGTAGGCAATTACTGATGCCAGGCATTTTGTGAACACTCTGGGTGCAGTAGATAAGCCAAAGGGCAATGCAGAAAATTGATAATGGGTTGAACCTACAAGAAATCTGAGGTATCTTCTGCAATCTTGTCTGATTGGGACATGCAGGTATGCCCCCTTGAGGTCCAATGTTACCAGCCAAGACTCCTTGCCCAGCATGGGAAGAAGCTGCTGTAATGTGAGCATCTTGAATTTTGGCACGAGTAAAAATGTGTTTAGGATGGATAGATCCAAAATAGGTCTCCAATCTTTGCCCTTCCTTGGTACCAGGAATAGTCTGGAATAAAAACCTTGACCCTGTTCTTGTGCATGTACCTCTTGAATAGCTTTCATGTCCATGAGATCTGAAATTTGTTTTTGTGCCTCTGCCCTTTGATTGTGTGGCAGGTTTGGCATGCCTCTCATTTTTGGAAGGGTGTGAAAGTGGAATCTGTAGCCTCTGTCTATAATGTCCAGGATCCATTTGTCTTTTGTGACAATATGCCAATTTTTCGAAAATAACGCCAGTTTTCCGCCTAAAGGTGCTGCCATTTGAGCCTTGCTTGGCATGCAAAGGAGAAAGTCATTGGTTCTGCTTTCTGAATGGCTGTGAACTATCCTCACCACCTCTTTGTGTAGGTGCTTGCCATTGTCTGTCTCTAAATGATCCTTGAGATTGCCCTCTACCCCTCGGGCGCCTGTATCTACCTCTTTGGGGTCTGTCCGTGGCTGGAAAGGACCAATTTTTTGAAGGCCAATTTCTACTGAAACATGGAGGTTGTACCTGTAGGAAATCTTTCACTGTTTGCATTGATTTTGCCTTTTCCTCCATTTTCTTTAATACCTCCTCAGCTTTAACACCAAACAATACATCTTTTTGAAGAGGTGCATCTAGTAATTTAGCTTTGACATGATCTGGTAAGGTTTGCTCTTTGAGCCAAGCATGTCTACGTATGACTGATCCTGTAACAGCAGCTCTACATGAGGCCTCTAAAGCATCAAAACCACATTGCAAGGTATGTTTACCCACTTGCTCTGCACTATGTAACAAATCCTACAACTCCTTCAAGTCTGGTTGTTCAGGTTGTGACATTTTGCTTTTCAACTGTGATAACAGAAACTGTTGGTACTTTAACATATGGAACTGACAGTTTAATGCCCTCATGGTTAAGGTGGCCGAGGTGTATACCTTTTCACCCCACCTTTCTAAAGCTCTGGAATCTCTCTCTGAAGGTAATGGATTTTTAGCAGTGGAGGCCTTAATTCCCTTGGGACCCTGTGAAATAGTTTCTGGGTCAGCCGCATGGCTTTGTATAGGAATTGGTGTGAATCAGGAACCCGGTAATACCTGTCAGGCTTGACTGGAGCTGGAGGTAAAGAATCTGGGTTAAGGCTGGCCTCTGAATACACATCATCTAGTATGTCTAAGACAGGAGGTATAGCCAGAGGCCTGTGCTGAGGGAGCAAGAGGAAATCCCTGAGCCTTTTCTTGGAGTCTGAGTACTCTTGGCCTTCCCAGTGGAAGTGTTCCCTCAAGGTATGTAAGGTTTCCCCAAAAGAGTAATCCTCAGGGGGGGAGACAGAGGGAATGGACTCCTCTGCATCAGAATCTTCAAAAGGGGAGTATGAATGTTCCTGGTCTTCAGAATGTTCTGAAGTAATGGAGGCCTGGTCCAAGGAAGGGTATTCTTCCTCCACTCTGGGCCTTTTGTCCGAGGGGGGTTGAGAACCCCTGATAAGAGTAATCAAATCCTCAGCCATTTTGAGCATCTGCTTTTTAGGCATGGGGCCTTGAGAGGGGCCCTGTGGAGCTTGTCTTTTAGTATGCATGGCTGCTTTAGACTTAGTGAAAGCCTTGATGGAAAAAGAAGAAGGCGGCCTGAAGACACCTTGAGAGGTGGCAGGCCTGTCTAAACTCTGAGTTTCCCCGCCAAGAGTGGCTTCGGTATCTGAAGTCGGGGTGTGGGCCGAAGAGCCTGCGACCTCGGGCACAGAAGGCACCGCCAATGAAGTGTCATCGGTAGTCAGGGGCTACATAGGCGCCTCGCTGAGAACCGGAGCACCTGTAGTCGGCTTTAGCGTGGTGTCGGTAGAAGTCGCGGACCTCATACATCGGTCCTTATCTTTGCATTTTGTACTCAAAACTGGAGTCTGAGTATCCGACGACATAATGTAATTAAACTTTTTGCCAAAATAGTGTTGGGTGAACTCCGCCCGACGCTTAATAGTGCATCTGTTAAATGTAGCACAAAAACGACAGGCCGAAACGTCGTGGTATGGGCCTAAGCAAGGAATGCAGAGGGAATGAAAATCCTTATGCGATATTTGCTTCCCACATGAAATGCAATTATTAACTTTGTCTGACATCGATCTGAGGCAAGAAAAGTTTCCCCAACGGGGCACTTAGCTTTCAAGAAGACTTCGGTTGAAAAATATTCGTAATCTCAGGAGCTGGCCGACCGGCACTTGCGAACTGCTTCTGCTTCAGGCACCGCGCGGCAAGAAAGACTGAAGAAAATGGTGTCAGCTGGTTCTTTTATACCCCTGTCGCACTGACGTCAGGGAAGAAGCGACGACATACGACGCCGGACCCAGACTTTGGAATTCGGCCGACCGAGGACCCGCCTGACGGCAGGAAAACCCATCTGTTATGACTGCAGCTGTATGCACGATGAACATCAGACCTTCATTCTCCTTTCACTCTGGCTGCCTCCCAGATAGCCTCAGACAGCGACTCTATCCAACTGAACTGCTTTCCTATCAGCTAATAAAGAACAAGAAAAACTTTAACCCCCCCAAAATTCACCTCCACCCTCAAACTCTAACTGGTCTCCACTCAAACGCCTACCCCTAGATGAGGCTGTGAAATATTTTAACTATCTTCACATATATCTTGAACATCCATGCACCACCCAGAACTATCAAAATGAAATCCAACTATGCCCTGTGGCTAAGTAAGAAAACCAGAATACTACTAATCACGAGAAAGCCTGGTCACGATACCACAAAGCCAAAAATGAAACTGCCAAACAGACTTACCATGATCTCAGAAATAAGGCAAAAAGACAAGTTAAACTAGACAAGACTAAGTACTATCATAACATCCAAACTATGCATCACAACAACCCACAAAAGTTCAGGTCAGATTAAGATTCTCCTACCATGCAATGCTAGCACCCACCCCAATCACTACCGCCAGTACTGACAACATAGCTACCCAGTTCAATAAATACTTTACCAAAACAATTTTAGCTATTCCGAATAACTGTAGCACCACTCACCCTCCGGACCTTCTTATATTTAGTAACAATAATGTGTTTTCCCTTCAATCCTTCTCAACAGACATGACAAAAAAAAAACTGCTCAAAACACTTAAACCTACCACCCCCTAGCAGCCAACAAACTACCCACAGATTACCTTAGAGCTGCTACAGACAATCACCTACCCTGCATCCATACTTAACATAACCATCTCTGAATACCAAGTTGCCACTACATGGAAAACTTCCCACACTATCCAATTACATAAAGGGGGTACATCACCAGAACTCTCTAATTATCGGCCAACAGCCATATTCTCTCCCCTCTCTAAAATTCTAAAAAATGTATGCATACACAAACTACTATCAAACACTGAACATGGATTCTACCCCTGCCATAACACTACCACTGCTCTGAAGTCCTTCATTAATACCGTTAATGTTCATAGGAACAATGGAAAATTTGTCTTCTCTATATTTCTCAGCCTTTCAAAAGCCTTTTGATATGGAAGCACAAACTGATCAGTGTACTCTTCTTTCGGCTTTTATCGGTTAGGGGTCACCACAGCAGATTATCTGTCTGCTCATGATTGGCAGTGGAGTTTTACGGTGTCGCCAGCCCAGTACCCAACCTTCCACAGAAGGCACACACACACCTAGGGCCAATATAGAGCGTGTCCAATCCACCTACTGCATGCCTTTGGAATGTGGGAGGAAACCCACATGACCACTGGGAGGACATGCAGACTCCACACAGAAGGCACCCAGCCGAGAATCGAACCAGAAAACCGCTTGCTTTGAGGCAGCAACGCTAACCGCTGCACCACTGTGGCAGCCCCACTAACTGACCTAAATCTAAGTCCAGCTACCACTGCATGGTTCGAAGACTACCTAACCAAATGAAAGAAAGCCGTGCAATGGCAGCATAACCTCTCTTCTCTTCTGTCTGTTACCACAGGAGTACTTCAAGGATCAATCCTGGGTTCTTTACTGTTTTCAGTATTTACTAAAACTCCACACTGTAACACAGCATGCTTCTGTCATTCAATACGTTGATGATTCTACATTGGTATGCGATGCTTCATCTCTACAACTACAACTAATACAAGACTGTCTTTCAAAGATGGAGACATGGCTATCTAATTCTCAACTAATTCTACATCCTAACAAAACTAAACATGATTTTCTACCCATAAGGTGCACTTTGCCACTCTCCACTTTAAATATTCTGTCCTTGAACAAAACCATCATCTCACTCATAACCCACACGAAGTTGAGAGTCATTATCAATAGCAACTTAAGATTTGATATTCATATTGCACAAATAAAGTGCACAAAAAGGTGGGCACCCTATACAGAAACAAACATCTCACTGAAAATTCAAAAGCAACTACTGCTCAAACATATCTCTTTTCAACTCTTCTCTGTGAATCACCATTTCTCACCACCCTAAAGAAATCAGACTTGGCTAAACTAGAATCATGTTTTAAGAAAATTGCCAGGTTTGCCACAGACTCTACATTTAGGTCACACCTCTGCATAGCACTCAAGAAACTTAACTGGTTAGAAATTCCCCAGCCTCTACTCTATAACCAACTCACTACAGCACATAAAATTCTAAACCACCCAAGGAAGAATCCTTCGCTCCAAAATTTCCTACTCCCCTACTCTAGTAAAGTACAGTTGTGTACACTTACCATAAATGTAGATGTTCAAGTGTATTCACTGTTGCAGTCATTACATTTGGGTAATCTGCTGGTAGGTGGCCCTCAGTCGGCCTGAATAACAAAGTCTTGGGTCCTGCGTCGGTTGCGGTCTCTTCTTCCATGACGTCAGGTCATCAGGGGTATCAAACATGCAGGCGATACCATTTTAATCAGTTTTTCTTGCCCCAGATGTCAGGTGCTCCCAAATGGGGAGCAAATATATATATATAAAACTGTAACTATATAAATGCACTTTAGAAACATAAAATGTACCTTCAACTAAAAGCAAACACACCACAAAGGCTTTTGAGTATAGTGAAGGAAAGAGAAAGTATAGAAAGGGGGTTGGTGGGTGGGTAATCTGGACTGCAACAGTGAATACACTCGAACATCTATATTTATGGTAAGTGTACATGACTGTACTAGGTTCTTCGTATTTCACTGTTGCAGTCATTACATTTGGGTAGAATCCCAAAGCTATGGATGGGAAGGATGGAACTAAACAGCATTAGGGGCAGCTATAAGGCCCGGCAGGACTGCAGTGGCAAAGCCTGACCTGGATTTAGAAAAGAGAGGTAAATGATAATGCTTTGTGAACGTATGAACTGATCTCAAAGTAGCAGCTTCTAGAATGTCTCTGGTAGGAACCCCTCAGAGAAAAGCTGCTGAAGTAGAGGCAGCCCTGGTGGAATGGGATCTGATCCCCCTTGCGCACGGCTTTACCATGGTGCAAATAGCAGAAACAAATGCAATGGCTTATCCATTTAGAAATAGTCTGCTTTGATATAGCCTTCCCCTCTGATACTGCAGCAAATGCCACCAGTAGTTGCTCAGATTTTCCTAGAGATTTTGTCCTGTTTAAGTAGAATCTTAGTTGTCTGTGTACATCCAATGAATGCAGAACCCGCTCCCCCTTATTCTGCGGATTTGGGAAGAAAGTTGGCAGGTGAGTGGTCTGGTTAAGAGCCACACTGCATACCACCTTAGGCATAAAAGAAGGATTGGTCCTGAGGGCCACCCTGTCCGGATAAAAAATAATGAAAGCCTTCACTGCCATGAGGAGCCTGTAGTTCTGAAACCCTTCTAGCTGAAGTGACTGCCAAAAGAAAGGCAGTCTTCCAAGAGAGAAATTTTATATCCGCAGTAGCTGCTGGTTCAAAAGGAGGTAGGGTGAGTTTTTCCAGCACAAAACTGAGGTCACATGCAGGGGTTGGCACTCTCCTGGGAGGCCTTAAATTTTTGGCCCTCTGAGGTACTGTTTTAGCAGGGGATGAGAAAAGTGGGGAGACTCTGTGTTGTAATGAGCCGAGATGGCAGAGGCATGGATTTTTACTGAAGAAAAGGATAGGCCTTTGTCAAGCATCTCAGTTAAGTATTGTAAAATCTGAGGAATACTGGGTTTTGCTGTGTCTATTCCTTGTGCTTGGTTCCAAGCACAGAATCTCTTCCATTTATCAGCATAAGACTTTTTAGTACTAGGTCTTCTGGCTTCCAAAATGACATCCATCACAGGTTTACTGAGTGATGTGGTTGGTAAAATTAGTTGATTAGCCATGCTGCAATATTCAGAGTTTGGAGCAGAGTACGCAGAATTTGATAGTTCTGCTGAGACAATAGGTGAGGTGTTTGAGGCAAGTACCACGGAGGAAGGTGTGATATATTCCTTAGAAGAGGGTACCAGTGTTGGCGATGCCAGTCCGGAGCAATTAGAATCATTTTTGTTTTTTCCTGTCTGACTTTTAGTAAGACCTTGGAGAGTAGAGGCAGAGGGGGAAAGGCATAGACTGATAGGTTTTTCCAGCTGAAGGACAGAGCATCCACTTTCCATGCTTTTTTTGTGATGAATTATTGTGCAGAATTTGTCCAACTGATAGTTTTGGGGAGAGGCAAATAGATCTATTTCCGGGCTTCCCCATTTTTGTGTTAACATACAGAAGATTTGTGGATCCAGTTTCCATTCGTGCGGGTCCTTAAGATTTCTGCTTAGGTCGTCTGTCAGAGTATTTTGCTTTCCTGATAGGAACTGAGCTTGAAGATGTAATTGGTAAGTCAAGGCTGTGTTCCACAAGGCCATGGCTAGTCTGCAAAGGGGATAGGAGTGAGTACCCCCTGCCTGTTTATGTACCACATAACTGTGGTGTTGTCCGTCTTTATTAGTAGTTGTCCTGGATGAAGCAAGTCCTTGAAGGCTGTCAGAGCATTTTGAACAGCTAGCATCTCTTTCTGGTTGATATGTAGATGCATTTGGTTTGGGCTCCATTTGCCCTGAATGCATCTCCCTGCCAGGTGGGCCCCTCAAGCATAGTCTGACATAGTCTGATGCATCTGTAGTTAGGGTTTGGGTGGCAGAATAAATGACAGCCCCTTGTTTTGGTGACATGTCTCTGCCCATCAAAGAAACTCTTGTTGCAGGCAGGGAATGAAAGGAATCATAGTTTCCAGGCTGTGCTTTTCAGGTACCATTGAAGTTTCCTCATATGCAGTCCCGGAATTAGTAGAATGCAGGATGCCATAGACACCAAAGCCTGCAGAAATTGTTTTGCAGATAAGCTGGGTTTTTGTTGCCATTTGTTGGAAGTATGTTGTCAATTGAATTTGTTAGTCTGGCGTGAGGTAAGCCATCTGGGCAGTTGTATTCAAGCTTGCACCCAGGAATGTAATTATTTGAGAGGGTACCAGTTGTGATTTCTTTTTGTTTATGGTGTACCCTAGGCATGCTAGAAGCCTTTTTTTTTTTTTTACAAACACCAGATGTTGAAGAAGAGTGTCCTTGCCCTCTGCCTGAATGAGACAATCGTCCAGATAAAGATAAATTTGAATGTTTCTTTGTCTGCAAAATGCAATTACTGGTGCCAGGCACTTTGTAAAGACCCTGAGCGCAGTAGATAAGCCAAAGTGCAGTATAGAGAATTGTTAATGCAAAAATCCTGTTTTGAAGCGGAGGTATCTTCTGCAAGATTCCCTTAATGGGATATGCAGGTATGCCTCTTAAGTCTAGAGTTACCAACCAGGCATTCTTGCCTAGCACAGGCAGTAGCTGTTGTAAAGTCAGCATTTTGAATTTTGGAATGTCCAGGAACGTGTTCAGTATAGTCAAGTCCAGAACTGGACGCCATGGTTCGTCTTTTCTGGGTACCAGGAAAAGTCTTGAATAAAATCCTTGTCCTTTTTCCTTTTCTGTTGCTGGTAGCCCCATATCCCTGAGGGACATGACTTGTTTCTGGGTCTCTGCCCACTGATTTGGTGGCAGATCTGGCCATCCGTTTGGAATTGGCAATGTGTGGAAATGAAATCTGTACCCCTGGGATACTATGTTTAATACCCACTTGTCCTGGGTAATTAAATACCAATTTTGAGCATGAAGTGCTAGTTTTCCCCCAAGGGGGCTGCCAAAAGATAAGTGCTTGGAGATGGCAGAGGAAAGTCACTGAGACTGCTTACTGTAGGGTTGTGCTTTGTTACCTCCAGATTTGGAGGTGGAGGTACCCCATTGCTTCGACCTGTAAGATCCCTGTGATTGGTATCTGGAGCCTTTGGAGTGCCTGAGTTTGCCCTGAGTAGCTCTGTTGGACACAGGAAAGGACCAATTCTTAGTAGGCCAGTGCCTACTGAACCTGGGTGGCTGCACTTGCAAGAAATCTTTTACAGTTTGCATAGATTTAACTTTGTCCTCCATTTTCTTTAAAACCTCTTCTGCCTTATTACCAGACTGTCATGCTGTAAAGGGGCAACAATTTAGCTTTAACATGCTCAGGCAGATTTTGCTCCTTGAGCCAGGCATGCCTTCTTATCACAGATCCAATTATGGCGGCCCTGCAAGAGGCCTCCAAAGAATCAAAACCACATTGCCAAGTATGCTTTCCGATCTATTCTGCTGAATGCAATAAGTCCTGTAACTCTATTTTCCACACATTCAAATCAACATAATTTTCTGTTTCAGTAAGCCCATAACATGCTGTTGATTTTTAACCATATAAAACTGGCAGTTTAAAGCCCTGATTGCCAAGGTTGCAGACGTATAGACCTTCTTACCCCATCTATCCAGCGCCCTGGAATCTCTATCAGAAGGGGTAGGATTTCTGGCTGTAGAAGCCTTAACACTCTTGGGACCCTGAGAAATAGTCTCAGGATCAGCAGCAGGATTTCTGAAAAGAAATTTGTGGGAGTCGGGAACCCTGTAATATCTGGCTGGCTTACTAGGAGCCGGAGGCAGGGAATCAGGGGTCATGCTTGATTCCAAGAACACATCAGCAATGTCTAATACAGGAGGTATTGTCAAAGGCCTATGCTGCGGAAGAAGAAGAAAATTCCTAAGCCTCTTTTTTGATTCTGAGAAGTCCTGACTCTTCCAGTGAAAATGTTCCCTTAAAGTATGCAAAGTCTCTCCAAAAGAGTAATCCTCAGGAGGAGAAGCAGATTCCTCTTCATTAGAGTCCTCATAAGGAGGAATAGAAAATTCCTGATCAGAAGAGGAATCAGAAGAAATGGAAACCTGACCTGAAGATTCATAATCAGTGCCTTGCCTAGGCCTCTTAGTGGGGGCTGGGGGGGGGGGGGGATTGGGACCCCTGATCAAATTAATTAAATCCGCAGCCATTTGTTTTTTAGGCATAGGGGCCTGAGCACGTGGCTCATGTGTAATTTTTTTAGACATAGAAGTTGGTTTTGACCTTGTTTTTGTTGATGGCATCGGTTTAATATAAAAATGTTAAAGCCTGAAAACACCCTCGGAAGCCGGTGCCTGCTCAGCGGCTCCGGACCCATCCAAAGGAGAGACATCCGCGGGTTCAATACTTGCAGAATCTAGTGGCATACTGGACTCCGAATGGGTCTCGGTAGAGGCCTGCGACTCAAAAGTAGTGGGTATCAAGGGCTGCGAAAACGCCCGAGTATCGGCAAACCGACTGATTTAGGAGAAGCTTTGTCGCCAGTTTTGGACTGCGACGGCCTGTCTCTGTCTTTTTCCTTGCGTTTTTTGTGAACTCAGGTAGTCGGACTGCTAACAGACGACATTTCAGGGTAGTTAAATCTTGAACCAAAATATTTAGAAGCAAAAATATACCAACGCTTAATAGTGCGTTGGTTAAATTTAGCACAAAACTTGACAGGAAAGGCACGTTGTGATCAGGGCCTAGGCAAGGAATACAGTATACATGAAAATCCTTATGAGGTATTTGCCTCCCACAAGTAATGCAATTATTAACTTTTACTGACATCGGTAAGGAGCAAGAAAAAGTTTCCCCAATGGAGTACTTGGCTTTAGTTTGAAGACTTCGGTTCTGAAACTCGAAAATGAAAATTTCAGGAGTCGGCCGACTGGTACTTACAAACTGCTTCTGCTTCGGGCACCGCGAGGCAAGAAAGACCGATTAAAATGGCGTTGGCTGCATGTTTTATAATCCTGACGACCTGACATCATGGAAAAAAAGAAAGCAACTGACGCAGGACCCAAGACTTGTTATTCAGGCCAACTGCCAGCAGATTA
The DNA here is from genome assembly GCF_019279795.1 of Protopterus annectens. NCBI lineage: Eukaryota > Metazoa > Chordata > Ceratodontiformes > Protopteridae > Protopterus > Protopterus annectens. The sequence goes on from NC_056743.1 coordinate 92,987,013, forward strand.
CCCAAATGTAATGACTGCAACAGTGAAACACGAAGAAGATCTGCAATCAAGAAATGAAACTATTGACAACAGTTAAAGTGAACAATACTGCAGGTGACTCCCTCTAACTATATAAGCAAAAACCTGGAATAAACTCTCTTGTGTCGTAACTACTGCTAAAACGTATTCCCCTTTAAAAAGGTACTTAAAGCACACCTATTTAAATCTTGGCTATGCTCATGCAATACCCCTGGATAAACCGCAGCTGTCACCCAAACACACACACAAAATATTTTTCTTGCTCTGTTTCCTATGTTACTAGGATTGACTATAAATTCCCTCAATTTACAAATTATGTATATACCTCACTCATCTAGTGATCTGTAACTCTTACATAATGTTAACAGACTGTAATTTCAGTATGTACCTATATCTACTGCATATATATATATATATATATATATATATATATATATATATATATGCTGCATATACTTATGAAATCTCACTTTAGCAATGCTCTGTAATTGTGTGCATGTTGCTACTTTTCTCATGTATGTAAATGTTTACACTTTAGTACTGCTCTGTAATTGTGTGCATACTTCTATTCTTCTTATATATTTAAATTTTTTACATTTTCATTATGTGGAGTTTTTCTCCCTGGTCCTCTGATGAAAAAGTACTTGTGTCCAGTCGGACTTTTCCCAATAAACACATGTAAAGGGGGTGCCACCACAGACCCGAGGAACTACCAACCCATTAGCCTGACAAGCCTAGTCTGCAAGGCTAGGGAACGCATCATCCTAGAGCTTATAAACAAAGACATAGGTAACCTCGAAACTCTGGACCCCACTCAGTTTGGGTTTATAAAGGGTAGATCATGCCTCCTAAACCTGACTGACTTCTTTGAAGCGGTCACTAGAGCCATAGACGAGGGTAAAGTAGTGCACACAGCCTATCTTGACCTGGCCAAGGCTTTCGACACCATCCCCCACTCTGGTATTATAGATAAACTCACTGGACTAGGCATAAATCCCTATGTCAAAAGATGGGTGGCCAACTGGCTCACTGACAGAACCCACACAGTGAAAGTAGCCGACTCCAAATCTTACTTCAGACCAGTGACTTGCAGAGTACCACAGGGTTCGGACCTGGGTCCTCTCCTGTTCGGTATCTACTTCTTTGAAGTCTAGGCAAATACAGCTGGTCTCTGGCTAACGAAATTTGCAGACGACTGCAAACTAGGAGCCATAATCGATTCACCTAAGGATGTGGACATTCTAACAAAGAGGCCTCACTGAGACTGAGGCTTGGTGTCAAAGTCATGGCCTAAAGCTCAATGCCAAAAAGTGCACTGTCATCACCTTTGGGAAAAATACCCTACCCATGAACTACCACATAGGCGGTAACTACTAAACACCAAGTGTGATAAGAGACCTTGGGACACAGGGAGATGGTAGTCCCTCCTTTGATAATCATGTCACCACAGTAGTCAGGAAATCCTTCTACGTGGCACATCACCACAAAGCGGTTCTCCTCCAGAAAAAGAAAGGTCATCGTTCCTCTCTACTCATCCCTTATTAGACCCGTCACAGAGTACAATGCCCAGCTTGCCATGTACCTCGCAAGACATCTGCAACAGCTGGAAAGGTCACAGAAAGACCTCACTAAGGATTACCGGCCTCAAAACAGATGCCATACGCCAACCGTCTCAAAAAACTCCAGCTCTCCTCCATTGCATATCGCCTACTCTGAGGCGACCTCTGCCTAACGTACAAAGCCATGTCTAACCCAGACCCGATGGACATGCTACACTTAAAGAAATCCCAATCTCTCCAAGCCACACACTCCAGGGACCTAAACCTTGTCACCACAATAAACAGAACATACTGGAGGGATAGATTCCTGTCCCAGAGACTTCCCCTGCTCTGGAATAGGCTGCCCATTCAAGTCAAGCAAAGTTCCTCATAAGCCCTCTTTAAGAGAAACCTTGACAATTGGATGAGTAATAGGAAATTCACCTCAGGAATCACTGCTGTGGCTCTGCTCGACAGAGGCACAGGAAAATAATTTTCTTGGGTGGCAAAAGTCAGGGAACTCGTTTGGCTAGGGTTGTACAGGCCCTAGGGCCTATAGCCTAGTACTTATTTAAGAACCTAAAATAAACAAAATAAAATGTTCTACCTCTTGTAGCATTTCTCTAAGTGCACTGCACCCTACTTTCATAACGACCATAAATTACTGTTTATTCTAATGCACTTTACTGAAGTATTATTAGTGAGAAAAAGAAATGTCACATGTGACTATCAACAGATTTGAGAAATAAAGCCATCTGCTTCTTTGCATTTTCATACTGTTCCTGTTTATCCATACTTGCATTCTTCTATACCCTTTACAGTAAGAAAGTGTGCTTTTTTGAAGGAGAAGCTGAGTGGAATTCCTATATCCTGGAAATTTAAAATCATCTGTGATATTCCAGAAATTAAATTTTACCACTATAGTGCAGACTACTAGCCCTTTCAAAATATATTCTACAACAACCAATGTCTAGAAGACTGGCTTACTGCATGTATCGTTAACATTGAATGCCATCTGCCTAAACACAAAGTCCTATAGTAGAAGCCAGAACTACCTAATAAAGCATTAAAAGGCAGAGAGGAATGTGCAAAATATTATATGTACAGTCTCCACAACTAAGCCACATATATAAAAATGACAAATGTAGCACAACCGATTTTGAAGTGTAAAGCAATCCTGCTCTCATATACACCAATAAACAGTAATGTGAGCCTAGTCATGGCTTTTACCATGTTTAACACCACAAACTGCTCTCAACTGTTTAAGAACTGCAGAAGTTAAGACAGCAGAAAACAGTGCAACAGCAACTTACAAGGGGCTTTATCAGTAATGCCATCAGTGTTACTTGCAGCTATCACTTCCTTCATACCTGTGTGAAGAGTGGCATACCTCTCAATTGTCCAGATTTTTACCTCACATTTTTGGTCTTTTTCTCAAAATTTGCGGTTTTCTGACAAATCACTGGGATGATCCGAAGACTGAAGTCACTAGATAATGACATACATTTGAGGTTCAAACTTCAAATCCTTCAGAAAATGTATGTTAGCACAAGCCCTGTTACTTTAGCAACTTTATAAATTTATAAGAGCAATATTTAAAACTTGTCCCTATTTTCGGGCCTTTCCCCGTTTTGTCAGGCTTTATCTAGATTTCTTGCACTAAGAGGTTGAAAAGTGTGAGGAGCGGTATTTCCAGTGTCTGTACATCAAGAAGCTTTTATAGGTGAGGGCACTAACCTTCCAAACATTGCCTGAGGTAACCAGCTGTTAACAGTATGTGAAGGAATGGAAGGACAAAAAGTGACTTACAGAAGAATTAGACTGCACTGTTTGACTTTCCAAAGTTCCGTTAACTATAGCTGGAAGAACAATAATTTAACTTATGAGTAACTTAAGTTTTTCAATTCTCCATCTTTTGGAAATGAAACAGCATTCCTCACTTGCAATCTTACAATGCATACTATCAGAAAAAGTATGAAGATATTAGCCCTCACGGCAACCTTTAAATGGAAAGAAGGTGCTACTGTGCTCAAAGTCCAACATGTGTCTAAAAATGGATTTTTTTATAGCAAGGTGTGGCTTTATACTCCCTGGAGTCGCATTAATTTCACAGGAACTCCTCCTAGGGAACCAAAGAAGGATGAGACAAATAAGATGCAGCATATCTCGGGCTGCTCTTTTAACTAATGACTAACCAGAAAGGAATATCAGTAACAGTGAATGAAGTTAGAAAATGCTTTATTCCTAACAAAATGGCAAGTGGTATGTTATTTCACACCATAACATCATTACAGTTAAACCATCACTGGGATAGAACCCAATGACTGCTGAGTACTGTACTTTCATTTAATGGCCTCAGCTGCATGATACTCTACATACTGTAATAAATGCCACTCAAGTTTTTTACACCATCTACTCTGTCCGGGCATATGCAATAGATTGAGCTCCAATATTCAAAGATAAAATGGTAGAAATTTTACTCCATGGACATTAAGTTGTGTCTCTTGCAGGGAACGATCTTATTTTGTGACATACATAACTGGGCTCCTCACAAGACAAACAGATATTCTGGAAATAAGAGAGAGACACAGAAGGATAAAGCCTTGATTTACCCACAGATAACTAATGTCTGACTGATGCTAAAGGGACTGAGTAGGAAAGATGGGACTGAATAGCTGATTTCTTCATTCTGCTGAGTCAACAATGCAAGCAGTGTGCTGCTTAGTTGGGAGGTTTGTGCATACAAAGAAGTGAGCTTCCACCATGCAAATCCGGCTACAAAAGAGCTTGCAGGCTGCCAAGAGAGTGGGAACAGGACAGTCTGAAAGATCTGTAGTATGGCCTGCTTCAAAACACTTATCTCTCACCTCTACCTGGAAGCAAATGGTCTGGAGCACTCTCACAATGATGAAGGACCAAACTGGTCAAATGGGTGCAGGAAGAGGAGCCACTGGGTTGATGCTGTGGGCCAATTCAAAACAAAGGTCAGCACACAAAGTCAGCTCTCCAAAGCCATTTATTCAGTCATTCAGCATACCGGTTTCAGCATTACGCCTTCATCAGTGCTATAAACAAACACCCATTTCCCATCAAATACACATCAATCCTCACTCTCATTAGCGGTTACAAATGATCATTAAGACCAGAAAAAAACAAGCTACCCAGTCTAATGATCAACATCATCTCCTTTCTACCCAATAAAGCATGCCAGCCGATTTTGTTGTTTCTATTAAAAACAATTCTGTCAATGACACAAAACAAATTTAGCATAACAGTGCTTCATAATGTTATGAAATTCTAATTTTAATGCTGTGGGTCACAGGATAAAAAATAGTATCAACGGATTTAATGGTACAATAATGTCAAAGATATCAAGTTTAGTACTGGCAAAAATTTATTTTTATTTATTTTATTTACATTTGTTGACTGGGAGTGTCTGACTGGACGTAGGTCCATTTTCAGCGGAGGCCCGGGGAGAAAAGCTCCACACAATGACAAAGTGACACAAATGTGTCACTGATGAATCTTGCTCACTTTTGTGGGCATAATGAAGACAGCAATATGCGGGAGCTGTTTGCTTCCCATACTAATAATTTAATTTGGGTAGAAAAGAAAAGGCTTCGTAAAACCCAGCCACTGGGGATGCACAAGCCATTGCATTTCTTTGTGCCGGTCCCAAGCCCAGATAAATAGGGAGGGTTGCGTCAGGAAGGGCATCCAGCATAAAAATTCTGCCACATCATTTATGGCGCAAAAATTTCATATTTCCATACCGGATCGGTCGAGGCCTGGGTTAACAACGACCGCCACCAGTACTGTTAGCCAACAGGGTGCAGGCGGAAATTGGGCTACTGTTGGCCGAAGGAGAAGAGGAGGGCGAAAGCATGCCCGAAGGCAGGAAGAGAGGAGGAAGGTTAGGAGTGTAGCAGTGAGGGTAGGAACTCTGAATGTTGGCAGTATGACTGGTATAGGAAGAGAGCTAGCTGATATGATGGACAGAAGGAAGGTTGATATATTGCGCATGCAAGAGACCAGATGGAAGGGAAGTAAGGCCAGGTGTTGAGGAAACAGGTTCAAATTGTTCTATCATGGTGTGGATGGCAGGAGAAATGGGGTAGGGGTTATACTAAAGGAACAATATGCCAAGAGTGTTTTAGATGTGAAGAGAGTGTCTGACAGAGTGATGTTTATGAAGCTCAAAATTGATGGTGTAATGATGACTGTTGTTAGTGCATATGCTCCAAAAGTTTGGTGTGTGATGGATGAGAAAGAGAAATTTTGGAGCGAGTTGGATGAAGTTGTGGTGAGTGTACCCAAGGGTGAGAGACTAGTGATTGGAGCGGACTTTAATGGGCATGTTGGTGAAGTGAACAGAGGGGATGAGGAAGTGATGGGTAGGTATGGTGTTAAGGACAGGAATGCAGAAGGTCAAATGATTGTGGATTTTACAAAAAGGATGGACATGGCTGTGATGAATACGTATTTTAAGAAGAGGGAGGAGCATAGGGTGACGTACAAGAATGGAGGAAGATGCACACAGGTGGATTATATCCTATGTAGGAGGGCCAGTCTGAAGGAGATTGGAGACTGTAAATTGGTGGCAGGGGAAAGTGTAGTTAAGCAGCATAGAATGGTGGTCTGTAGGATGACGTTGGTGATCAAGAAGAGGAGGAGGAGTGCGAAAGCAGTGCCAAGGATTAAATGGTGGAAGTTAAAAAAAGGGTGATTGTAAAGTGGAGTTTAGGGAAGAGTTAAGACAGGCACTGGGAGGCAGTGTAGTTACCAAATAGCTGGGTAACTACAGCAGAACTAGTAAGGGAGACTGCTAGAAAGGTGCTTGGTGTGACATCTAGACAGAGGAAGGAGGACAAGAAGACCTGGTGGTGGAATGAGGAAGTACAGGAGAATATACAGAGGAAGAGGCTGGCGAAGAAGAAGTGGGATTGTCAAAGAGATGAAGAAAGTAAACATGAGTATAAGGAGATGAGGCGCATGGCAAAGAGAGGTGGAGAAAGCTAAGGATAAGGCGTATGGAGAGTTGTATGAGAGACTGGACACTAAAGAGGGAGAAAAGGACCTGTACCGATTGGCTAGACAGAGGGACAGAGCTGGGAAAGATGTGCAGCAAGTACAGGTGATAAAAGATAGTGAGGGAAAGGTACTCACAAGAGAGGAGAGTGTGTTGAGTAGATGGAGAGAATATTTTGAGAGGCTGATGAATGAAGAGAATGAGAGCGACAAGGTTGGATGATGTGGGGATAGAGAATCAGGAAGTGAAACAGATTAGCAAGGAGGATGTACGGACAGCTATGAAGAGGATGAAGAATGGAAAGGCTGTTGGCCCAGATGACATACCAATGGAAGCATGGAGGTGCTTAGGAAAAATGGCAGTGGAATTTTTAACTAGATTGTTTAATGAAATTTTGGAAAGTCAGAGGATGCCGGAGGAGTGGAGAAAAAGTGTTTTGGTACCCATCTTTAAGAATAAGGGTGATGTGCAAAACTGCAGTAACTACAGTGGGATAAAATTGCTCAGTCACAGCTTGAAGTTATGGGAAAGAGCAGTAGAAGCTGGGTTAAGAAGGCAGGTGATGATTACTGATCAGCAGTATGGTTTCATGCCAGGAAAGAGCACTACAGATGCAATGTTTGCTCTGAGAGTGTTATTGGAGAAATACAGAGAAGGTCAGAAGGAGTTGCATTATGTCTTTGTATACTTGGAGAAAGCATATGACAGGATGCCTAGAGAAGAGTTGTGGTATTGTATGAGGAAGTCGGGAGTGGCAGAGAAGTATGTAAGAGTGGTACAAGATATGTACGAGGGCAGTGTGACAGTGGTGAGGACTGCAGTGGGAGTGACAGATCAGTTTAAGGTGGAGGTGGGATTACATCAAGGATCAGCTCTGAGTCCTTTCCTATTTGCAGTGGTGATGGACAGGTTGACAGATGTTTGCAGATGACATTGTGATCTGTAGTGAGAGTAGGAATCAGGTTGAGGAGACTCTGGAGAGGTAGAGATATGCTCTAGAGAGCATAGGAATGAAGGTCAGCAGGGCTAAGATAGCATATATGTGTGTAAATGAGAGGGAGGGTAGAGGAATGGTGAGGATGCAGGGAGTAGAGTTGGTAAAGGTGGACGAGTTTAAGTACTTGGGATCAACAGTTCAGAGTAATGGTGAATGTGGAAGAGAGGTGAAGAAGAGAGTACAAGCAGGGTGGAATGGGTGGAGAAGAGTGTCAGGAGTGATTTGTGACAGACGTGTACCAGTAAGAGTGAAAGGGAAGGTCTACAAGAAGGTAGTGAGACCAGCTATGTTATATGGGTTGGAGACAGTGGCACTGACAAAAAGACAGGAGTCAGAGCTGGATGTGGCAGAGTTAAAGATGTTAAGATTTGCACTCGGTGTGACTAGGATGGATAGGATTAGGCATCAGTATATTAGAGGGTCAGCTCATGTTGGACAGTTTGGAGACAAAGCGAGAAAGACGAGATTGCGTTGGTTTGGACATGTGCTCAGGAGGGATGATGGGTACATTGGGAAAAAGATGCTAAGGATGGAGCTGCCAGGTAAGAGGAAAAGAGGAAGGCCTAAGATAAGGTTTATGGACGTGGTGAGAGAGGACATGCAGGTGGTTGGTGTGACCGAGCAAGATGCAGAGGACAGGAAGAAATGGAAAGAGATGATTCGCTGTGGCGACCCCTAATGGGAAAAGCCGAAAGATGATGATGAAGAAAAGGCTTCGTAAAAACTAAGATTCAGTCACCTAAAATACTGCCCGACAGCAGCACTATAATTTTTTGCTGTGTGAAACTGTGTATACTTTATCTGACGATTCCAAATTTCTGCAACAAGAAAATAACACTAAAAAACATCCTTCTATTCCCTACAGACCTCACCAATGTTGTCCAGTATTACACCAATTGAAAAAAGGCTGCTCAACTAAGGGCAAAGACATGCCAATTTTTTTAGGTTGTTAAAAGTATATTTTCTGCACTTTCTGACCTGTTAATAGCAGCAGTCTGCATTTAAAGTGGAACCTGTGTGTTGAGAGACAGCCATACAAGACTATCTGCAAATATATAGAGCTGAGTATATTTTTCTGTATTATTCTGTATTATAGAGCTAAACTGTTGCTTAGATATCTGTTGTCTTACTGTTCTGCAAATATACAGAGATCAGTATATATTTTTTTGCTTTTATAATTTGCACTCTGATTCCTCACATCTCTGTTGAAACTGTCTTCCCCACCCCACCCTCATTTTGGTTTCTATTGCTTGTGTTAAGTTCCCTTAATTTGACCTGTTAATAGCAGCAATCTGCATTTAAAGTGGAACCTGTGTGTTGAGAGACAGCCTTACAAGACTATCTGCAAATATATAGAGCTGAGTATATTTTTCTGTATTATAGAGCTAAATTGTTGCTTAGATATCTGTTGTCTTACTGTTCTGCAAATATACAGAGATCAGTATATATATTTTTGCTTTTATAATTTGCAGTCTGATTCCTCACATCTCTGTTGAAACTGTCTTCCCCACCCCACCCTCATTTTGGTTTCTATAGCTTGTGTTAGGTTTCCTTAATTTGACCTGTTAATAGCAGCAGTCTGCATTTAAAGTGGAACCTGTGTGTTGAGAGACAGCCTTACAAGACTATCTGCAAATATATAGAGCTGAGTATATTTTTCTGTATTATTCTGTATTATAGAGCTAAATTGTTGATTAGATATCTGTTGTCTTACTGTTCTGCAAATATACAGAGATCAGTATATATTTTTTTGCTTTTATAATTTGCACTCTGGTTCCTCACATCTCGGTTGAAACTGTCTTCCCCACCCCACCCTCATTTTGGTTTCTATAGCTTGTGTTAGGTTCCCTTAATTTGACCTGTTAATAGCAGCAGTCTGCATTTAAAGTGGAACCTGTGTGTTTTGAGACAGTCTTACAAGACTATCTGCAAATATATAGAGCTGAGTATATTTTTCTGTATTATTCTGTATTATAGAGCAAAATTGTTGATTAGATATCTGTTGTCTTACTGTTCTGCAAATATACAGAGATCAGTATATATTTTTTTGATTTTATAATTTGCACTCTGATTCCTCACATCTCTGCTGAAACTGTCTTCGCCACCCCACCCTCATTTTGGTTTCTATAGCTTGTGTTAGGTTCCCTTAATTTGACCTGTTAATAGCAGCAGTCTGCATTTAAAGTGGAACCTGTGTGTTGAGAGACAGTCTTACAAGACTATCTGCAAATATATAGAGCTGAGTATATTTTTCTGTATTATTCTGTATTATAGAGCTAAATTGTTGATTAGATATCTGTTGTCTTACTGTTCTGCAAATATACAGAGATCAGTATATATTTTTTTGCTTTTATAATTTGCACTCTGGTTCCTCACATCTCTGTTGAAACTGTCTTCCCCACCCCACCCTCATTTTGGTTTCTATAGCTTGTGTTAGGTTCCCTTAATTTGACCTGTTAATAGCAGCAGTCTGCATTTAAAGTGGAACCTGTGTGTTTTGAGACAGTCTTACAAGACTATCTGCAAATATATAGAGCTGAGTATATTTTTCTGTATTATTCTGTATTATAGAGCTAAATTGTTGATTAGATATCTGTTGTCTTACTGTTCTGCAAATATACAGAGATCAGTATATATTTTTTTGCTTTTATAATTTGCACTCTGATTCCTCACATCTCTGTTGAAACTGTCTTCCCCACCCCACCCTCATTTTGGTTTCTATAGCTTGTGTTAGGTTCCCTTAATTTGACCTGTTAATAGCAGCAGTCTGCATTTAAAGTGGAACCTGTGTGTTGAGAGACAGTCTTACAAGACTATCTGCAAATATATAGAGCTGAGTATATTTTTCTGTATTATTCTGTATTATAGAGCTAAATTGTTGATTAGATATCTGTTGTCTTACTGTTCTGCAAATATACAGAGATCAGTATATATTTTTTTGCTTTTATAATTTGCACTCTGGTTCCTCACATCTCTGTTGAAACTGTCTTCCCCACCCCACCCTCATTTTGGTTTCTATAGCTTGTGTTAGGTTCCCTTAATTTGACCTGTTAATAGCAGCAGTCTGCATTTAAAGTGGAACCTGTGTGTTTTGAGACAGTCTTACAAGACTATCTGCAAATATATAGAGCTGAGTATATTTTTCTGTATTATTCTGTATTATAGAGCTAAATTGTTGATTAGATATCTGTTGTCTTACTGTTCTGCAAATATACAGAGATCAGTATATATTTTTTTGCTTTTATAATTTGCATACTGATTCCTCACATCTCTGTTGAAACTTTTCCCAACCCCCCCCCTCCCTGTTCTTGGCTGTAGTTTAAATTTGGTGGCTTTTGCAGTGCCCGCCCCACTGTAGATTTGATCTAGGACACTCCCCCAGTCCCATCTCTTTACCGCATTCTACCTAATAAAACCTTTCTGCACTTGCTTTTAGTCCTTTTTAATTTAATTACATTTTTCAAACTGTGTGGACTAATATTGCTACATACTCAAGTGTGCCAGCTTGCACTGCATGTGTATTGTTTTTACTACTGTTTTTGCTACTTTTCTGGGGAAAAAAAAAAAAAAAAAAAAAACCTGTTTCCTACCTTTCCTGTAATTAGTGTTCCAGATACAGATTTGCTGTATCCAGGACTATTTGTAAGCTTCTGAGCCCCCCAAGCCTTTCTGTGTTGGATGGAAGCCTTCTAGCTTATCAGTGGGAGTGGTAAGCACTAGGTAACCTGTCTACCACATAAGGAGTGGTTCTGGCCCAGAATTTGTAGTTATTAGCCGGTTGGGCGGTCTTCCATCTCGCTCAACTTTCTGATTTGAAGGCCTGTATTTGCACTTGTTTCTGTCCTGTAACTCCTGGACCCATCTCATTTGCTCACTCAAAAAAAAAATGTTTCTGCTTTTACTGTATTTGTGTTTCTTCCTACTTTATTTTGCTTTTGTGTCATCTTAAAAGTACGCAGTTGTATTTATTACTGCTTGGTGTAACTCATTCTAAGCCTTTTAGTTTAAGCACTTGGGCTACAGACCAGTTATTTTACATTAAAAGGGTTCGTGGTCTGCACTCTTGTGGGAGGAGAGGCTGGACTCTGCCCTTCTGAGCTGGGAATTTCTGGTTAAAGGCTTATAGTGCCTGCATATTTAAACTGCTTCTTACTGAAATTGGTACACCTTGTTTGCTGTAGCATAGACTAGATCCAGGCCTGCTGAATCTAGCTTTGTTTGTATAACTTGAGCACTAATCCAGGCATTCTTTAAAGTATTCAATTGTATTTATTACTGCTTGGTAGTAACTTGATTAAAGTGTAGCTATCATTCTAAGTCTTTTGGATTAAGCACTTGGGCTTCAGACCAGTTGTTTTACATTAGGAAGGTTTGTGGCCTGCACTGTGGTGGCAGGACAGGTAGCTTACAACCTTCTAAGTTGGGAACTGATGACTGAGGGCTCAGTGTCTGTTATTCTAAAAGTGTATTAGTTCTGGTTTAAGCACTTGGGTTTCAGGCCAGTTATTTTACATTAAGAAGGTTCATGGTCTGCACTCTTGTGGGAGGAGAGGCTGGACTCTGCCCTTCTGAGTTGGGAATTTCTGGTTAAAGGCTTATAGTGCCTGCATATTTGAACTGTTTCTTACTGAAATTGGTACACCTTGTTTGCTGTAGCATAGACTAGATCTAGGCCTGCTGAATCTAGCTTTGTTTGTATGCTTGTTGTTTGCTTGTTATTTCCCTGAAATGCTAATTCCACCTAAAACGCGGCTTTTCAGCACTTCTGTGGATCCCTAGTGATATCTGCATTGCGTACTGTACTTATTTCCTTGTTTCACTTGAAAGAAAGTTACTGTTTGTTGTTTTTGCATTTAAGTTACCTGTAACACATTGCATTTAACATAACTGGCACTTGCTCACTAAAAAATTAAAGGCACTACACCCTCACAAACTCCCCTTGAGTACCTTGTTCCCCATTGGCCCTTTTTTTCAATTATAAAGGAATTCCCAATACTATTCTAGCATGTCCAAAGGTCAGTTGTCAATCTCCTCTCCGGTCCAGCTGGTGAATCTGGGAATCTTGAGGCAGTGTTACAACTGCCTCATGTACACAGACAACCCTCTCCTCCTCCCAACAAATTCCAACACATGTGAGAGATGCAACCATATAGCCATACTGGAGGCAAAGCTCTCTGAACTCAGTACAGGCGAAATCAGTCAGGAGGAGAAGGAAACCACACTCACTACAATTCCAGTCTCACAGCAAACCAAACACAAACACACAAAAACATACTCGGAGGCTCTAAATAAAAATCTGCCTAAGCAGCAGAGACCTCCAAAGCAGACATCCAAGCAACCGCTACCCCAAAACAACACACATGCAACACATAGCTCACAAAGCCAGTGTGCCGAACAGTCACAGCCCTTAAGGCTAAACAACACACCTGATACACTTGTAATAGGTGACTCTATTGTCAGGCACACTCACGTCCCGCTCACCAGGCTGAACAAGAAGAAGGTCACGGTGAGCTGCCTGTTGGGCGCTAGGATCCGCCACATAACACAAGCACTCAGGTCACTCCAAGGCAAGTACAAATATGACTCAGTCATTGTCCATGGTGGTGTGAATGACCTGAGATGTACCTCCCTGGACTACATGAAAAGAGACATAGAGGAGCGCTCTGAGCATGTAGCCCAGGCTGGTATGACCCTGACCTTGAGTAGCATCTTACCCTCACCAAGGAATGATGCCATAATATGAAGACAAGATGATCAATTTCAACAACTGGCTTAAGTATTGGTGTCATTCAAAGGGGCTCCAATGCCTGTCAGTCTGGGATGACATGCTCGACAAGCCACGATGCTTCGCTAGGGACGGCTTGCACCTGTCACCCCTGGGCTTTCGGATATTGGCAAAGGCTCTTGCTACCCCCATAGTGCCTTTTTTAGGCAAGGCTCAAAAGACAAACCCACCTCCATAGGTATCACAAGGGATAAGAAACTAAGAGTAATGTTACTCAACGCCAGAAGTCTAAACCTCAAGATGCACGCATTCAAAACTCTCCTTAGCATGGAGAACATTGAAATCTGTGCAGTAACAGAAACCTGGTTCAAGGCTCCTGAGAGCACCCCAGCACTACCAGGTTATACCTCATACCATGCTTTTCGGCCCCAAAACTTGGACCAAACCACAAAAGGAGGGGGAGTATCAATATTCGTCAAAGATACCCACACCTCCAGGTTGGTGGCACAGCACGAAGCATCAGAGACTATCCATGTGCAACTAACAGTGGGTAAAACTGCCTTCCAGTTTATAGCCTGCTACAGACCACCCTCCCAAACCTAGGAACCCCACTCGGCCTTCCTGAGAACACTGGAAAATATGAAGGTCTCTCCAAACACCATTATATTGGGCGAATTCAACTACCCAAACATAGACTGGGAGCATTACTCTAGCTCCAACAACCTAGCCCAAAGGTTCCTAGAATTTATAAACTCAAATGCTATGGAACAACTTGTTACCACTCCCACAAGAGGGGAAAACATACTGGACATGATCATCACCAACATGGAGACTCTATGCTCCAGACCAGAAGTGTATCCCTCACTGGTAAGATCAGACCATAAACTAATCTCACTGGATATTCACATCCCGACTCCACCCCCTGCCCTGAAAACCACAGTGAAAAACTTCTCTAAAGCAAATTTCACACTCCTCAAAACCGAGGTGGAATCCTTCAAAGTCTCCGGGCCTGTGGAAAATACGGCCCAGACCGCAGAATCCTTTATAAACGCATTCTATGAACACCTTCAGGAATGCATGGATCATGCAATCCCAAATAAAACCAAGACCCAATCCTCCAAAGTCAGACGTCCTGTCTGGTGGACCCCAGCCATAAACAAACTATACAATAGAAGGAGGAAGCTACTACATGATAGAGCAAAATCCCAAAAAGGGAAGGCATCACTGATCAGTACTAGAAAAAACTACGGGCACTCATAAAATCGTCTAAGGCCAGCTTCAAGAGAAAAATTGCACAGGATACTATGGATAATCACAAGGCTTTCTTTAGTTATGTTAGGAACCTGGGTGGCAATTCCCAGATATGCTCAGAATTAGTCCAAAATAACAAAAAATGCACCGAACCCACAGACATTGCCAACATCCTAGCTGACAGGTTCAGCGCAAACATCCCCCCCCCCACCAAAAGGGCAAATATCTATCCCAGCAGAGTGCTGCCCCCCCCCTGACATCTCAGATGCTCAGGTAAGAGCTGCCCTCTCCAAAGCAAAAAACACAGCATCAATGGGACCAGACGGTGTCCCGGGCTGCATCCTACATGAACTCCAAGAAGAGCTAAACCCAAACATAAAACTACTGCTCAATCTCAGCCTTACTACAGGATATGTACCCAAAGAGTGGCGTACAGCAACAGTGGTCCCTCTCCATAAAGGTGGTGCCTCAACGGATCCTGGAAACTATCGCCCCATAAGCCTGACTAGCTTGGTCTGCAAAGCTATGGAAAGGATCATCATGGACCTCATAAATAAAGATATTGGGGACCTAAAGACACTGGATCCTACCCAGTTCGCCTTTAAGGGCAGATCCTGCCTCTTAAACCTGGTTGATTTCTTTGAAACAGTCACCAAGGCCATTGACAAGGGGAAGGTGGTCCACACAGCCTACCTGGACCTCGCAAAAGCCTTCGATACAATAACCCACTCGGGCATTATAGATAAGCTCACCAGCTTAAATATAAACCCCTATGTCACTAGATGGGTTGCAAACTGGCTCAAGGACAGAACCCAAATGGTTAGAATTGATGGAGCCATGTCAGACTCCAAACCAGTTACAAGTGGCGTCCCACAAGGCTCAGTCCTGGGACCTCTCTTGTTCGGTATATATTTCTCGGAGGTACAGGCCAACACGGAAGGACTGTGGCTGACCAAGTTCGCAGATGACTGCAAACTGGGTGCCATAATAGACTCTCCAGCCGACATGAGCATCCTCCAAAAGGGCCTCATAGAAACAGACAACTGGTGCCAGAGCCATGGCCTCCAGCTAAACGTCAAAAAGTGTACAGTCATCCCCTTTGGCAAAAACAAAGTGCCCACAAATGACCACATAAGTGGTAATCCATTAAGTACAGAAGTAGTAATTAGGGACCTGGGGACCCAAGTTGATAGCAATCTCTCATTTGACAACCACGTGGCCAAAGTGGTTAGAAAAACATTTTATATAGCCCACCTAATCATGAAGGGCTTCACATCTATATCAGGGGAGGTCATCGTGCCTCTTTACTCATCCCTCATCAGGCCCATAATAGAGTACAATGCCCCTTTTGGGATGTACCTTACCAGACACCTACAGCAAATGTTAAGACCCCAAATGTACCTCACCAAGAGGATCAAAGGGCTCAAACAGATGCCATATGCTGCCCGGTTAAAGAAACTCCAGCTCTACTCAGTGGCATACCACTTGCTCAGAGGCGATCTGTGCCTGACATATAAAGCCATGTCCAACCCGGAATTAATGGACATGCTGCACCTCAGAAAATCCAAATTCCATCGAGCTACGCGCTCGAGAGACTTGAACCTCAGCACTGAAATAAATAGGACATGCTGGAGGGACAGATTCATAACCCAGAGGCTCCCTTCACTCTGGAATAAAATCCCAGTCCAGGTTAGGCAGAGTCCCTCATTGACTCTCTTCAAAAGGAATCTTGATGAGTGGATGAGAGATCGTAGGTTTACCCCGGGTATCACTTCTGTATCACTGTTAGACAGAGGCACAGTATACTAACCTCGAAAAAGGGCATAGCAAAATTAATTTAAAATGGGTGGCGAAAGCCAAACACACTCTGGCTAGGCTTATAAATGCCCTAGGGCAGATAGCCTAGTATGAACCTATGATACAATGTTTGTCAAATGCAATTTGGAAGCTAGTGTAAATCATGCCACTTTAAGAAATATTAAAAGTAAACAATGCCTCAGAATAGACTATTCAAATATTACCATCTATACAGAGACTGCCTCTTTAAAATTAGCTGTGTTCATTATGGTATAGCTTGGAAATTTGCCTTATGGGCACAAGATGGACCCCATTGTATCACTGTGAGAACAAATCTGCCGTCACAAGTGGTCTGTATGTAGTAGGCCAACAAGAAAAGCCATTTCCTTAGCAGCTGAAATTGATAATGCAAAGTTTGTTACAACTTCATTTTCATAGCTCTATCCATCTGATGCATGAAGTCACATTCTCAATCAACTATCACGGCTAAGTATTCAATGCAGTTCCTACTAAAACTCGCATCCATTTCAAAGAGGAGGATGGACCTTGCACATGAGCAGCATAAAAAAGATTTAATTCAGCCTGAAAAGACTAGTATTGTCTTGTGGTCAAAATTCACAGAATCAGTTAGCTGACTGCTTAAACAAGAAGAGAGCTTCACCTCCTCTTCTGCTGAAAGCATTACAGCTGGGGAATGGCATACTGATGAAGTACAGTTTTTAAGTAAACTTAGCATGACAGCAGATATTCAAATGATCACTGCTGCAATAGCCTTAGCTATATAGGTTATACACTGCCAGGGATGTAAACAGCCGGCGAGATTCCAAAACTTCATTGCACCTTCCACATGACCAAGCTATCCAGCAGCTGAAGCTAGATGAATAAAAAAGAAGCTTGAGCACTGAGCCATTCAGAGCTTTCCACCCAACAGACAGAGGGAGACTGAGCCCTGAAAGGAAAACCCTAGAAACAAAATATATGCCCACACCTTGGCATAAAAACACACCCAAAAAACAAGGAGTATGGAGAGAGGGAGCAGCTATTGCAGCAGTGATCATTTGAATATCTACCGTTATGTTAAGTTCAACTTGTACAACAGCGCTACATTCAACATATTGATCACTGCTACACTAGCCTTAGCTATATGGGTAGATTACTCTAGCTTACTACATTTGAGAAACAGAAGAAGAGTCCAGAAGCCCCTGGAGAACAGACCGAGCAAAGCCTGACCTAGACCTATTGAAAGAATCAAGCTTGCAGTGCTTTGTAAAAGTACGTACAGATGATCAAGTAGCAGCTTCTAGAATCCTGCCTTTTCGAAAAAGGCACACATGAAACTAAGGTCCTGGTAGAGTGGGGCCTTGACTCTGTCTGGAATAGTTTTATGGTGAGTAAAACAAAGCCTTTGACAACCACTTGGAAACAGTCTGTTTTGACAAAGGATGTCCCTTCTTTCTTTTATAAGAAATGAACTCATCAAAAGATCTGAAAGCTTTAGTTCTGCCAAGGTAGAACCTGAACTGTCTTGTGGACATCAAAGGTACAGAGTATCCTTACTCAGTACTTTTATGCTCATGAAAGAAAATGGGAGAGATCAACAGTTTGGCTTTAAGCAAACTTGGACACCACTTTAGGCATAAAAGGAGGATTAGTTCTCAAAAAAACTCTGTCCTTGTGGAAAATGAGATAAGAGTTTGACTCGCAAGAAGAGCTTGCAAAATGGGTATCCTTGCAGAGGTCAGATCAATCAGTTTTCCATGTTAAGACCTTCAAGTCAGCCAGATTAGCTGTTTCAAATGCAGCAAGTGTTAACTTCTCTAACCCAAAATTAAGATGACAAGGACAAGCCACTGGTTTCTTGGAGGCCTCTTATGCAAAACCTCTTTTAAACCACTTTTAAAAATATTTTGACATGAATGCATTGAAAGAGGAGGACCCATGGGCAGATAATGCTGAAATGGCAGATAAATTAACCTTGAAGTGGAATAAGGAAGGCCAAAGGACAGTAACTCGCACAAACACTGTAAAAACAGATAACTACCACATCTAAATGGATGTTACATTGTTGGCACCAACTAGAAAATCTTTTCCAGTTGCTAATACAGGATTTTCTAGCAGTAGGATTTCTTGCCTCCATTAGTACCTGCTGCACATCCTCAGTAAATAGGTGCCCAACATGAATTAAAACCCCATGACCCAGGCAGTCAATTGAAATTGATGTCGGGGTGTATCAAATACCCTTGTTCTGGAGTGAGTAGATCCAGTCTGTCAGAAAGTTTATGGTAATTGTCCTTGCCATTTCAAAAACAAGGGAAAAACATGGTTGCCTGGGCCAGAAGGGAGTCACCACAATGACCTCTGGGGATTCCTTCGGAATCTTCAGAAGTACCCTAGCTATTAGTGGAAAGGGTGGAAAAGCATACAAGAACAATCTTGTCAAAGGAAAAGAAAACGCATGTGTCTTTCAGGCCTCATTACACAGACTCCTGGAGGAGAATCTTCCCAATTGATAGTTCAAACAAGAGACAAGAGGTCTAACTTTAGGAACTCCTCACAGATAGATTAAATGTTGGAAGACCCACTGATCTAGTTTCCGTTCGTTTTGCTATAACTGCTATTATATCAATATTGATTCCCGGCACCTTGAAAAAGACTCTACAAAGATAACCACATCTAAATATGGAAAAATGCGGATAACCTGTAGCCTGCAATAAGCTACAACTGGAGCTTGACACTTTGTGAATACTCCTGATGCAGTGGATAGGCCAAAAGGTAAGGTAGAGAAAGATCCAGAACTGTCTTCCAAGCATTTTCTTTCTTTAGCACTATGAATATCCCTGAATGAGCACCCTTCCCTACCTGGGAAGGAGGAACTGGTTTTATCACTCCTTGGGTGATGAATGGGATGAAAGACTAGTGTAAACAAGAGAGTCTGACCTGCAGGATGAGGAATGAACCCCTAGAAAGTTGGAATTTCTTCCCACTGCCATCTATAACCATGATGAATGATTTTCAGAACCCATTTATATTAAAGGGTCTGTTGCCAAAGAGAAAAACGGAGAGTCAGACTTTCTGGAAGTTAAAAAGGGCCAGGGTGGAAGTGGGTTGCAAAGCCTCTTGAACAGTCATTCTGACTGTCTGGCTTTGGGTGGTTTGAGGGTTCTTTTTGGAATCCCTTTGATGCATCTTTTTAAATGCATGTTTACCTGTATTCTGTTGAGACTGTTTTGTTTTGATTGTTGCCAAAATTAGATGAGGGGGTTAGAGAATCCCTAAGAAATTTTGGAAAAGGAGGGCTGAAAATTCTTAAGAGATTTTTTTGATCACTTCTGCAGCAGGAGAGCCAAAAACTAAATCTTTATCCTAAGGAGAACTTTTTATCATCATCTGGGAGGTTCCGAGAATGCAGCCATGCAAACCTCCTCAAAACAGTACAAGGATCAAATGTCTGACTATAACTGACCTAGTAAACTACTCCTGTCTTAGGAAAATTAAGGAGGAATAGATATATCCCATAGCCCTGAAACAAGTACTAGAGTCAAACATACACTGTAAATAAGAGTGACCTTTGCAACAGGAGAAACTAAACTTAATTGGATTTTTCCTCACAGGAAGAAACTGCAGATGAAAAATTCCTCATACTTTCACAATTAGAACAAATATACAGCATGAAAATTCAAAATTCTGAAAATCAAAGTTGCAGAAGTATAAACTTTTTCCCTGTACTTATCAGTAATCTTCCCAAGCTCATCAAAAAGAGTAGGGTTGGAATGTAACTGTTTAGCAGCAGTGGGATCAACAAAACTACAGCTGTTGGGTCAGGTTTGGGAATAGTGTATAAAAACATAAAAGACTGAGGAACATTATAAATCCTATCTGGCATTTTTATAGGCAGCTAGCCATTAGAAAAATTGCAAGCACTAACACACACATCCTTTAAAGTGAAGAGAAATGAGTGGTGCAAGTTCTGGAAATTCCTTCTTGAAGAACTCATAGTATTTTCTGAGGGGACTGAGACACGTCAGTGTTCTCCCACTGTAAAGAATGGCACATTCTAGCAACAGTCTCAGAGAAAAAGAAACCCCCAGCAGGATACTCAGAACTGAGCTCTCCTCTGTCTTAATCAAAACTAAGAGAAAACCCGGTATCTGTGGCTTCATCATCTTGTTTAGATTCAGAATCGTGACTCTCCACATGAAAAGTGGTAGCCCTCTTTCTTTTACCAGAAACTGCTTTATAAGAAGGATCAAATGCCTGAACCTAGCCTGACCTAGTAAACTACTTGCAAGGAAAATTGAGGAGGAATAGATACATTCTTATTCTTCAGTTTCTTTTTGATAAGAAAAATTGGGCCATTCGTGTTACTAACAGCAGCAACAACTTCCCCTGGGATGGGCGCAGCATTCTAACTAAACAGGCAAGCCTTCCCAGTTTCTTCTCACAGAACCAAATACAGTGGCTTTCCCTTGCCCACTGAAGGAACCCCAACGGCCGCAGAGAATGTGGGTAACTCCTGGTCCACAGTGGCCGTAGGTGCTAAACCTGAGGGGATCTGGGGTAAAAGATGAATCATCTGCAGTATAACAAATGGCCACAGCAGTCTCACCCATCTGGGGCTAAAGTAAACTGCTGTGGTGGCAAAGGCTGTATATGCTTGTTTTTTTGTTGTGGCTGTAAGAAAGACAAACCAGGGGACAGGTAAGTCTGTCCCCATGGTCATGCCAAAAACACTATCTTTCCCAGGGAAGACAAGCAGCAAATGGCAGTAAAATTTAGAATTCTTTAAAAGTCACTTTTTTCATAAAAAAAAAAATATTTTGTAAAAAATCAATTAAAAACACTTCACAAGCTCCAATAAAGAAAGCAAACACATTTTTCCACAGAAAAATGTTTTTCAGTTACTTTACACAATTTTTTAAATGTAGAGAAAAAAGCATCTGTTTCAAGGCCCAAGACAGTCTTGTGAATGTCCATTAAAGCACAAACTTCTAGCTTTACAACTTCACTGAAGAGGAAAGTGATAAAACACAAGAATTATTTCAAATTGTAAGGTTTTCCCCCAAAGGGAACTCTTCTGCCCAGCAAAAAAACAGCACAAGGGGAACGTTAATTCTTGAAAACCTTAGAATAGCATACTCTTCACAGCAGCAGTAAGGCTTTGAAGGGCTTGGCACCTAAACTTGTCTTCTAGTCAGCTCATCTCAAGCTGCCTGACAGTTTGGGAACGTGGAAGGAGCCCTGAAGTTTTGGCAGGATATAACCGAAACAGCTAATGCTACTAGAGCAGGGATCAATATGATGATCATGGTACGGTTACTGTTTGTGGGACACATTATTAACTGTGTGTGGGTGCATGCGTGCACGCACCTTCCTGGCCTTTTAATGCATCTTTCTCTATCTTACACACAGTTCATAGCTCAAAAGATTAACAGTGAAAAAATGATTTGGGGGTGGGCAAAGAATTCTTTATTATGGAATGTTTCAACTAATTCATTGCCTGAGGTTTACATTTCTGTTAAAAGAAAATTACCAAAGTTGTAGCTTGACCTCATGGACCTTTAACATTGGCTAGCACAGTAGCCAGCAAAAGCAAAGGACAGTCATACAGCTCTCCAAAGTCATGCATTTATTTGACAATTTCTGCTTGCTTACCAGATCATCATCATCAGGAACAGCAAAATGAACTTCAGCATCTAAATTCCTAAAAGTCGATGGTGAAGATGGGGAGAGCTTTAAAATGACTAGAATTCTGGGAAAGCAGCAACATGATTTACTAAATCCTATGATGATTACAAAAAAAGTCTATTAATATAATATCAACTACTCTTCTGAACTGTCACCAGAAATAATGGCAAAACTGAACTCAAATGAAAGAGGCTGGTATCGAAAGATGATTGTTTAAAGGCCAAAAAGTTTAAATGTAACCATTGGAACAGCAAAACAATTAAAGTATGACAAGGGCAGCATTAACTCCAGAATTACGGCACAAAGCACTTCTCATTCTCTTGGGTACAGCAATCTTGTAGTCACTATAGATAAGTTGTTGGGATGCAGGGACAAACACCCACTCTGAGGAAACTGGACAGAGAGCAAAGCAACAGCAAGTTACAGAATTTATTTTTTGTTAAGGAATTGTGGTTTAATTTTGGAAATGTCAGGATTAACAGTGTCAGGTCTTGCACTTCAAACATGGACATAGTATTTGAGTACTAGAGTGCAGCCTACTGGCAAAAATTCAGAAAGCACTTTGGTATTAGTACAGACTACTAACAAAGGTTTACAAAGCCCTTGGGCATTAGTGTAGACTACTGTCAAATGCTGATGAAGCACTTTGGTATTACTGCAGACTACTGGCAGACTGACAAAGCACTTGAGTATTAGTTCAGACTACTAACAAAGGTTTACAAAGTCCTTGGGTATTAGTGTAGACTACTGGCAAATGCTGATGAAGCACTTTGGTATTAGTACAGACTACTAACAAAGGTTTACAAAGCACTTGGGTATTAGTGTAGACTACTGGTAAACAATGACAAAGCACTTTGGTATTAGTGCAGACTACTGACGAACGCTAACAAAGCACTTGGGTATTAGTGCAAACCACTGGTAAACAATGACCAAGCACTTGGGTATTAGTGTAGACTACTGGTAAACAATGACAAAGCACTTTGGTATTAGTGCAGACTACTGACGAACGCTAACAAAGCACTTGGGTATTAGTGCAAACCACTGGTAAACAATGACCAAGCACTTGGGTATTAGTGCAGACTACTGGTAAACAATGACAAAGCACTTGAGTATTACTGCAGAATACTGACAAACGTTGACAAAGCACTTGGGTTATTAGTGCAAACTACTGGTAAACACCAACAACGCACTTTGGTATTGGTGCAGCCTACTGGTAGATATTGACAAAGCACTTTGGTATTACTACAGACTACTGGCAAACGTTGACAAAGCACTTGGGTATTAGTACAGAATACTGGCATAAAATCTAAACATGAACCTAAGGATGTTTAAAGTGAAAGTCCTAACTTCTGTGCTAAACACACCAAATACTAAAAGAAAGTATATAAGGGGGGAAAGGCATCTACTTGGGGTAGAGTAGGGCTCGCACAAATGCCTGTATTCAAGAGGGGAGGCATCTAACTGCATCATACACAGTATGTATCTGTATCGCAGTCAACTGCAAGTCAGCCCCCAAGATTTAACAGCCATTCACAGGGACTGGGTTGGGCAACTCCATAGCTCCTGCAATGCCTCCCACAGTCCTCACACTGTCAGTAAGGAGAGGATGATGACCTCAGATGGCAGGGTTATAACAGGATCTCAACATTCATTGCTGGCTTAGTGACAGTCAACACTGCCACAACAACACATAACACAACCGATACACCTCAGAGTTATCATACAACAATCACTCTTGGCAAAAGACGGATATGTACACTTAGCTACTCTTAAAAGCAACAAAACAGATCACACTGTTTCTCACTACAAAGAAAGCAGTAACAATGTGATATGGCTACAATTCAACCAAATAATCCTTGACAGAATTATATATCAAGTGCAGGCGGCAAAGGGACAGTTTTGTACCTCAGTGAAAGTTACATAACTTGCACTATCCAGTTTAATCTGCTTCCATTAATTTCTTGCCAGAAAAATACATTAATCTCTGTAATGAGTTTAAGCAACAATAAAAATTCAATTTCGTTCTAAAATTATTATAATTTATGAAAAAGAAAAACTCGTCTGCAGTTTTCTATGATAATCGATGACTGTAAATCCCCTGATAAGCCACAATGAAATCAAGCTTCATTTGTTATGTAATTTCTTAGGTTTTCTATGTTGCTGAAGCAGTTGCAGAAAATTCTCATCTATGATCAGATGAAAATATATTTTACAGCACCGAGTACAATGAATATTTTATATCACAGTAATTTTTAATGTTCTTACCTTCCTCTTTTTGTTCTTAGCAGTTACCTTCAGTATACCATTTCTGAGCATCAGTAAAAAATTCCCACCAATATCAAACTTGCACTTAAAAACTCTGCAAACAGAATATCAGCCTGGATAAAAGATACATTGCTAAATGAGGCTATACGTGTGGAGGCAGTGTGTGGCTTAGAAAGACAGCACAACAAAGACATCCACCAGCGACTGCAAAATCAGTGCTGAAGAACTATGATCAAAGTCTCTTAAAATAATCTGGACATCTGACATTCAGTAAGATCTGCAAGATATGACCAGCACATAAATACTGTAAATGAAGCCAGTTAAATGCATCAGCTTTCTAACCATAATTCAATAAAGTTTTTTTCCCTTTTACAGACAGCCCTCACCCTATTCTTTTGGAAGTTGGAAGGGTACTCATTTTCTTTTCTTAACTCTTTTTGCCCCTGTGCCTGACAACCATCAAGTCCCAATGTACGAGACTCATTCCACTCTTTCTACACACAAGGTATGTACCCCAGTACAGTACAGGGTGAGACGTCCCAAAAAGACAGTCATCTATGCAGCTGTAAAGGTTGTGTGCATCCTTCTTGTGGGTAGAGAGGACTACTCAAGTCCTAAGCCTGCCCCTGCTGGTGCCATGAGTACCTGCAGAACTACAAGGACTACCAGTACCTCACTAATCTGGGCACATGAGCTTCCCTATCTCCTCAGATAAAGGCTACTGTTACTGGTATGGGCAGCCACAGTCTGCATCCCCCTTTATACTGGCTCTTCTTCCTTTAGTATTGCATTTGTAAAGCCAGTATGGAAACCACTGCCCCCCCAAACATGAGTGAGCAGTAGCTGCTCATTTCCCATCCTCCCCATTTGGGCTCTTCCAGCTCCCAAGCCACTGTTTAAATTCTCCTGGGGGGGGGGGATCATTCGTTTATATGTTACTTGCAGGAAGACATGGTCCACAAAGGGGAGTATCCCTCAAACAAACAGGCGAATGCACGGAAGGGGGAACTCAACTGGTAAGTTATAAAAGAAAAATCAGGTGGAAGAAATTAAGAACCCCCCCCCCCCCCCAAGATGCCTTTGCATCCCTTGCAGGCTCCAGCCTTGCAGACCGTCTTGGGCCTGTAGCTGGTACAGCCGACAAAGAATGGGGAAAATGGATAAGCCAGAAAGAATAAAGCAAAAGGGACACAAAAAACATCTATAGAAGAAAGGTTTGATTGTCAACAGAGACTGAGGATCAAAGCAAACAGGCAAAAATTCACCTCTTAAAAATGAATTCTTCCATATCATGTTAGGTAAAACTCCTTACCTGTATCTTCTCCAATGCTGATCAGAGGGGCATTCATGTGACAGTCAACCAAAAGTACACAACAACCTCAGAGTTAAAGAAACCACCCAGCATAAAATCTCTGGGTAGAATCCTTATTCGTAGTCTGACCAACCTACATTAAATTGACTAAACAAGCCTTACAGCACTTGGTCTCCAAAGTCTGGTTGTTGGCCAGGGTACCTTATGTGTGGAGTCTACATGCTAACTCTTATGTTAGTCTGTTTTTTCACTGGGTGTTATGGTTTCCTCCAACATCCTAAAGATGTGCAGCAAGTGAACTAGCAGTCCACTTGCCTGTTGGCGAGCATGTGCATGACAACATACAAAAGTGCAAGTAAAACCTATGATGGGTTGGCTCCCCTTCCAGGAATGTTTTCTATGCTTAACACCTACTGAGTGCCAGGATAAACCCCAGTTTCCTCCACATCTCTGTAATGCATTTAATATTTAAGTGGAGAATGAGTGCATGTATGAATCACAGTTGTGGGAATTTATGTTTAAAGGTCTAAAGGTGGCAATGGCATCAACTTTTCTGGCTTAGGATGTTTCCAACCATGACGTACTTGAATATGCTACTTTTGGCTTGTGTATGGCAGATTCAGTTTCTTTTTGAACCCCAATAATCTGATAATGAGGTGAATGAACTGCAGTCAGGAAGAGATATCAGTGGAGGTGCAGAATTTTGACATCAGGAGCAGACTTAACATTACAAGTTATATTGACATTAAATTATTCATACCAAAGAATACATGCTAAGGAGTTCTCAATGTGATCAAAATGAACCAGCCCAAATCCTCTACTACAAGAAACAGAACAACTCGATCAGTCGATAGAATGTTAAAGTTTATGTCTAAACAGTTTGATGTAATAACTCGATATTTTGGTGACATGCTCACTCTAACAAGCTCTCAACACTGCAAGAGGTACAGCCTCTGAGGTTACTCTCTCCCATAACTACCAAAGATACAGTCTTACTCTGGTGACATTTGAGAACTTAATTAGCCCATACTCATCCTGCTGTAGTTTGGACCAAAGATGGACAAGACTATGAAAACATCCTGAGGTCCACTGGTTACGGAAACTGTGGAACAGAATGCAAGCATTGCTCAGCTCTCCAAGATACTGCGAAGATGCCACTGCACAAGAAGTCAACCGCATATACACGCAAGACAAAATATATAGAGAGTTCCGATTAGTCACTCTTGGATACGACTACTAAGAAATGAGTGGAAGTTCTCTTAAATGGCAATTACATTCCATGGTCCCTCTGATCTATATTCCTCTGATCTTAAGAAATAGTACAGAATAATTATTGTTCATAATGTACTGTAAATCACCTGGTGGTAATCTTAAAAAAGTCCAACCCAAGTTTTCTTTATTATCTCACCAGCTGCTAAGGTGGTAAAGCAAAAGAACAAGACATATTATTCAAACATTTTTAGTTTTTTTTGTCTGTTATCCACTTGGGACAGTCCACAGTTTCATTCTTTTTCCACTTCTGCTTTTAGTGCCACTCCTCAAGCTCCTTAAAGTGGAGAGGAGATAGAGCAATCTAGTGCATCACCATCCTGACAGTACTGGAGAATGTACCATAACTACAGCCCCTGCTTTCAGAGCAGAAAATATATTCAAGTTATAATTATACAACAATAATGTACTTACATGTGTGTGTGTGTGTGTGTATGTATATATATATATATATATATATATATATATATATATACACACACACATATATATATATATATATATATATATATATATACACACACACACACACACACACACACACACACACACACAAATACAGTTGTGTAACAGTATATTTTCTACTGATTACTGCTAGTATTCCAAACTATTGGGTTATCTTGACAAATAATCTGGACATCCGGCTGGGGTACCAAAGCCAAAACCTTCTATAAAGTCATATGTAAGATGTATGACCTATTACCGTGGGCCTAACGGTACATAAGTGGCCATATGAGCATGAAGCCTCAAATTATCTCCAAGCCAATAATCTTGTAGATGCCTGAGTTACAAGATAAACATGGTCAGCTAAGCTAAGAGGAGAAAGGGATGAAGAATGGTCCCCCTCAATCTATAAGAAAAGAAAGAAATGCATTAGAAAAGGATAACGGTAGAGTGGGAAAGAATACTGCAACAGTGATCAGTAGGACATCTACTGTTAAGTTAAGTTCTAACATGACTGTAGCGCCTTTCCTTAGATCAATGCTGCAGTATTCCAAACTATTAGATAAACACCCAAAGCTTAAGTAGTCAGATGGGTGGTTGGATGAGAGACAGGAGAGCTGTCTAGCAATCCCAAAAGGACTGATCTACGAAGGCATTTATGGATTTAGAAAGGACATGCACTCTAACATTAAGTAAAAGTATGTAGAGAAAACCAAGCTGCAGCTTCTAAAATAGCTCTAGGTTATGCAATCCCATTGTAAAAAGCTTAAGACAAGGCCACTACTGTAACAGAATGCGCTTCTGCTGCAGAAGGCAAGAATATGTCATACTTAGTGCAAGAAATAGCAATGGATTCAGAAATCATTTGGCAATCGTTTGTGTTGAAACTCGTTTACCTAGCTTGTAATCTTGGAAATTGAACATATTTGTGGATATTCTTAGTCTTATCCAAACAAAATTGTCTGTGTACATCAAGAGAGTACAGGATTCTTTACCACCTATTCTGTGGATTAGGAAAGAAGGTGGGGAGATTGATGGCCTGACTGAGTGACAGTTCACTTACCACTTCAGGCATAAATGAAGGGTTGGCCCTCACAGACACTCAGTACTTATGAAAAATGAGGAAGGGAGGGCCTGCCGCTCAGCAACTTGTCTAACAGAGTTAAGAACTACAAGGAATATGATTTTTCCAAGTAAATAATTTGTGACAGGCACAGGCTGCAGGCTTATAAGGAGGGACAGTAAGTTTTACCAGCACAAAGTTGAGGTCTCAAGAAGGCCAGAGTGCTTTCCTTGGGAGTTTACATTGGAAGACACCTTTTAGGAATTGTTTTACCTCTAATCTGGACAGAAGAGGCAGATCCAGGGGTAGGGGGCAAGTAGAAACACCCAAGAGTTGTGTCTTGACAGAAGAATGTCATAGATCCATGATGAGTGCCCACCCAGCACACCAGAATTGTTTTTAAATTAACCTCCCTCTGCTATATATCATCTCCTGTTCATTTTCCTAGACCTCAACACAGCCCGGAGAGTCCTACCCTACATCGCAGAAGTGTTTTACTTGGATCCAGTATCATCCAGGCAAAGTGAAGTACCTGTGACTGCTAAAATACACTTGCTTAAGTTATTCTGAGTGATTGCTGTTTCCTGCTTTTGTGTGCGCATTTCACTATTTTCTGTAAAGAAAAAAAATGCACTTCCTCTCATGGTTCTGTGAATGTCTTGAAATCGCCTTCATCAAATAATTTCCAGGTAGCTGTTTAATTGGTTTATGGTAGCATTGTACTTGAGGGTTTCTTCTACTGTGTTTTGACATTAGGAGGTCTGGGTTTATTCATCTTCTGGCAGAAGGTGTTTGCCTGGCCTGTCTGAGTTGAGAAATACATAAAAGGACTCACAACATAGTCATTTTGTTTGCCAAAGGGCTCATTAATTAGTTTTATGTGGGGGGGTTCTGTGCTACTATAAATTTTGCGAGTTTGCATGGGTTGACAGTGCCCTGTACAGTAGCTAACAGCTAGAAAGCAAATATTCCCTGTAGAATGGTCAACAATACTGTACCCTGTATAGCAGCAATACAGAGCAAATACCTTGCAGTTCAACAAGCTTAGAGTAGCTAGTTTAGCGTCAAGTAGCAACACCTACACAATTAGCAGAATTCAGTATTGTGAACATTAAAGTTAGCAGATTTCAGTACTGTTTAGCATAATCTGCCCCAATAAAGCACCATTAATATCCTTCTAACCCCATTATACCATCCCCTTGTAGCTCACCAATCACAGGGCTGGACAGTATGGATATGCAATTTCCTAGCTTTTCTGTAGTTAGCTTGGTGGATATGGGCATCTTGAGACAATGTAGCAATCGTCTCAAAGAAGACAGCAATGCAGTAATCGTCTCAAATAAGCAGCCACAGTATGTGTAATGTAGCCCACACCACACACACAGACCAACATATGCCAAGACTCATAAAAACAATCTACCTAAACAATAGAAACTGCCTAGACCACGCATTGTGAAAGCTATGCCTCAGCAAGATCAAAGGCACTCTCAGAAAAATAACACCTATCAACACACACACTCAGTGCAACCCCAAACTCTAAGCCCCTAGGGCAAGCAAACACATTTCCCAGGACTCATCATAGGGGACTCCATAGCAAAATATACTGATGACCATCTAAACATGCTTAACAAGGAAAAGAAAACTGTTAACTGGTTATCTGGAGCCAGGATCCAGCAAATCACGCACACACGTCACTACACTACAAGTACCATTATGATTCCATTACAGTCCACGTAGGTGTAAAGGATATGAGATGTACCTCCCTGGACTATATGAATAGAGACACTATGGAGTTTTCAGACTGTGTGGCTCAGGCTGGTATACGCCTAGCACTGAGGAGCATATTACCATCACTGAATACCACAATATGATCAAAAAATGGATTACTTTCAACAACTGGCTGCCTTTCTGGTGTCATCCTTAGGGGATCCAATATTTGTCAGCTTGGGAAGCCATGGTTAGCATACTGCACTACTTTGCAAAGGACTGTCTGCACCTTTCCCCTCTAGGCTTTTGAATACTGGCTAAAACTATCAATTCCGACAGTAATTTTTTAGACAATGCTATACTGACAAACTTACTGTCAGGAAAATCAACTCAAGGTGTTACTGGTCAATAACAGGAGCCTAAGTAAAAAAAACTATACTCCCTCCAAGCCCCCCTCATGTTTAGGAATACAAACATCTGTGTAGTTACCAAGACATGGTTTACATGTCAGAGTACTGGATTTCAGTGCCTTCCACACTTAGCCGAGCAGCTGCAGTTGATTAGATTTTCTAATGGTCTTAGTTTTGTCCAAGTAAAACCTTAGTTGCCTGTGAACATCCAGGGAATGGAGTATACTCTCATTGTCACTAGTAGGAGAGGGAAAGAAGGTAGGTAGGTAAATGGACTGATTTAATGATAGCTCGTTGACCATTTTGGGCATGAAGGAAGGGTTGGTGGCAGGGTCACTCTGTCTTTGTGGAAGACAGCATGGGGTGCATGCCACGAGAGCCTGTAACTCTGACAACCTTCTGGCTGAGGTGAGGGCTATCAGCAGGATTGTTTTCCATGTGCACATTTTTACTGATGCAGAACTAGCTGGCTCAAATGGAGCCAGTGTGAGTTTTTCCAGGGTAAAGTGTGGGTCTCAAGGGGGTGGGATAGGCTTCCTTGGTGGTCTGATGTGCAAGACCTCTTTCAGGAACAATTTAACATCTAACCTGGAGAGTAAAGGAGGGTCTAAGAATAAGCAGACAGAGACAGTAGAAAGGTGTGCATTCACTGAAGAGTATGAAAGGCCTGCCTTGATAAGCTCACACACACAAGCTAAGACTAGAGGTACATCAGCTAGAAAGGGATCCCTAAGCCTTTGGAGACACCATTTGAAGACTCTTTCCCATTTCAAAATGTAGGATCTCCTTATGTTAGGTTTCCTGGCCTCCTTCAAGACAGAAAGCACGTCCTCAGAGTTAAGGGTATTAAAAGTTTATCACACAGAGTGTTAGACACAGAATCTCCAGATGAGGGTGGATGAGAGTTCCCTTCTGCTGTGCGAGTAGGTCCATCTTGTGGGGTAACTTGTGGTGACTGCCCTTGGCGAGGGATAGTAGAAGGGGGGAACCAATGCTGCCTTGGCCAATACAGAGTCACCAGCAAGATTTTTGGATTGTCCCTCCTGATTTTCAGGAGGACCTTTTGAATGACAGGAAAGGGAGTAAAGATATACAGAAACCGTCCCTTCCATGAGGCCGGGGGTGGGGGTGTCATATAAAGACAGGTTTGTCCTGAAAAGCTGGTTTCCGAGAGACAGGAGTCTGAGTAGACTTAGCAGAAAAAATAGATCTAGTACCCTTCCTACCTCCAGAATGCTGATGAGGCTGCCTACAAAGACAGATTAAGACAGAGAATGCCTCTGAAATTTAGGAATGGGGGAGAAAAAATATGCTTTAGTTCTTGCATGGCCATACCATTCTGCTGCAAAGGCTTGAACTGGTTAGCCCCAGCTGTCCTAAAAGAAGTTGATTATCCAGAGGAACACCCAAAAGCTTGGCTTTAATATCATCAAGCAAGGCCTAAAGTTGAAACTATACGCTGAAATTGATGCTGACAGAGTGTACAGTCATTTAAAAGAAAATTCAACCATGGCAATAGAACAAAAGGATAAGAGTGATATGGAACAAAGGATCATTTGATATTAAATAAAGTCATAATGTAGAACTGTAAAAAGGGAAATAATCTTAAGCATGGCATGGACAGACCATAAAAAAGCATTTGACAGCGTCCCACATTCATGGATAAAAAGAGTGCTTAAAAATGTACAAGACCATCCTACAATGATAAATTACATGACAGTGACCATGAAATAATGGCAAACTATTATTCTACTCCGAGGTGATCTCTGCCTAACATATAAAGCTATGCCAAACCCAGAGCTGTTGGACATGCTACAACTAAAGAAATCCCAATCCCTCCAAGCTACACGCTCTAGGGACCTAAACCTTGTCACCACAATAAACAGGACACGCTGGAGGGATATATTCCTGTCCCAGAGACTTCCTATACTCTGGAACAAGCTACCCATCTATGTCAAGCAACGTTCTTCATTAGTACTCTTCAAGAAAAATCTTGATAAGTGGATGGGCAATAGGAAATGCACCCCAGGGATCACTTCTGTGTCTGTGCTCGACAGTGGCACAGGAAAATAACTTTCTTGGGTGGCGTAAGCCATGGAACCTTGCTGGCTAGGCTTACGTTGGCCCTTGGGCCGATATAGCCTAGTACCTACCTATGAACCTATGCAGTTAAGCCATGATAAAAGACAAATTATTACTCTAGGGATAAAAATTCAAAAGGGGTAAACTGTCAACTTAACAGATAAGGTCATGGCTATAACTTGGCTCCCAGAAAACAACAAAGTGTAAAGACTTTTCTTTTTGTACATGATTTAAAACTGTACAGTCCATCAGATGAGGAACTGAAAGCATAACTGAAAGTGGTCAAAACATTTTCAGACATGTCATTTGGTCTTGACAAATGTGCAAAAGCAACCTTTAAAGCAGGAAAGCTGCAGCACCAAGAAAACATCAGTTTAGGACAGGAATGTGATAAAAAAACTTGAGCAAGAAGGGGTATATAAATATTTAGGAACTGATGAATGATCAACAATAAAACATGTACAATTGCAAATAAAACTCAGTAAGGTATACTTCAGAAGGGTTAAATTAATACTAAAACAGCACTGACATCTAGGAACAAAGTCCAAGCTATAAACCAATTTGCTCTTCCTGTCCTAACTTACAGTTTTGGAGTGACTGACTAGCGCCAAAAGGTACTGGATAGTTTGGACAGGAAAACAAGAAGGATGCTTCATGCTCATCAAATGTTGTTGTTGTGTTTTTTGGCTTTTCCCGGTTAGGGGTCACCACAGCGGAACTCTGGTCCGCTAATGATTGGCAGTTGATTTTTACATACCGAGTTGCCAGCCCTGACGCGCAATCATGCTCATCAAATGATTTACAAAAATCAGTGCATATCAAGACTATATATTCCCCATTCTGAAGGAGGCATGTGCCTTCTCGAAACTGATTACATGTACATAGCTGCGATAGTGGGAATGTATACATATCTGCTGACCTCACAAGACCCTAATTTAGTGAAAGTTTTGAAACATGAGGAGAACAAGTCTAAGATGACTTCCCTGCTTAGTTTAGCAGAAGCATATCAGCGTCAAGCTGAAAAGGAAATCAAAGCAGAAGTAGATAAAAATCAGGTAGCAACTGAATGTCCCAAAAAACGAAAAGAATATAAGGTGAAGGATCAGATGAGAAGGCAAGAAATGCGCAAAATACATAAACAGAACTACAGGAACAATGTCATGTTGATTAGGAAAGAAGAGAGGAATGGTTAAGTAGAGGTGAATTTAAACCAAAAGACAACAGGTTAATATTGGTGGCTCAAGATAACGGACTACATACACATTGGTTTACGAAGTCCATTGAAAGTTTGGGGAAAAAATAGACAAATGTAGGGTTTGTAAAACAGAACTGGAAACAATTGCACATCTTGTTGCTGGTTGTGATATACTAATGGCAGAAGGACTGTATACTGAAAGGCATAATAATGTATCAAGATTTGCTGCATTAGGGATTGTGCAAAGATTATAATACTGAAGTAACAAAAAAAAAAAAAACACTGGAAACATGAGCCACAAACCATCATAGAAAATGAAGAAGTTTATATTACATGGGATCATCCATTATCAACAGTTCAAAAACAGATGCGAGAAAATCAGACATAGTCCACGAAAAGACGACAACAGTAGCATTTATTAATGAAATCACTACACCCAGTGACTACAGTGTCTTACATACAGACACACAGAGTCATAAAAATGAGGATTTGCAGGCAGAAACAAGGGCAATGTGGAAGATAGATACCCAAATGGCTCCAGTAGTACCAGCAGCAACGGGTATTATAATAAAGAATTTAAAGTTCTACTTAGAAATGTTACAGATACATGTAACTCCATACAAATTACAAGAGTCATTAGTGGGCATCTTGCGGGTGCTGTGAAGAGTACTTCTGGCTAACATCAAAGATTGAAACAATGCTGATTTCATGAACCTTAATTATACCTTGACTTAGGAATTGGGTCCATTCCTATTCATGGTATTAGAAACCCAGAAGACTGGGAGAAATTAAAAAAAGTGAAGCAAAGAATAAAGCCTCACAACAGAACCAAAGGCAGCAGCCCTGAAAGATGCATCAGCAGTATCACAGCTGCATTTGGAGTGCCAAGCAACCTGGGAAGTGGACCCAAGCAGTGAAAGTGCTGAAGTTTTCCCTTCAGAATCAGAAAAATCATACACAAACTCAGCTGTCTGGGAATGGAGAGTTAAGACACCTGGTCATATGGGTTTGATAAGTAATAGCTTGAAAAGACAAGATGGCAGCCATATACACTTTCTTACCCAATCTCTCCTTACTTGAAGGAAGTAGCTTAATGGGGGAAAATGTTTAGAGGGCTCATCTGTACAGACAGAGACCACAAAAGGATCAGCAGGACACCTGAACGAAAACCTGCAGTCCTCAGGTACCTTGTAGAACCTATTAGGTTTCTTATGGGCAGGGAAATGACAGTATAGAGCTACAGCAGCAGCAAAGGTTTCCAAGAGAGCTGCCAAAACAAGAGTAACTGCAGATGACTTGGGTGAGACTCCAGCTATACTGGCAGTGACATAGCATGAGGTTTCACGTTCACACATTTGCTTATATACCCTTACACCAGTAGGCTTAGGTCATATGCTGGACAAATGGCTTTACGGAAGCTTTTGGCTTTGGTACCAGGTTATTTAGTGAGATTACCCAACAGTTTGTAAAACTACATCAGTGATCTAAGGAAGGACACCCATCTCTCTCTGTGTGTGTGTGTGTGTGCACGTGTGCATATATATCTATACGGATACACACACACACATATATATATATATATATATATATATATACACACACACACACATATACACACACACACATATATACACACACACGGTTTTCCTACCCCCCCTCTCCCCTCAATGCCTGTCGACCATCAAGCCTTATTCCCAAAGAGTACAGTAGCAACATAGCATGGCACGATCATCATACAGCGTATCATGGAGGAAGTTTCTGACAAGACCGCAACCCCATCCCTTGGTGGCTGACATGAGCAACACCACATCACCGCAGGCTGCCCAAAAACCCATTCCAACTTGGGCAGTTTATGACAGAGATGTATGTGCTTGCACTGCTGTACTTTCTGTGGTCCAAGGTGGAACTCTGGCATTTTTGGATATTAAAGAAATACTCTCAAAGGATACTGTACACAGCAGTAAGATCTGATTGTGCGTTTTATGCAATGGAACCAGTGCACTGATTTTTCCTGTCACATGGGAATAACCTAATGGTGATATTACCCACTTTTGTTATGCAAAGCTATGAAGGACTTAACAACAAACTAACTTGTGCATACAAGTAACTATACAATTAAAATAAATTCTTATAACTGAACTACAATCATGAAAGAAGAGATTTCAGTGCACCCACTCTGCAGGAAGTTATGCTTTGTGGTTTAAATGAGTGCAAGTCTTCTGTGAATAAGGTTAACAGGCTGGGTTTCTTTGGCTATGACTGCTTAACGCCACTTGTTATTCATGTTCCACAAATGCATGCACTGTGTGTATTTAATGACTATTTTGCTTGAATGAGAAAAACAGCCAACAGGTCATGTGTTAAATAAACAAAAATCAGAGGAATGAAACACTACAGCGACAATCAGAAAACAGGATATTAATATTTAAGCACTTTCATCTACAAAGTTCACTGGACATCATCAGAATAAACCAAACCACTAAACCACAGTACTTAAACAGTATTACATTAACCAATAGTATACCATCATTTTAAAATCATTAATCATGCACATAAGTGCCGCCATTAAAATACAAAATGTTACAATAAACCACAATTTTACTTTACTACAAAAAGCGAATAAACAAACTAGAATTCATCCCTTTATTTTTAAGAAAACATTTTACAGAAATAGATTCATTCAAGTCGGAACATTTGTCAGCTTGCAGCTTAATTTGCTACACTGTCTCAGCTGTCTCTAGCCTATTCTTACAATCCCTTCCCTGAAAGTCCAATAATACCTTACTTACACACAAAAATTCTTCTAAAATCGGTACATGTTGTACTGTGTTTACATAAAGCATTATTTCATCTGTTTTTAATAGCTTATACATGCTTTTCACTTAAGATAATTTCGTAGTAGCACTCCTATATAAGAAGTATCACAAGAAGAACATACTAATATGTATACTAACCCTGCAGAATTACATGTAATACACCCTTTTATATGTATAGTAGTCAAAGTGAGAAACATCAATATTTGGACTCTTCATAACATAGTAAAAAGTTGTGTAGCATGACTCAACATTTTGATATCAAACTTCTCTAACATACAGTTGGATCTCTCAAAAGTAAAATTCAGTACAGCACCAACTGCCTTACTAATATTAACATTTCCTCAATATTTTCCAATTATTTAAAATAACATCTTTAATTTCATTATCATCAACTGGCATTCTTAAAACTATCAAAAAAAGAAGTTATGTTCTTACCATAACGTTCCATGTTAGTTGTCTTCTTCTCGCCTTCTTCTTGCTGGATGGGTTCGGAGCAGACCTCGGCTCCGACCCACCACTCTTTCTAGAGTTGGTTCCACCGATCCCACAATGCTAGCGTGAGTTACCTCAGATCTCGTTTGTAAGCTAGGCCCAGCCTATAATAGTAATAGCATAATTAGTAACAAAGTCCACCTCTATAAATAAGGGAGAAGAGAAGGGTGACCTACATCCTGATCCAGGAAATATGCACAGCAGAGCATATACCTAAAGTATAGAGGTGGTAGAAGGAGAGGTCTCAATCTCAACTCCTCTAGGTCTGTCCAGGCCAGGGGGCAGGAGGTGGGAAGAAGAAGGCGAGAAGAAGACAACTAACATGGAACGCTTTATGTTAAGTTGTCTATCTCACTTCATTCTTGCTGGATGGGACCGTCCCTAGCACCTTGTCCCGGTGGCCTAACGGAACAGACTCCTGAGAACAGTGGAACGAAAATTAGCTCTAAGCCTACAAGCAAAATCCAACTTATCATCAGAAATGAAAGTGTGACGAGTAGCGCAAGTAGCCTGTCAATAGGCAGTCTGTCTTGGAAGGCTAAAGAAGTAGCCAAAGCTCTGGTGGAATGGGCCTTAGGTTTATTAGGCAGCTTTTGGTGTCTAATTTCATATACAAGGGAAATCAAAGATGTTAGCCATCTGGATAATGATACCTTTGAAACTGAAAGTCCCTTTCTGCCTTCCGCATAGGAGACAAACAGCTGGTCAGATTTTCTGAATTATTTTGTTCTATCCAAATAGTACCTCAATTGACGATGAACATCCAGGCAGTGTAATTTTTGTTCAGACCTATTGGAATATTCTGGAAAAAAGACAGGGAGGTCAATGCTTTGATTTAGATTTGACGTCGAGACTACCTTAGGCAAAAAGGACGGGTTCGTTCGTAAGGATACCCTGTCCTTATGAAACAATAGATAAGGAGGTCGACAGCTGAGTGCTTGAAGCTCTGAGACTCTTCTAGCTGAAGTAATGGCTACCAGAAAGAGAGTCTTCCATGATAGCCATTTTAAAGAACAGGAGACTGCAGGTTCGAAGGGGAAGAATCAAAGAAGCAAGAACTAAATTTAGGTCCCAAGGAGAAGGAGGATTTCTTATAGGAGGTCTGAGAAGAAAAACTCCTTTCAAAAAGGCTTTGCAAAGCTTGTGGGACATCAAGGCAGATTCAGAAATACCAACATGAAAGTTAGAAATAGCTGCCAATTGAACTTTAAGAGTAGAGGGAGATGAACCTGCATGGAAGAGTTCAGCTAGAAAATCAAGGACTATTTGGATGGAAGCAGTGAAAGGATCTATGTCCCTTCCTTGAGCCCAATATGTGAAGCTCAAATAAATCTTCCGAGTGGAAGATTTATGAGAAGCTATCAAAATATCTCGAACGGAGGAGATAATTGAGGAAGCCTGGCTAAGGTTGGAACTGGAGGAACCAAGCAGTGAGGTTCAGAGAGGAGGGAAACTGACCCGACTGATGGATCAAAAGATCTGGAACTAGGTCCAGATGCCACCAATAGAAATTGATGTGGGAACCACACCTGTCGAGGCCAGTAAGGAGCAATGAGGATCAATGAGGCCTTCTGAGCGATAGCTTTCTGTATCACTTGAGAGATTAGTGGGAAGGAGGAAATGCATACAGAAGTCCCGGCCAAACTTGGACTAGAGCGCCTCTGCTGGGTTGGCCTGGTAAAGGGAATAGAGTGAAATATTCTCTGCACTTGCTGTTTTGGGGAGTAGCAAAGATCGCAGCAAGGCTGACCCCACTTGAGAAAATTTCTCTCACAACAGAGTCTTTCAGAGACCACTGAGGCATGAGGATAGCTCTGCTCAACTTGTCCGCAATTTCCCGGATTGGACTTCCGAGTTGCTATCAGAAATCGCTGAGAAGAAATCGCCCATTGCCACAATCTGAGTGCTTCTCGACACAGGGGTATGACCTGGTTCCGCCTTGTTTGTTGATGTACCACACTACAGACATATTGTCTGTCTGGATTGCAATCGCTCCCAAGGGAAGAGAGTCTTGAAGGGCTTGCAACGCTAAAAGCACTGCTCTCATCTCCAGAACATTTATGTGCAAGTGGCATTCGCTTGGTTGCCTTGTGCCCTGGACCGTGATAATGCCCCCACCCGATCAGGAGGCATCCGAGTAGCAACCGGAGGGGTGGAACAAAGGGTCTTCCCAACAAGAGCTGAGGGAAGACATCCACCACATGAGATGATTTCGATCATAATGGTGTGGGACATTGGAAGTTGCTGGTATGACCATTGTGTAAAGAGCATCCATTGAAGGATCCGCATGTGGAATCTGGCTAATGGAAGCAGAGGTATGGCCGCCATAATTCCCAACACCTTCAGAACTAACCTGGCTTTGATTCTGTTGTTGTTGAAAAGGAGTGAGACCAGTTTGTGAATGTCTGTTATTCTCTGATGTGTTAGTCTACATGTCTACTGTGTCTAGATTTGCGCCATGAAAGTAATAGTCAAAACAGACTTTTCGCATTTATTGAAATACCTAACTTTTGACAAATGCGAAAAGTGTAATCCCTGGCCATCAGAAGGAGATGCTTGGTGGGAGCTGTGAGGAGCCAGTCGTCCAAATATGGAAACACCTGGAATCCTTGTCATCTCAGGTGAGAAGCTACCACTGCCATGCATTTGGTAAACACCCGGGCAGTGGTGAGACCAAAGGGCAGGGCCCTGAACTGAAAATGACTGGTTCCCAGCCTGAAGCGGAGGAATCTTCTGTTCATTTTATGTGATAGTACGCATCCTGAAGGTCTATAGAGCACATCCAGTTTCCTTTTCCCAATAGGGGAAGGATGGATTGCAGCGTGACCATCCAATCTTGTTTTCTTGACTGATCTGTTCAAGATACTGAGATCCAAAATTGGTCTCCAGTCCCCTGTTTTCTTTGGAACTAAAAGAACCTTGAGTAGATTCCGGATCCTGCTGGTCTGCTGGAACTGGCTGAATTGTTCTTTTGCAAGCAGTTTTGAAATTTCCAAAACCGCTAGATCCCTTTGAGCGGTGGAACATCTGGAAGGGATTTTTTGATTGGTTTGGAATGCGAAGAAAGGGGATAGAATAGCCTTCGAAATGACGGACTGTACCCATTTGTCTTGAGTCAGGGATAGCCAGGCTTCTGGGTACAGTGACAATCTTCCCCAACTGCCTCGGCAGTCGGGCAACACCTCAGGGATGCTGAAAGGGCTTATCAGAGAAGGCTTCCGATTGCCCTGGTTCTGGAGCCCCTGCCTCGAGGGCAACGCCTACCATTGTTATTCCCGCCTCTGCCTCTGGCGGGAAACGACTTTAAGTCCCTTGAGATTGTTTACGGAACCACATTTTTCCACCTTCTGGCCTTTGGGGTAAGGCCTAGAAGGAGTAGAAAACGGACTCACGGCAGAAAGAGTCTTGCCATCAGTTTCGCACCTAGTCAAGGTTTCTTTCACTTGAGGACCAAAGAGAGATGATCCATCAAACGGGAGTTAGTGAAAGACGCCTTGAAGGGGTCATCCAGGCATGCCTCCACACCTGTCCCTTATGCTACTCGCCTCCATCAGCCGCATAAGAAAGGAGGCATGGAGGAGTTGGTTATGGAGTTAAGGGTAGCCAGCTGAGTGTTCATCTTATCTTGAAAACCCGCAGCTGTAGGGTCCTTCAACATGTCACTCGCTCTTTAATCAAGTCCCTTTGAAGACGAAAGTGAAATGGCACAGGTAGTTCAGCGAACGATAGTAAATGTCGCTGACGAGAACATCTGTCCATGGACCTAGATTCCTTGTTAGGTGGATGGACAGGTACTGAAGGATCAGCTAGTTCCTTCTTAGTGGCAGCAGCTACCACCATGGCATCCACAGAAACTCCTTTTGTCAAGAACTGTTTGTCTGCTGGTGAACTTGGGTCTCCTGGGAGTGGGGTCCACTGAATCAGGAGCCATCCATGCCTTTAGCAACCACCTGCATGAGGGGGTCAAAGGGGACACCCAGGAGGTGGAAGGGCGAGCCAAACGCCTCAAGATACACGGATTCATCCTCCGGGTTAAGGGCTGGCCAATTTCTCTGTTTCAGGATCTCTAGAATGTCTGCAAAGGAGACATCTTCAGAAGGGGAACGGGGAACCGAATCATCTAAATCTGTGTCAGATGTGATGGACTCAGGTGAGTCAATGTGTTTGGGGCTCTTCTGCCAAATCAGGAGAGGCCTCGAAGAGGATGAAATCCCCACAGGGGTTCCTGAGGAGCTGGCTCTCGGATGAGGGAGTGAGTCGACTTGACCTGAAGCGAGTAGAGCCAGGCTCTAACACACCTGTCAGGCAAAGCCAGAGGTGAGAACCTCCCTCGCACCGACAGTGATGGGCTGAAGCTCCGAGAGGAAGAGCGGGTCGGACAAGGGTCCGATGCCACTCATCCCTCGAGCCGACGATGGAAGTCCTTCTTCTAAGGAAGAAATCACGCTACCACAGTCTCGCTCAACGGAGTCGGAGGAGGAATATATTGATGGACAGGGCAGGCATCGACTGATGAGTCGGGCTCTGAAGCATCTGGGCCAGTGCCTCGGACTTAAGAAGTCCTCTGAAGGTCATGATCCGACAGCCTCGGCGACCTAGAGGAGCCGCTCAGACAGCAGGGGAGATCCTGGAGCCGAATGAACGGAGCCAAGGGATGGTGACCTGACCTCTTCCTAGATGTCGGCTCAAGGTCTGGTCGAACCACAGAAACTGTGGACTGAGACTCATCGGCTCCAGCCGAGCCGATGTAGGCGAGGTTTAGAGCCGAAGACCTAGAAGCCTTGGAGGGCTTCCCTGAAGACACAGTAAGGGAATCCTCAGGCTTGAGTAAACCTCTTAAAATTAATTTATTTTTCTTTCCTGCAGGACCCTGGGACTGAAGCCATGGCAAACAGCACAGGAGTCCTGCAGGTGCAAAGGTCCCGTAGACACAAGAAGTGTGACCGCCTGTCAGAGACATTTTCTGACAGCACGCATCACACTTCTTGAAGCCTGAGACCTTTGATTCTTTAGACATTCAAAGTGCAATCACACACACAGTCAAAAACACACTGATTACACCCTGTCTAGTTTTAGCTTAAAAATAAACAACTAACTAGGTTTTAAATTAAGAAAAATAACACACACACACCCTAGGAAGGAAGAAGGCCTGAAGGTCGAGGAAGAACTTAAAGTTCTTGTGGGAAAACAGGAATTTTAAGAAAAAGGGGCAAGAATTCCTCTAAACTAAGGGAAATAAGTATAAAAATTAAAAATAAAGGGGTTTAAATACACTAATTTTACAAGAAAGTCACTTACCAAGAACCGTAGAAAACCAACACCGCAAACGAGATCTGAGGTAACCGCATTGTGGGATAATGAACCAACTCTCGAAGCAACCCATCCAGCAAGAATGAAGGCGAGATAGACAACTTAACATGTGTTGTTTTTATCACATGTTCATATGTTATAAATCCTGGATAAGATGGGCAGAAAGTGAGTACTCCTTTTAAAACAAAATTTCATTTGCAATAATATTTAGTTTACTGAAATTACAACCCTGGAGCAAAACATATTCTTTATGTCATTAATACCTTCTAAAACAGCGTGTTCATCAGTGGTCAAATGAGAATCTAATCATCTCACTACGTAGAATATTATTTTTCATACAGGACGGATGTGCACTAGAAAAATGCAAATAGCTATTAAAAAAACAAGGTTTACAAAATATACTACTGGTAAATTTTCTTGCAACCAAATCACATGTAACTTGTACCATCTAAAAAGTTGACATACAACCCAATAGAACTTACAGTAAAAAATCAAAAACTCAGTACTGTGACTCCAGAGATACAAAACAATAAACCTCATCTATGGACCCACCTCATATAAATAATAATCCACAATCTTTTGTTGTTCTGTAAAACACTTTATTGGAAAAAGTGAGATGAAAACCAGTGTCCCACCATCCTAAAGTGTTAATTTCAACACAGGACAAAATGGTGTCATGGGATAAGTACATTTTAAGAAATTCAACCCTTTAACTTAAAGGAATAGTAGTATAAAGTGATTTCATGTCTAAAGTAAACATTACACATTCATGCCCAGTCAAAAATATCCCAAGAATCTTTTATATAACTAAGCATTCGCCCACTATTACGTTAAAGATAGCACCTAAAAAATGAAATTGTTTCAGTAACACTACCAGATGCTGAAACAATAGGCCTTAATTGATACTTATCAGAATGTAGTTTGGGAATCCCAAACTTAACACCAAGCCTAAGAAATTCTACAGACATACAATGATACAACTCTATGCTGATTTTACCATCAGGTACTAGATCTAATAAATTACTATGAATGAAAGAATATTTACAATGAACCTCCATGAAAATGTCACCCTTATAATCTATCTCATTCGCACAATCTCTGATGCATAATAACCATCCCACTACCTTTGCCACCTTCATAAACCTTAAATCCCTTCTATGTGATAA
The DNA here is from genome assembly GCF_019279795.1 of Protopterus annectens. Lineage (NCBI taxonomy): Eukaryota > Metazoa > Chordata > Ceratodontiformes > Protopteridae > Protopterus > Protopterus annectens. Next base: position 93,030,584 of record NC_056743.1, read on the forward strand.
ATCATACATAGCTTGTAGCTTAGCTTTATTATGAAAAAAAAAATCTCCTTTTAGATTTAGCATTACAAATTTGTATAATGTTATTCTCACAAGAGTCATAAAAAGTTTGCACAGTACTTTGTAAAGGAGGACTACAAGTGGGTGGCTTTTTAAATTAACAAGAACGACTACCCGGCAAGTCACTCAACGTACTGTATACTGAAGTTAAGACTAAACAAATTATGATCCACTAAGGTGCTTCACAAACCAGCACACGTACCAGGGACAAAAGAAAACCCTTTTACAAGAATCTTTAACTGTAAAGTATTAAACTGACATTGTCACATACCACAGTAAAACTTGTTATCAAAGTCATTACCAAACTGGAACGTGTTTCCCCCACTGCAGACTTCTGTTGCCCCTGAGCAGTCATCCCTCTCCCTCTGGTGTTAGAACCCTGTGGTTGCATACCTCATGAAATGGTTCCTAAAGGCGATCCCAAGATAAATTCACCAACCTTTTGGACTGCCTGAGATTGCATGAATCCGAAAAACAAAACTTCACCATTATCACTTGCCTCACCAAAATGTCCACCAAGACCGTTGTTAAGAATCATTGCATCCTGGAGAATGCAATGTAGTTTTGGAAAATAGGAATTACGTCATGGCCATGTTTTAATAACCATATGCATGTTTCTAGTGCACTTGCATTCTTTATGAAATTTGGCCACTGATGAACTAACTTTTTTTCAGAAGATGTTGAGATTAAGAACACGTTTTTTGTTCCAGGGCTAAGATTTAAGTAAAATAATTATTACAGCAAATGATATTTGGTCTAAAAGCAGTACGCATTTTAGGCCTATCTTATCACATGGGATTTATAACATACAAACACGTGACAAAAACAACACTTTTGATAGTTTTAAAAATGTCAGCTGATAGTAATGCAATGAAAGACGTTATTTTAAATAACTGGAAAACTCTAAGAGAAAATGGTGAGAGTTAAGACAGTTGTTGCTGTACCAACTTTTACCTATCAGAGATCCAATTGCCTCAAATGTATATTAGAGAAAGAACAATAATGCCAATATTTTGAGTCATACTATGCAAAGACAATGGAATGTTTAGATATGTTTTTATAGAACCTGTATCTATATTACGTAGGGTCCAAATACTGATGTTTCTTATTTTAAGACATATACACACACACACACACATATATATATATATATATATATAGGCATTTTACATGTAATTATACAGGGTTAGTATACATGTCAGCATTTTCTTCTTGTGATGCTTTTTATATAGGAACTACTAGGAAATTATCTTAAAAAAATTAATGAGCAACATGTATGCCATTACAACCAGAGATGAAAATAATGCTGTATATAAATCTATTAGGATGTGTACCAAGTTTAAGAAATGTTATTTTACTGTGTTAGATAAGGTGTTACTGGACTATCAGGCAAAGGATTAGAAGAATACAGTACAGGCAGCTGAGAATGTGGCAAATTAAGCTGCAATCTGACAAATTTCCCAGCTTGAATGAATCTATTAATATAAATTGTTTTCTTAAAAATAGCGAGCTGAATTATTAATTATGTTTATTTATTCAATTATTTTTATACCAAAGTAAAATTGTGGTTTATTGTGACATTCTGTATTTTAATGGGGGCACTAAGTGCATGATTAGTGATTTTAAAATGGAGTACAATCGATTAATTAATAATGTAATACTTTTTAAATAGTATGCCTTAGTGGTTGGGTGTATTCTGATGAAGCCCAGTGAACGCTGCGGGAAAGGCACTTAATTTCTAAATATTCTGTTTTCTGACTACCACTGGAGTGTTTTGTTCCTTTGTTGACTTTCATACTTGACTCTGAAATGATGAAATATATGCATTATCAGATATCCCTAGGCTGTCACCCACAGTATGCATCAAAACATGTCTGGCTTAAATGAACATTGATAAGGGTGCTTCCTCCACCCGCTACTCATTTTCACATGACCTTACACATTCTGCTTCTCTGCCTTGCGATTTATGCTATATGGTGTCTCCTCTACTTTCTATCATGGAATATCAGTTCCTGTTGCTCCTACTGTCATTAATTTAGCCATGCAAACAGCGCACACACCCTTTTTCTTGGAAAGCCTTATTGGATGAGCAGTACATTCCAAGAGAGGAGATATTACTGCCCCGTGCAGACACTTACCACCTACCTTATCATAAATTAACTTTTGTAAGAGAGGTGAAAATGAACAGAGTTGACTGTCTTGTGACATCTGCCACAAGAGAGGGGACAACTATACAGCCGGTAAAACAATATTAAAAAAACTCAGCTTTTCTGATAAACTAGTCTGGGTGCTTGTAGTCATTTTGATATTTTTAAAACTATATTAATAAATAATACAAGTCTAAAATAGACATGCCTTACATCCAATGGATAGGGAAAAACTGTCAGAAGCATACAGCAAGCTGTAAGGATGCCAGGGCTTCTGTACAGACTCTGCTTCCTTTCAAACCTATCCTTCCCTAGGTCACACTGGAAACTGTTGAAATATATCACAAAATACTGCTGCTTATTGTACAACAATTCACCTGCTCTGAAATAGGCATCTACTATGTCATAGCCACATTTACCCATATTGAAAACTACCTTGTACACAAGCCTGTGACAATTTGAAAACATCTCTATCAAAGAAACGTCTGCAATGTTCTAAATTACATTCTACATGTGTGAGAATGTCACACTGCTATGTCATGTGGGTCCAGCAGTCAGATGGCCTAATGCCAGTCCAGAACATTTTTTTAATCTGCTGGTATAGTATACTGAGGGCTCCCACATTACTGGACCTTTATTTGAATACAAAAATGACTCTTCCTACAACCTATAAATATAGCATAAAAACTAGCAACCACCAGGATACTTGTAAAATACAACACTGAAAAGCAGCACAGCAGACAGTGCGAAAAACACTATATACCTTTAATTGAGCACTTTCGTCTGGTTATAACATTAGACTTCCTCAGAATCTATAACATTAGACTTCCTCAGAATCTAAAAACTCATAGTCCATAGCCAGTTCAAGTATCCTATCCAGGTAGTCGCATGACAGCTTAAAACCAATCCCATAAAATAAGCAATTAAGAATTATAAGACTAATGTAATGTCTGCCCCCTTATTAATCCTCCTAAATATATCTACACACCTTAACTTTATATTCAAACAATATAGAAATTGAATCTTAAAATGCTAGATATAGACACATGGCCATGCAATCCTGGGAAGATTGTGGCATTTAACTTTAATTGCAAGCACAGTTCACGAGCTTCTATAAAGTCCTTCCAGGGCCTCCTCTTCTATTCTTATGAATCATATCAATAACAAAAACCAAACTGATCATCCTGAAAATGTAAAATGTTTGTATAATGAATTATTTTTAATAACCAAACATTTTTCATAAATTTGGTCCCTGAGACACCATGCAATGCTGGCATACAGCTACATAACTCACCTTCATGGAATTACGTGTACAATGTTCCTTAACTACTGTATCCTTATTGATGGTCAACTTACTATTTTCAAATATGCGTTTACATGGGAGGCAAAAAACACATTTATAGGTCCCTTCCCTCTTTTTACTAACATTTAAAAAAGCTCCATCAGTTTTATCAAAAATATCTTTAAAACCTCTCCCTTTTCTAAAAACAATAACGGGAGCTTCTCCTAAAATATTGTTAAGATTGTTAAAGCAGGAAAAATAACTTCCATTTTTCTTTAAAATCCAAACAATGTCTGAATGAGCACCAGTATAAGCAGTGATAAAAGGTTTAGAGAAATCATGCACGTTTTTTCCTTGTTACCCAACCTGAAAGGGTGGGAGTTGTACCTTAACAATGGTGCATACAATCCCTCTTTTCTTTTTATGACTTCACCTAATAATGTCTTTAACTAACATTTCTGGATAACTCCTTCACATAAACATTTAACTTAAGGCTCTCAACTTGAAATTGTTCTTCTGACAACATTCGAGCCAACTTCACATACGGCCCTTTTACTATACCCTTTTTCTGGTGTTCAGGGTGGCAAATGGAATAATGTAATAAACTAGTGGTGCTGCGGTAGCGTTGTCGTCTCACAGTAAGATGCTGTCCGGTTCGATTCTCAGCTAGAGCGTCTTCTGCGTGCAGACATGTGTGAATGGGCGTACCTTTGTTGAAGGTTGTGTGTCAGGGCTGGCAACTCGGCACGTAAAAATCTGCCAATCATTAGCAGACCGGAGTTCCGCTGTGGCGACCCCTAACCGGGAAAAGCAAAAGATGCAACATTAGAATAAGTGGGCTTCCTATAAATATTACTAGCTAATCTCTGCCCACTAGAATCCATCCAAACTGCCACATCTAAATAATGTATATGGGTGTCATGATAAGAAGTAAACTTCAGAAAAGGAGTACTCATATTTAAGTAAAATATAAATTCCTCAATTTCCTGTAGAGAGAGTTTCCAGACGATAAATAGATTGTCCAGGAATCGGGCATAGAGGGACCAAGGTGGAGAAATAAATACACCAAAAATAAATTTCTTTTTCTGTTGTAATACAATGTTAGCAAAAATGGGGGCAAATGTTGCCCCCATAGCTACCACCTTCTTTTGTAAGAAATATTTACCATCTAAAAATACAAGTATAACTTCCATGAAAGTACCACAAATATCCACCTCATCTTTACTTAAATCAGTATGTTCAACCAGAAATTCATGGAGCCAATCTTAACCCACTCCATGGGGAATAACATTAAATGTATTCGCCATGTCCACAGTTAAACCCCATACCCCGACTAACATTTACATCTTTCATTTTACTGAAGTCCCACGGATCTTGGCATAAATGTTGAAATGGTTCCAAATATTTTTTCAACTTTAAATCATCATGTTTAGCAAGGGGAAGTATTTTAAATTTACCAGCACTGACTATAAGTTGCGTGGAAGGGTCAATCACATCCTTGTGCAACTTAGGGATGCCAAAAATATTCTGAACCACAGGAAACATGATATTCAAAAAGGAAAACACATCAGGTGTAATTTGGCCTTGCATAACTAAGTCCTCCAATAAGTAATACATTTGTCTATATGAAACATTCACAGCATGCAACAATGTAGCTTCATAAAAGTCACCATCATTTAAAAGCTCAAACATTTTAGATAAATAATCAGTTCTGTACAACCCCCACCCTTGTCAGGTTTCATTATCCTGACTTGTTTTGACTTAACTGGTGGAGAAGTGCACTCTCAACCCTTGTAAAGTATTTTTCACCATTTCTTTTATCAGTTAGCTTCCAAAATTCAATTTCACACAGTTTCTCAAAAATAAGCAGAGGCAAAGGCAAATTTATAAGTACTTGCCTACTCAATCGGTTTTCCACAAACTTAATATTATTTTCTTGAAAAACTAACTTCAAATTCAGTCTTCTCAAATTTAATTTTAAATCCATCAGTTCAGATAAACTGACAGACTCCATACCCTAAAATTACTGTCTGCAAAATTAAAAATGGAGAAGTCACCTGCTGAGTTATTTGTAATTGATGGTCCAGTTTTAATCCCATCTCCGCAGCTCACATGTACTACCTCCTTTTCCTGTTGGGATAATTCTGTTGTTAATTTTGTTGGTACCAACTAGATTCCCTGCTGTTCTGACTCAGAATTCCGTACTTGTTGGTTCCAGTTCCATATCTGTTTGACCGCCTCAAGGGAAGATGATCTAAAGGGGGAGGTACAACACTTCTTGCATTAACACTCCCGTCCATTGCAACTCTTCTTCTATAATAAACTGAAAAGCTAAATCCATTTTAATAGAGGAATCTAGTTGGGTTGCTTCTCTAAATTTCTATGGAACAGGTATTATGTTTGATAAGGAATTCTATTAGTTCAATACAGTGTCCATCAAGGAGAGCAATTAACTGCTAAAGGACAGAGTTCAGCAATATTCCTGATGGAAATTTCCAATGCCTTAAACCTTTAGGCACTATTTTTAGCTTTAAACATTCCCAAAGCAGTAGTTCTCCAACTGAAGCTTACGGTACTCAAGTATTAGGTTTTCCCACTGTAAAATACATTGAATTACAGTACACTCCCAGAGAATTCAACTTGTTTATTAAACCAGGTCTGTAAATTAAATCCAGAGGTGGTTGCATCCACATCACTAGGTGTTCCAGAAGACCCAGGATTAAGGCTAAAAAGAGCAGGTGAGCCTTCACCCAGTGTTATCGAAGCTTCAGTATTAGGAGCAGACACACCATAGAAATCATTTCGGGGGCATGCACCGAGAAATATAACTTATTGCAATAAATGTTGAATTAATTGTATCAACAGCCCAATATTATTGACGATATCCTCGGTAACAGTTCCACTGACACAGTCCCCCCACCACTAGCCAGTTCCACAACAGACATTATGGACATTATTCCACATTGGTGGCTAACCAAGCATCTTTGGACACCACAGGGAGAAGTTGTTGTAGGGTGAGCATTTTGAATTTTGGTACCACCAGGAAGGTGTTTAGAATGGATAGATCTAAGATTGGGTACCAGGTGCCCTCTTTTCTGGGTACCAGGAAAAGTCTGGAATAGAAACCTTGGACTATCTGTTCTGCAGGAACAGGATGAATTGCCCTCATGGACAGCAGGGAATGAACTTGGTTTTGTGCCTCTGCCCAATGATTTGGAGGAAGATCTGGGAACCCTTTTGGGGTTGGCAGCATGTGCAAATAAAATTTTATCCCTGGGACACTATGTTGAGGGCCTATCGATTTTGGTGATGGAGGCCTAGTTTTTTGCATGGAGGCACGTTTTCCTCCTAGGGGTACGAGCAGATGTGCAGAGGTGGAGTTGAGAAGTCACTGCGAATTCTTTCCATAAGGGGGTGACTTAGTACTCCCTGTTTTAGAAGTGGAGGTACTCCATTGCCTAGATCTCTGCATACCCTGAGACTAGTGTCTGCATAGACTTAGGTTTTTCTTCCATCTTTTTCAAAACCTCTTCTGCTTTCGTGCCAAACAGATTGTCTTTATTCAGTGGTGCATCCAATAATTTTGATTTGACATGGTCTGGCAAGGTCTGTTCCTTAAGCCAATCATGCTTTCTAAGTACAGAACCTGTGACTGCTGCCCTGCAGGATGCTTCTAGTGCGTCAAACCCACATTGCAGGGTATGCTTAACTAACTTGGCTTGCAGAATGCATAAGCTCCTGTAATTCTTTATTTTCTGCATAGTCAGGGAAGGTAAGATAATTTTTGTTTAGTAAGTCCCATAGTATGTTGCTGGTATTTCAGCATGTGGAACTGAACATTTAATACTCTAATGGAAAGAGTTACAGAGGTGTATACTTTTTTACCCCATATGTCTAAAGCACGGGAATCCCTGTCCAAAGGGGTGGGATTCTTAGCTGTGGTTGCTTTTATTCCTTTAGGTCCTTGAGAGATGACCTCTGGATCAGCAGTAGGATTTTTGAAAAGAAATTTGAGAGAGTCAGGGAATCTGTAGTACCTGTCAAGTTTCCTGGGAGCAGGAAGCAGAGTATCAGGAGATAGACTGGATTCCATAAAAACATCATCCACAACATCCAGAACAGGAGGAATAGCTAATGGTCTGCGCTGTGGTAAATCTAAAAATTCCAAGTCTCTTTTTAAACTGAGGATAATCCTGGCATTCCCAATGGAAATGCTCTCTCAAGGTATGTAGGGTTTCACCAAAAGAAAAATCCTCTGGAAGACAGGCAGAAGGAATGGATTTCTCTGCATCTGAATCCTCATAAGCAGATAAGGGCATGTCTTCATAATCAGAAATCTCAGTCTCGTAGGACTCCTGGTCAGATGAAGCTGCTGGGGACAAGTCTATTTTCCTTTACGCAGGGGTAGACTGGCTTCCCCTAATGAGCATAAGGTCTTCCGCCATTTTAAGCATCTGAGATTGAGGCAAGGAAGCAGGCGCTTGAGTTTGGGTCGTCTTTTTTTGGGCGTAGTTCATACTCTAGGCCTTAGAAACTCTGTAGTTTTAGAAAGAACTGAAGACGCGAAAGAAGTCATCAGTTTGTGTCGAATACCAGTAGTGTGAAGAACTTCCTCAGAAGCCGGTGCCTGCACAGCGGCTCCAGACCCATCCAAGGTAGAGACATCAGGTTCTGTAGTCAAAGAAGAGTCTCTCAGCATACCGTACTCCGAACGGGTCTCGGTAGCGGCCTGTGAATCCATATAAGCGGGCATCAGGGGATGCGAAAATGCCTCACTGAGTACCGGCGAACTGGCGACTAGCTTAACGGAAGCATCGTCGGCAGTTTTGGACCTGTGCAGTCTGTCTGTCTTTATCCTTACGTTTTTTGGAAGATCGGTAGTCGGATGGCTTACAAAAGCCATTTCGCAATACAGAGATCAAGAGCAAAAGTATTTAGCTACAATAAGGGCCCGACGACATATAGTTCTGGCGTTGAACAAAGCACAAAACCGATAGCGATGAATGTTGTGGACTGGGCCTAAACAGGTGACTCAGTAAGCATGGAAATCTCGGTGTGGTATTTGATTTCCACAGGCGAAACAATTAACTTTTTCTGACATCAGTTAGAGCAAGAAAAAAGGATACCCAATGGGGCACTTAGCTTTAGAAGACTTCAACTTCAATTTCAGAAACGAAAAGTCAGGCAGCGGCCGACCGGCACTCGTGCAAACTGCTTATGCTTCGGGCTCCTCGGCAAGAAAGACTGATGTAATGGTGTTGGCTGCCTGCTTTTGTATCACTGATGACCTGACGTCAGTCCTGGAGTGACAGCAACCAATGCAGAAATACTAAGCCTCTGGTATTTGTGCTGACTGAGGGCTACCTCTGGCAGGACAACCCAAGTGTGATGACTGCAATGGTGAAAAGTACAGTTGTGTACACTTACCATAAATGTAGATGTTAGAGTGTCTTCACTGTTGCAGTCATGACTGTAGGGTTCTCCCCTGCCGGCAGGCAGTCCTCGGTCGGCCAGAATCCCAAAGTCTGGGTCCGACGTCGGCTGTTCAGCCATGCTCCCTGACATCAGAGCGCCAGGAGTACAAAGCTGACAGCCGACGCCATGTTCTCCAGTTTTTCTTGCCCCAGATGTCAGGAGTCCCAAAATGAGTAAGGTCCCATATCCTTTGCAAATACACCTCAGAAGAATGGTGAAAAAAGGAACCACACAAAAGTAAAAATAAGAGGGGACTGCAACAGTGAAGACACTCGAACATCTAAATTTATGGTAAGTGTACACAACTGTACTATGTTCATCGTGTTTCACTGTTGCAGTCATGACTGTAGGGTAGAATCCCAAAGCAGAATGAAAGGGAGGTGGTCATAAAGTAGAAGGGGCGGCTAAAAGGCCCTGCAAGACTGCAGAAGCAAAGCCTGCCCTAGACTTAGAGTAGAGAGGCAGATTGTAGTGCTTTGAAAAAGTATGCACTGAACTCCAAGTTGCAGCTTCCAAAATGTCTTTGGTAGGAACTCCCCTGAGGAAGGCAGCTGAAGTGGCAGCAGGTCTGGTGGAATGAGTCCATATACTCCCTGGGATTTGCTTTCCATGGTGTGAATAACAAAATCTGATTCCATGAGAAATCCATTTAGAAATGGTCTGTTTTGAAATGGCTTTACCTTGGGAACTTGAAGCATAAGAAACAAACAATTGCTCTGATTTTCTGATGTCCTTGGTTCTGTCCAGGTAAAAACGTAGTTGTCTGTGTACATCCAAGGAATGTAAGATCCTTTCCCCTTTATTTTGAGGAGTGGGGGAAAAAAGTTGGCAAGTGAATAGTTTGATTTAAAGCCACTTTGGAAACCACCTTAGGCATGAAAGTAGGATTAGTCCTTAAAGACGCCCTGTCTTGATGAAAAATAATATAAGGTTCCACAGCCATAAGGGCTTGCAACTCTGAAACTCTCCTGGCAGAGGTCAGAGCTAACAGGATGGCTGTTTTCCAAGATAAAAACTTGATGTCAGAAGAGGCAGCAGGCTCAAAAGGAGGCAAGGTGAGCTTTTCCAAAACATAGTTGAGATCCCAAGCAGGAATGGGAGGAGATCTAGGAGGTCTTAAGTTCTTAGCTCCTCTGAGAAACTGTCTCATGAGCTGGTGGGAAAAGATTGGAGGGTCTGTATTGTAATGAGAGGAAATAGCAGAGGCATGTATCTTAATGGAAGAGAAAGAGAGACCCTTATGTAAGAGATTTGTCAGGTAAAGTAAAATCAAAGGAATGTTAGGAAGAAGAGGATCAGAATCCTGAGCCTGCATCCAGGAACAAAATCTTTTCCATTTTCCTGCATAAGATTTTCTAGTGCTAGGACGTCTGGCTTCTAAAATGACATCCATAACCTGCTTGGGTAGGAGAGAATGAATCAAAGACCCTGGATTAACCAGGCCGCCAGGCTGAGTGTTCTGACATGGGAGTGTAGAACCTGACCCTGGTGTTGGGACAGAAGGTTCGGAGTTTGTGGTAAAATCCAAGGGGGCTCCAGACAAAGGTTTTTCAGAGTTGGGTACCAAAACTGTTGAGGCCAATTTGGGGCCAGCAAGATTATCATCTTGGGCTTGTCTTGTTTGATCTTTAATAATACCCGTGGAAGAAGAGGAACAGGAGGGAAAGGCATATCCCGAGGGGTTTCTCCATATGAATGATAGTGCATCCACTTTCCAAGCTTGTTCGTGGAAAGTCCTGGTGCAAAAAATCTGTAGTTGATGATCGAGATGGGATGCAAAGAGGTCTATGTGAGGACATCCCCAGACTGCTGTTATCATCTTGAATATTTCAATGTCCAGCATCCACTCGTGTGGGTCCGAAACTTCCGTTGGGCAGAGGCTGCAAGTTCGAAAGGAGGCAATATCAACTTCTCCAGAACAAAGGAAGGTCCCATGGAGGGGTAGGTTGCCACTAGAATGGTCTGATGTGAATGACTCTTCAAAGAAAATGCCTTAACAGGGGAAGGGAAAAGACAGGAGGAAGAGCAGGAATATGGGCCAAAATGGCAGATGCATGAATTTTAATAGAGGAGCAGGAAAGGCCTTTATCAACCAGACTAGCTAGGTAATCTAGAATGGTAGCAATCTAGGTTAAATCAGGACTGTCGTGCTGGCACCAACTGGAAAACCTGTTTGCTTAGGGTATCGCTTGTTCCTGGATGCTGTGGAATTATCCAAGCTGAAAGGCTAAGTGTCTGCAGGCTTGGGTGCACAATCCTTCCCTTGTCCTGAATGAGACGGTCGATTGAAGCAACAGCCATGGAATCTGTTTGGTTAGTTTGAGAAGCAGAGGATAGTCTTTTCAACTACCATCTATGCTAACTCTATGTAATCACTTACAACTTCTCATTTACCCTCTCATATTTTTCTATTCATTTCCTATTTTATACTACTACATCTACAATATTACTAATACAGCCTACTAATATCTTTCCTTCTCTAAATCTTAGTCTGTGTGCTTATTTTACATTCACTCAAACTTCTATGTCAACATTACTTGTATTAGATTGTAATTTAGAATGAGTCTTAAGTGTGTGTATATCAGCATTTTATTTTTTCCAATACTGCCATGTCAACTATAGTTGTACTATATTATATAATTAGTTTAAGTCTGTATTAATTTATGTTGTGATGTTTTAACTGTACTATGCTTAAAATTTTTCCTACCTCTGTTACGAAGATATTCTAAATTGTGCCTGTGATGTTCTACATATGCTATCTTGTGTTTCTTGTGGAGCTTTTCTCCCTGGTCCTCCACTGAAAATGGGCTCTGTTTAGCCCAGTGGACCTACCCAGTAAACCAATGCAAATACATAAATTAAATAAATACCAGTGCTGCCTGGGCCAATCTGGGGACCATTAGTATTGCCCTTTGGCCTTCTCTTATCCTTAGAAACACTCAAGGTAGTGCGAGTAAGGGAGGGAATGCATAAATGAAGAGATGAGGACCAAGGGAAGGAGAAAGCGTCTGTTCTCCAGCTGATTTCTGTTTGATCCTGGAACACAATCTTTCCAGTTGACCATTTTCCTTGGTGGCAAAAAAAGTATATCTGTGGGACTCCCCATCTCTGGGCCATGCTGAGAAATATTTCCCAATGCAGATGCCATTTGTGGGGTCTATCAAGTGTCTGCTGAGGTGATCTGCTGGAGTATTATGGGCCACTGGAAGGTAATGTGCTGGAAGGTGGAAACCCAGAGAGTGAGCAGTTTCGCAAACTTGCATCACTAGGTGGCATAGAGGTTAAGAGTGAGTGCCATCTTGCCTGTTTATGTACCACATAACTGTGTTGTCTGTTTTGACTAACAGAACCCCTGGTTCCCATTTTTCCTTAAAAGCTATCAGGCCTTTTTGCACTGCCATAAGCTCCTTCCAGTTTATGTGCCTGCCCTTGAACTGAACCTCCCACTTAGCTTGGAATTGGAGGTGTTGAAAGTGAGCCGCCAAGGCGGTCTCTGAGGTATCTGTGGTAACAGTTTGGCCATGGGGTGTGAATCTGAATGGAAGGCCCTGATTTTGGGCACAAGCCTGTTCCCAATGGGTTTTCCTCGGTCTGCCTCTAGATTGGGAGGGAAGTTTCTACTAAACCTAGGAGGCTGAACTTGCAGGAAATCTTTCACAGTCTGCACAGACTAAGCTTTATACTCCATCTTCTTAAGAAAAGCCTCAGCTTTAGGTCCAAATAGGAATTCCTTGTCAAGGGGAGCATCAAGGTGGTTACATTTAACATGGTCAGGAAGAGATTGCTCCCTAAGTCATGCATGCCTTCTAATAACTGAGTGAGTGGCAGCTGCCCAGCTAGAACGTGTAAGGAGTGTTAGCTATCTGAGAACTGGAGTAGAAGGTCCAAAAGCTGTTTAGAAAAGTTTTTATCTTCCAGTGAAGAGACCTTTTGTTTACGCTGATCCAAAATGGTTTGCTGATATTTAACCATGTGAAATCGAAAGAAAAGAGCCCTCATAGTAAGGGTGGCTGACATATAAACTTTTCCCAAATCTATCAAGGGCTATGCTCTCTGTATCCATAGGTAAAGAGTTTCTAGAGGAACTGGCTGCAGCCCCTTTGAGTCCTCGGGTGGCCACCTCTGGATCAGCAGACGAATTTCTGAAAGCATTTATGGGAGTTCTGTACCCAATAAAATCTGTCTGGTTTATGAGGGACTGTGGGGAATAGAGTCAAGATTCAAGGAGAAAGTCTGACAGCCATCCTCAAACACCTCTAAAATGGGTGGAAGTACAAGAGGTTTGTGCACTGGCAGATCCAGGAACTCCCTAATAGACTCTTTTTTTTGACTGAGGGTATTCCTGTGCATCCTGCTGCAAATTTTCCCTCACAGCATGGAGTCTCTCTCCAAAGGTGATATTCCCTGGGGGGGAAGGCAGAAGCCAGGTTTCTCTTCTGAATCTGAATTATCAAAAGAAGTGAGGGAGAGTCCTTCAGAACTAGACCCCTCTAGGTCTGAATCCTCAGATTCAAAAGGATCTGGGAAAGTTTCAGAAGTAGGATCCCTTTTCCTTTTACCTGGAGAGGCATTCCCAGGTGCTTGTCTAGACCTACCTGTGCAGATCAGGTCTGTTGCTAGTCTAAGTCATGCTGGTATCCCTGAGAAAGGGAGCCAGTAGGCCTACACGAAGGCACTGCAGCAGTACTTTTCTTAGGAGTTGCTTTGGTTTTGGGCCTACAGACATCGGACATCTTGACGTCTCTCTCTCTCTCTACAGGAAAGGTGAACCGGTGTAGGCCAAAGCCGCAAAGGAATATCACTGGGAAGGGAGCACTATTTGGAAGCCGAGACCTGCAGAGCAGCCTCGGACCCGACCGACAAACTGAGAGAAAGGGCCTGTGCTAAAGCAGAGGGAACCCAACGGCATGTCAGGCTCTGAATGGGTCTCGACAGAGGCCTGTGCCACCACCTCAGACACAGAAGGGTGCTGCAAAAGCACCTCGTCTTCAACAATCACAAGCCTACAAGTTGAAACTGATGGAGAATGGTTGTCAGAGGGCCTAAGCTTGAGTCTCTTATCTTCTTCCCTCCTACGCCTAAGGCTGTTCAACCTTTGAACTGGTGGATGCCACTGGACACTGATGGGAAGATTCAAGACTAAGGAATCTATCTAAAATCTCGGCCCTACATCTGATTGTCCTAGGGTTAAAGTGGGCACAAAAGCAGAAACTACAGACGTCATGATCTGGGTGTAAACAGGTGACACAAAGCAAGTGGAAGTCTCTGTGTGGAATTTGCTTGTCATAGCGGACACAATTATGTGTGACACGAGTTTAAAGCAAAAGAAAGGCATTTCCCCAATGGGGTACTTTGACTTCTCTCTGGGGCAGACCGACTGAAGCAGTGAAACACTGCTTCGGGATGCGATGGTAAGAAAAGACTGATTTCATGATGTAGGCTGGCTCCTTATATACCAAACTGTACTGATATCGGTTAGTGTCATCCAGCCTTAGGAGGAGACAAGAATTATCTCTTGAAGTTGGGCCGGACAAGGGCTTTCACAGCAGGATATCCCACAAGTCACGACTGTAACAGTGAAACACGAAGAACATAGTTAGCTCCTCTAGAACTCGGGTACAGGAGAAATTGGTTTGTTTGAGATCCTGCCCTACATAACCTTGCCCTTATACCACAGGGTTTTAAACAATTTTGCAACAGCATTGTCAAAAAGATTTTGGTAATCTAAGGGAGAATTTAAACATTTGGTCTTAATGCCCCTCAAAGTAAAGCCTGAAAGCACAACCAGGAATATCTCCCCATAACAGAACCAGATGCAACTGCCCTACAAGAGGCATCAGCTGCATCATAGCTGCATCTAATGGAATGGTTAACTGCCTGGCAGTTATAACTCAAAAGAAAGAGCAGAATTTGTACTGCCTGAATCGGGCATATTAGTCAAACCTCCCCCCAAGCTGGGAGAAAAGAATCAGGATCAGAATCAGGACAAATCTAGTCATGTGGGTCTGATAATTAATGGCCTTAAAAGCCAAACTAGCAAAATTCAATACATTTTCCCCATGTATCTCCATAGCATAGCAGTCCTTGTCAGAAGGCAGAAGCTTGGAAAAGGAAAGCAGTTTGGATGGCTTATCTGTGGACATGGAAACAGCAGCAAGATCAGATGAAGGACTTTTACAGAGGCATTTATGATCTTTCAGGCACTTTATAAAAGTCAGTCCATCTTCTTAGGAGCCAGATGCTGAGCCTGGGAGCGTGAGAAGCTACTGTAAAGGTGTCCAAAAGCTGAGACAGGAGGGACAGCAGAACATCTTGGTGGGTCCATTTGCAAGAGCTCATAATATCTCTTCTGAAGCTCTGAGACTTGGGAGCAATTTCACTTAAAGTGTTCCATGATATGGACTGCTGTGTCCCCAAAGGATAATTCCTCAAAAGGACAGTCAGGGGACAAAGAATCTTCCTCACCAAAATAGTGTATTTGTGAGGAACATATTAAGCAGTCTTCACCACAGTCCATCTCCTCATCAGAAGAATCAGAAACCATAGGTCTCTTAAATGGGGTGGTAGACCAGGGAGCAGCAGCAGGGACAGACTATCCCTGTCAGGGTTTCAGAGCCATGAGGGCATTAACCAGGCCTTGAATAAAGTCCTGCCACTCTTTGTAAGGATTCCTAGCCACAGTAGTCACATGTTTGGTTTTCTGTTTCTTTTTTAAAGGAGTATCAGCCTTGACAAATCTAGCAGGGTCAGACCCCTGCCTGGGTTCAATGAGTGTACCTGCCAACTTTTCCCTAACTAAAATTTGGGGACTCCCTCTAGGCCTTTCAGATCTAATCAGCACTGGATCCCCCACTACATCTGTACCAGACATATGTACAGCATCAGTGGACGTGCAAGTAGGGAGCTCCATGTCAGCCTGCAAAGTGGTTGCTGCAGAGGGAACTGACATCAGCACTGGCTGGTCCTCTGGTTCTGCTTTCAATGTGAGGGAGATGTTCAGTGGAGGCTGGACAGCACCAGATTCAGTATGTGCTTTTTTCTTAAGAGGCAGATTAACTTCTGGGTGGGAGGATTTGGTTAGGGTACCCAGAGCCAAAAGCTTCAGACATTGTCTTCCCTTTATATTTATCTAGAAAACCAAATGGCTGCTGACTTGGGGACAAAATGTCTGACAGATATCAGACTGAGTATGGTCGTGAATAGCACCCAAACAAGAAAGGCACTTCTCGTATCTAACTTTATAGGGAATCTGCCTCCCATGTTCATTTTCCCTTCCTGGATGGCATGAAAAAATTTAAGGAACCCTAATGACATTTGTCTTTAGGAGGCTCTGTAGATGAAATCAGCTCAGTGGATGGCATACAGACTAAATTCTGAGGTAGTGTTCAGACTGGTGTCAAAGCTGTTCTGAGGATTAGGCATCCATGTCACATATGCACCTTATACATTACACACAGTATGCACACTGGACATACAATGCCAGGAAGATGCAAAGGCTTTGGTATATTGGTCGAATGTTAGGCTATCCTCGCCAGGATATCCTAATAGTAAAGAATACTGCAACAGTGATAAGGAAGGACATCCCTCTATCATATATTTAATCAGTGGTATCAGGAACTGAACTGTGAACACAAAGTTCACAAATGATGCGATGGTTGAACGAATGATGTACACAATACATTGGGAACAGCCCATCTATCCAGAGTAAAAATTACTCAGAGTTCAGAAAACCAATGTCCTACTCAGATGTCTCTTGGAAAGTAGTCAAGACTGCTGCTGAGCTTACTGTGCCAAAGTTCTCTTAAAATGCTTTGCTAGGACTTTTAAGGAGGAATGTGGCTTGGACCTAGGCCTGTTTCTTTCAAATGTTTTCGCAGGGGGGGCCCTGTGCCCCCCATATCCCCTACTTAAATATACCTAATCCGACATCGCACTATAGTGAAGTAAAGGGAAATCTCCCATTCTGCGCTATACGCGCAAGCGCAAAACAGAAGATTTTCCATTCCTCCGCTATAGTGTGGTCACGGAACATTCACATTTAAACTGCTAAGGTACAGGGGGACCTGGCCCCCTGCAATAAGGTAAGTTAACTTTTTATTTTTTTAAGCCTAAGGCTCCCATTCACAAGTTTGAGTGAATGGAAGTTCGAGATTCTGGTCTCAAGATTATGAATTTCGAGCTTCCATCCATCCGATCTTGTGAAGGGGAACCATATACACACACACAAATATATATATATATATATATATATGTATATGGATTCACTTCATAACACTCAAAACACTGAAAATGAGAAAACCTCATAACATAGAAGACCAAAACACAAACTTCAAAACACTGAAAACTCAAAACACTGAAAACACATATGATACACATACGGAGTTTAAACATAAATCATAGCACTTTCCACCAAGTGTAAAGCAGGGGTGCAAGCCCCCCTGCTACTTAAATATATCAACTCCAAGATTACACTTGGTGGAAAGTGCTATGATTTATGTTGTTTAACTCAGTATGTGTATCATATGTGTTTTCAGTGTTTTGAGTTTTCAAGATTTTGAAGCTTCAGTGTTTTGAGCTTTCAGTGTTATGAAGTGAATCCATATACACACACACACACATGCACACACACACACACACACACACACACACACACACACACACACACACACACACACACACACACGAGAAAGGCCTTTAATGCCTGTTATAAACACACACACACGTGCACACACAAACCCTCCACCAAACAGTATGATTTACCCTCCCTTTGGAGATCTTCAGTGATCTCTTATGAAAAAGGGCAAAAAAAGATGACTTCATCTCAAACAAAACACCCACAATAACCTTCCACAGTTCCTCCTGAAACTAGACGAGCATTAATCAGTCACACCATGCAAAAAGGCAACCATGGATGTAGATGAAGAGTCAAAGTACATTAAAGTGCAAATTTAAAAGTACATTTTGTAGTAGCTCTGGGTCATGACATATTCTGAGAAATGTACCACAATATTTAATTTGGTTATATGAAGAAAGGCACACTTCACCCTCTTATGCATGCCACGTATCTTTTACACATCACATTCCTCACTAGCTATCTACTGAACCCATATTGTGTCCTGGCAAGAAAAGGAACCAGGGTAACATCTAGGCATACAGCCAACATCAGTGACTCCTTCAATAAATAAAATACTGCAACAAAGCCCAAAACAAAATGAACACTACAGTGGCTAGAAAAGATTAACACTTGATGTAAAATGACTATCACCTTTCTACACAGGACTACCACGTTTTTTCCTGAATTATCTGGCCAAGACCTGGAATGTTTGCCTAAAATGACTAAGGAAATCCACAACCATTAATACACAGTTCTAAAATTGACTGAAGGTCAGCAAATTGCCTTCAGACACTTATACTATGATGAAGACGGTTGCACTAAGGAGGAGCAGGAGCGCACCCTATGTATCCTTATCATATTGTTCTGTAGTGCCTAATTATTAAACAGTTTAAACATACTCCCTTCTTTTAGTCATACAGTCTTGCACCTTCCCCAACACACAAACACATGTTACCCATTCCAGTTTGCCTGACAAGCAAATCATACTGCTCTTCTGGGCTAACCCTTTAAACTTGCACATTGCCTTTAAACTTGCACATTGCCTTTAACCTTCAGTTTTGACTTCCCTCCAGGCTTGGTGTGCTTCTTCAAGTAAAGCAACCAGAAATGTACACAGTATTCAAGATGTGGTCACATCAGGCCCTAAAAAGTGGAAGTTAAACCTTCCTTTTCTTGAAATTAATGAGGAAGTTTAAGTGGTGGATTCTACAGCACAAGGGCATGACTGATACAGGATGAAAGCTTCAGAAGAGGATATGAAGAAATCAGTATGTCAAATGGCATTAGACATACTCTGTATAGGGATCTAAACCTCTTCTGCAACATCAACAGAATGATCAAGAGGGTCAGGTATACCTCACAGAGGATACCACTGCTGTAGAACAGATCCCCCCATCCATGTAATATAATGTTCATCCCTGTCCATATTCAGGAACGACGAAGATCTATGGACGAGAAACAGAAAATTTACCCCAGGACTGCCCACCTTACTACTAATGACTACAGGCAGCTCCTAAATGCTTTATTCCATCCATGGGTCTCTTCAAATTATCCATGGCATGGATCCCACTTACTCCCATTAGGAGTAATATACAATTATCAGCCGTGCAATGGGTAAAGCCAATCTAGAACCAAATGGGATAGGTTATTTCAAGCACAAAAACAGAAATTTGCTAGGCTTAAAAAGACAAAGGCAGCTAGCCTAATACTTAGCTATGAACCAAACAAAGTGTCCTTTTACAGAAAGAGTGGTACAGCTAAAGACTTGTTTGTTATCTAAAGCACTGGATGCATCTGAACTGGTTTTAAGCAAGGTAAAGGAAGGCTTTTTAAAAAGTCTCTTCAGAATAACAGCAGCAAGTCCAAGGAGCAGAGGTAAATAACTTCTTGGAATAAGACTGCACAGTCAGAGGTTCAACACCTTTTATGGTCAACATAAGGAGAAAAAATGGAACAAAAGTCTAAGTTTGACTGCAGTATTCCCAAATGCTTAAAAAATACTTGGTAACTGTTTAATGATCCAGCGTTATCCATCACACCCTTTCAGTGAGCTGGTGTCTCAGAGAACTAGCTAGTCACCTGCTACACAGACTAATGGCTGCAGCGGTATCACTGTGGCAAGCTACAGCTCTGCAGGTTTGTGCCATCCTGAAAAAGGGTGGGTATTTGCCAACATGCTACAGTTTCTTGCTCACCCATCACATATGATGTAAAGTACAGCATGAACAAAAGATAAACAGCAAGCTGTTCTTGCCATTTCTGAGCATGCTGATGTCCAGTTTTGCCCACTGCTGCTACTCTGCAGTCATTCCTGTGCAGAACTGCATATGCATACACATAAAGGATTGGCCACACATACATAAATCATTATGGTGCTCCTATACCTTTAATGTCAGGAAGTGCCTGGGGTCATTAAGAGTAACTTCATACTGGTGGAATAATAGAAAAAATGTCAAAATTTACTTGTTAACGTTACATAAATGACATAAATTAAACAGATGTTCAAAAAACTTTCTGATATGGAATGTTGGTTATTGAAGTGTCCTTTATACACCTTTGAACAGAGGTCTAACAAAGATTTATGTTTCAGAAAAAAATAAAAAAATACACACTTAAAGCACATGTTCCTTTGTAACACACAAACATGAAACCATGTTCTCTTTATGACCAACTTTAAATGAAACTCCAACCATTCTAGACAAGTAAAGACGCATGAAACAATACAAAACATCACAAGAAGATACTTACCCTCATAGATGTCTCTCCACCATGAGGCAGGTGTAGTCGAAATACCTGAGCCACCATATGCTCGGTGGAAGGATGGAGAAGAATTCTTCTTGAGGCCAGTCCCACCATCACATACCTCCCCATTGGTGACAGGCTGACAGAAATTGCATTAGGGCCTGTAAAAAGGAACACAGACAGAATGCCACGAAATTCAAAACAAATATTAATGCAACTATTAAACACTAATTCTAACAAAGTAAGCATGCTACTCACACCACCACAAGTTTAAACAACCAAAGACAGGGGTGCAAAAGACTTTCCAGTTCAGGCTTACTTTTGCTTTCCAGGTGGGTCTTTTCTGCAGCTACTCCGCTTGAAGTCTCAACCTTCCCCTAAATCTTCAACAAGTGCTAAACCTGCTCTAGCCTTGTGAAGATTCCTAACACTGCAAAACAGTGTCTGACTTGTTGGAATAAATTACGCTACATTGTCTACATTTCAAGAATAACTTGAGTGGTTTCATTTATATCTGGAGCAATTTTTTTTTTATTAATGTTCCTCTCTAAGTGACTGATATACAGACACCAAGACTGTTAAGAACTAAAACTAACTCGCTGACTCTTAAATTACTTTCCACTTGTTTTTCTAAAGACTTTGACCTTTACTTGCTATTTTAAGATGCTCATCTGCCTAACTGCACTAAATAAAGGACTGATCAGGAATGAATGGTCTCCTGGCTTCTTTCTTTCTTTGACCAAACCTAACCTGCTGCAAAAATTCTCTAGCAAGTAACTTTGTTGCCCTGCAGTTGGACAGGAAGAGTACCTTTATTTCACCAAGGAAGTTAAAGTGGCACCAATAACCAGAACTGTGCAAAAAGAAAAGGATTCCGCAGTGATACTTCTGAGACATGACCGTCTCCCATGGCCCTTACAGGTAATCATCGGATTTCTACCTTTGATTTAAAACTCCAGCACTAAACTAACTACACTATGTCATTTGGTTTATGAGCTAACAGTACCAGAGTGATAAAAAAGTTTCTTTGCAACGTACTGAAACATTCAATCTCCTGAGGAAGGGGTCACTGTTCTTGGACATACTTCTGCTGTCAGGCCACAAGGCAATCAAGATGCTAAGACAGTATCAGCTATGTTACGCTTACCATAATTGTAGATGTTCAGGTTTATCAATGTTGCAGTACTGATTCTTGGGTCTTCATGCTATGCAGAAGCCCACAACCAGACATATTTCCAGAATGTTTGCTTCATCCCTAGACAAAGAATTTCCAAGTTCTGACATCTGAACATTGGGGTACAAGAAGGGTGCCCACTGGCACCATATTCAGGCCTTTCTACGCAGTGAACATGCACACTGATGCCCAAAGACAGCACAACCTCCCTAGTTATCTGAAGGTGTGTGTAAGAGACAAGACATTAACAAGGAGGAAAGGGGATGAAGGTGATGCAAAGAGCTATCTGCAAGAATCTTCTCTTCCCCTTGCTTCCAGCAAGGGTGGGGGTCAGGTGAAAGGGTCAGCAGATAGAGGGGTCGGCAGATGGGAGTTTGTAGTGCGACACTGATCTGTGTGAATATCAGTTATGGTAAGTGTGACATAACTGTACTATGTTCTTTGTAGTCAATGTTGCAGTACTGATTCTTAGGGAGGACTCCCAAAGCTACCTATTGTGTGGCAAGTAACTTTTCGACCCCAAGGAAATAAGGTTTTACTGGATGGGAGTAACAAACAGTCCTCTAGCTCAGGAGGAAATGACTAAACGGTAATGTTTTGTAAAAGTATGGACCAAGTTCCAAGTGACAACTTCTATTCTCCCAATGATTTTACTGAATTATGACTTAAGACAAAGGTAAACATGCATTTATTGAAAACAAAACAAACCACAAAAGAAAATTATAAGAAATGAAAAATTGCTTTTCGTGATACTGTTTTAAATGAGGAAAGAAAGTACAGGAAGAGAATTAAAAACTTAATTAGACCACATTATCTGCACTGACCAATTATCAAAACAGAAAATAAGGTTAATTCTTGCCTCATTTGGACACAGACACACTGCATACTGTTTTATATTGTATCTTTTTACTGATTTCCATATTTAGAATATATGTTTACCTTCACAACTTATCAAGTACTTCAGAGAAATATACTGCAGTCTCACATCACATTTGAAAAAAAAAAGGTGCACATAATAGGTGTGTTCGAAACAACCTTCAGCTACTAATATGGAAATCCACTTCTTGTCCCTCGTAGCCTAGATTACTTTAACGAAGGCCAATTCCCTCCCTTTTGATCACAATATCCCCTATTTCTGCCTTCTACTTGCTGGCATATTGGAAGTTTGAGACAAGACACTGGGATCCCCAAAACTGAAAGAAATTAAATATGTTCCTGCAGGTAAAACAGTGAAGTGTGAAACTAGCTGTTTCACATCAGAAGCAAATTTGGCAGGGGGCAATCCTCCCCAGCACCACCACCAACTTACATACTCTAACTCCAAAAATAATGTAACGCAGAAAATACAGAAATCTCTAAGATACAATGATTTCAGACTTGGCTTATATTTGACTCTGACTACAGTTGATTCCTGAGAGTTTTAGGATTTGCATTATAGGGTCTCAAAAATACAACAGGAACCCCCACCCCCATGCCTGCAAAAGCTAATCCCCTAATTCTCTCCTTCATAGGTAGGTACTAGGCTATTGGCCCTAGGGCCTATATAAGCCTAGCCAAACGGTACCCTGGCTTTTGCCACCCAAGAAAATTATTTTCCTGTGCCCCTGTCAAGCAGAGCCACAGAAGTGATCCCCGAAGTGAATTTTCTATCTCCCATCCAATCATCAAGATTTTTCTTGAAGAGTGCTAATGAGGAGCTTTGTTTGATATAGCTAGGTAGTTTGTTCCAGAGTATGGGAAGTCTCTGAGATAGGAATCTATCCCTCCAGTATGTTTTGTTTATTGTGGTGACAAGGTTTAGGTCCCTAGAATGTGTAGCTCGGAGGGATTAGGATTTCTTTACATGGAGCATGTCCAACAGCTCTGGGTTTAACATAGCTTTGTATGTTAGGCAGAGATCGCCTCTGAGTAGGCGATATGCGACAGAGTAAAGCTAAGAGTTTTTTTTTGAGACGGTCTGGATAGGACATCTGTTTGAGGCCGGTAATCCTCTTTGTGAGGTACTGTTGTGGCCTTTCCAGTTGTTGTAGATGTCTTGTGAGATACATACCAAAAGGGGTTTTGTACTCTACAATGGGTCTAATGCGTCATGAGTAGAGGGAACAATTACCTCATTTTTCCTGGATGAGAAACCTTTTGTGATTAGGTGTGCCATGTAGAAGGATTTCCTGACCACTGTGGCGATGTGATTATCAAAGGAGAGACTACTGTCCACATGTGTTCCAAGGTTTCTTATCACACTTTCGGTGTTAAGTAGACTACTGCCTACGTGGTAGTTCATGGGTACAGAGTTTTTACCAAAAGGGATGACAATGCACTTTTTGGCATTGAGCTTGAGGCCATGGCTTTGACACCAGGCATCTGTCTCAGTGAGGCCCTTTTGTAGGATGACCACATCATTAGGAGATTAACTCAACCACCTCCATTCAGCTCCTCAACTCTCCTTCCAACAACTCCCTCCACTTAACCAATTTTAACCATAAAAAAAGGATTACCTCTCTGCCCCCACCACGTACTCTGTGTACAATATACTATAATTTCATATTACATTTGACCATAACCTCCTTTCGTCTACCCCACTACTAAATCAGGGTGATGCCAACACACGCTCCCATCCTGCATCCTATAGCTGCCTTTCTTCTCTAGTCTCAACAAATCTTTTACCTCCCCACCAAAAAGACCTATCACATACTTTCTTCCTATTACTCAAACCTGGTTCTACAGGGAAAAGAAGGTCACTCCAAATAAACTCAGTACAGCACAAGTACCAACCTAACACCATCACTTAAGCATGAAGTGACATTTTCTCTCACTCCACTTATTCAGCACCCTTGTGTCATCTGTACCTACTCCTTTCTATCTGCCCCATCACACTTCATCCAAAGCTAGATACATCTTAAGCTGTAGGAACTTGGTCCCTTCACATAAAAAAATGCAGTCACCATTTTTCCACCTGTGTCATTGTAGGAGAAACCACCATAACTTCCCTAATGGAATTACAAACCTGATTCTCTCCCAAAATCTGTAAAAATGTTTTACCACAACGTTTTGTGTCAAAATGTGGTACAAATGTCTACTACAACATGGAAATGTTTTGCCATGTCTGTTTATTTTGTTTTAATTTATTGACTCGGGTAGTGCTCTGAACTTAGTGGACAACTGTCAGGCTCAGCCCTTGGACACAAGGAAAAAACAATATAGTTATATGGTTAATGCACAGCATACTCAGCAAGAAAAACATTAATAGCTGGTTAATACAGATTATACAATAACAGCTCTTTGCTGTTTGTTTAGGGCGGCGCAGTGGTGCAGCGGTTAATATTGTCGCCTCACAGCAAGAGGTTCTCCGGTTCGATTCTCGGCTGGGGTGCCTTCTGTGTGGAGTTTGCATGTTCTCCCTGCATTCAAGTGGGTTTCCTCCAGGTACTCCGGTTTCCTCCCACATTCTAAAGACATGCTTCTGGAGCATTTCTCCCCGGGCAAAACAGGATCTGCGGAACCTAGTCGGACTTTCCCGGTCAACAAATGTTAAATAAATAAAATAAATTGAAAACAAGCATGCCGATCAACATCCTAATCAGCACACCAGTTGTAAATCAAGTATATCCCAATTAAAAAAATCCAGCTGGTTTACCGTTAAGCAGCTGGACTTTCGATTAAGATACGCTAAAAATGACTTTCAAATATTTTAAGAGTGGAACAAATACAACAAAAAAATGTTATGTACTCACCATAATTTTCCATCTGAGTAGTTGTACTTCATTTGTCTTCAAACCGTGGGTTACGGATCCGTATTGGATGCGAGCCGGCAACTTTTACTAGCATCAGCTCCAAGCTCCAAACTCCTCTCCTTACCCATAATACACCTCCACTGCCATCCATCCCCAGATAGAGTTTGCTAAACCTTACAATGATAACCCAACCTGAAAAATTTTTTCTTGTGACCTATACTGCAGCCCATAGGCTGATCATATGTCAAGGTCCGGGATGAAGGAGGGAGGGATGGCTGAAGACAAATGAAGTACAACTACTCAGATGGAACTGTACAGTGAGTGCATAACTTCTTTATCTGAAGTAGTTTACTTCATTTGGTCTTCAACCTGTGGGACAGAGTCCCCAGCTTCTAAACTCCTGGGAGGCCTTCATGGAAGGATATTCTGGAGCATTGCTGAACCAAAGGATGCTCTACTTCTGCATGTCAAATCCAATTTGTAATGAGAAATAAAGTAGCTGCAGAACAAATATCATCCAAAGACACTCTAGACCAAAAGGCCGCAGACGTAGCCATGGACCTAGTGGAATGAGCTTTCACCTGACCTGGAGGAGACATGCCTCGGTCCTTATAGACCTGCAGGATGCATGAAGAAATCCATCTAGCTATAATGACCTTGGGGATAGGTTCCCCCAAAAATGGTTTATAGAAGGATACAAACAATTGATCAGATTTATGGAAATTTTTTGTCCTGTGTAAATAGAATCATAACTGTCTATGAACATCCAACATGTGGAGTTTGTATTCCATCTTGTTAGTAAAATTAGGGAAAAAACAGGCAAATTGATGGTCTGATTGATACTGACTAGTGATGCCACCTTAGGAAGAAAGGATGGATTGTTCCCAAAGGGAAACCCTATCTTTGTGAAAAAGCATGTAAGGAACTTTGATGGACAAGGCCTGTAATTCTGAAACCCTTTTTGCAGAGTTAATAGCCACCAGAAAAGCTGTTTTCCAAGATAAAAATTTCAGATCTGTAGTTGCGGCAGGCTCGAAAGGTGGAGTGACCAAAGCTTGAAGAACCATAGTAAGGTCCCACGGGGGGGAACAGAATCTTTGACCAGGGGGCGTAACAAAAAAGTGCCTTTGATAAAGGCTTTACACAGTCTGGAAGAGGCTAGAGGCAGAATTTTCGCCCACAAGAAAATGAGAGATGGCAGCCAACTGAACTTTGACAGTAGAAGAACTAGCTCCATGTTGAAAAATATCAGCTAGAAAATCAAGAATGGTGGAAATAGGAGCCGTGAAAGGTCTAAACTCCTTTGAGAGGCCCGAAAGAAAAAACATTTCCACTTGCTGTGATAAACCTTTCTGGTCGAAGACTTATGAGCAGCCACCAAAATAAAACTAACAAAGGAGGATAGTCCAGGAGTACTAGCAATCACGGGAACTGGAGCAGCCAAGCTGTGAGCTTCAAGCTGTCCAGATTCAGATGAGGCATTCCCGAAGGGTGTGAAATTAAATCCTGAATGGGATCTAGGATCCAAGGCGGAGCCAGAAGGTGAGACCAAAGGAAGGGAAACCATACCTGGCGAGGCCAGAATGGAGCAATGAGGATCACTTTGCTCCCCAGTCGATGAGCTTTTTGTAGAAACCTCGGAATGAGGGGTACTGGTGGGTAAGCATATAGAAGACCGGGAGACCAAGCATGAACTAGAGCATCTCTGGAGAACTCCCCCGGCAGGGGGTTCAGAGTGAAAAACGTATTGCACTTCGCGTTTGAAGGAGATGCTAAGAGATCGCAGCAAGGTTGACCCCACTCGCTGAAGATCTGTTCCGCTACTGACAGATTCAAAGACCACTCATAAGGCATCAGAATGGTCCAACTTAGCCTGACCGCTAGGATGTTGGACCATCCCAGAATGTGCATTGCGATGAGAAAGCGACCGGTGGAGATCGCCCATTCCCACACTCTCATGGCCTCGCGACAAAGGGGGTAAGATCTGGCCCCTC
The DNA here is from genome assembly GCF_019279795.1 of Protopterus annectens. Taxonomy (NCBI): domain Eukaryota; kingdom Metazoa; phylum Chordata; order Ceratodontiformes; family Protopteridae; genus Protopterus; species Protopterus annectens. The sequence continues at coordinate 93,057,800 of NC_056743.1, forward strand.
CCTGTTTGTTGATATACCAGACCACTGACATGTTGTCTGACTGAATAGCAATCATCCACAGAGGAAGAAAGCCATGAAGGGCCTCCAAAGCTAGAAGGACCACCCTCATCTCTAGGACATTTATGTGCAAGCTGGTCTCTATGGGGGGCCACAGGCCTCGGACTGTCCTATCCGAACAATGCCCCCCCACCAAAGTTGGGAGGCATCCGTGGTCACTGTGGCTTGGGCTGGAACAGAAGGTCGTTCCTCAAAAATGTCCAGAGAACACATCCACCATATGAGGGACGACCGATAGACTCAACTGAGTTGAAATGGATATGTCAATGGCAGTTCCAGCAGGGACCACTGAACAGCTAGAGTCCACTGTAGAATTCTCATGTGTAATTGAGCACACGGGAGAGAGTTATGGTCGCCGCCATCGAGCCTAAGGCCCTCAACACCAATTCCACCATTGGGAGGCGAGTGGTAGATCAGGGAGACATGCATCCTCAACGTTCTGAACGCTCTCCGAGGTCAGGAAGATTTTGCACTGAAGAGTATCTATCCTGGCACCAATGTAATTATCACCTGTACAGGATCTAAGAGAGATTTGGATGCGTTGATTGTGATCCCCAAATGCAGGGCAAGAGTCAGGAAATAATCCCTGGTTTGGGAGAGTAGACGCCTGGTGGGAGCAGTGAGGAGACAATTGTCCAGGTACGGATAGACCTGAATCCCCTGAAGCCTCAGGTGAGCTGCTACCACCGCCATTCTCTTTGGTAAACACCCTGGGGGCTGTGGTGAGACCAAAGGGTAGGGCTCAAAATTGGTAATGATTGACTCCTAGCCGGAAGTGGAGGAACCTCCTGGAGCTTCTGTGAATTTTTGCGTGATATTAAGCATCTTGGGAGTTCTAACGAGCACTTCAGGTCGCTCTCTTGCAGGTACGGCATGATGGACTGTAATGTGACCATCCGGAACTTCTCTTTGGCAACTGACAGGTTCAGGGTAGAGAGGTTCAGAATGGGCCTCAAGTCCCCCACTTTCTTTGGCATCAAAAAGAACCTGGAGTAGAAGCCCGATCTGGACTGATCTGGGGGGGTGGGAGGTTTCAATGGCTCGTTTTTCTAGCAGCTTGGAAATTTCCTCTGCTGCTGCCTCCCTTTGCGTGGGTGGTACTTCCAAGAGGTGTCTGGGAGATTTGGGGGAACCCACAAAGGGGACAGAGTATGCTCTGGATATGAATTGAAGCACCCAGCGGTCCGTTATGGACTCCCATGCCACTAAGTGCAAGGACAATCATCCCCAGACTGCCTCCAGAGTAGAGCAGTTGGGCAACCCCTCAGGGTTGCTGCCCGGGTCTGTCCAAGAAAGGTTAGCGAGACCCAAAGTTCCTTGGACCCCCTCTGCCTCTGGTCCGGTGTCCATTCTGCCCCCCTCTGCCTCTGGGGGAAGAAGAGCCCCGAGTGTCCCGGGAATACTGTGACTTCCGGAATCACATCTTCTTTTGCCCTCTCTGGTTCCGGGAAAAGGACCTTTGAGGGTTAGACAAGCGGATCTCGATGGCAGGCAGTGTTTTCCTGTCCTTCTCACTCTGCACTATTGTCTCTTTGATGGTCTTAGAGAGTGTAGAGCCATCATAAGGGGCATTGGCAAAGGACGCCTTGAAGGGTTCGGAAAATTGACATAACCTGAGCCAGGCGTTGCGCCTCATGGACAAGCCGGACTCTGCCGCCCTAGCCACTCCTTCCATAGCATGTGAAAGGAGTCGCATGGATGTGTTAGATACTGCTTTTAAAGCGGGCAACCTCGCAGAAAATGAAGCCTTGTCCTCCTGTGGCATGGACTTGGGGTGAGACTCCTCCAGCTCCTTTACCAGGTCATGTTGGAGTTTGATGATATGGTCCAGGTAGTTCAGCGCTCTAATCGAAAAGGTAGCTGAAGCTTAAACCCGCTTCCCTAAGCGGTCCATCATCCGCAATGCTTGGTCAGGAGGATGGACCGAGGAACTCTCCTGAGCAAAAGTTCCTTCTTAGTGGCTGCTGCTACCATCATGGTGTCTATGGGGGAGCCCTTGCTCCATGCTGTTCTGTCTATTGGGGGGGGGGGGGCTTAAGATCTTATCCGGTCTTTTTGGATAGGTTTCATGATGTTCGGCTCCTTCCATGCCCGGGAAGTGACCAGATCCACCAAAGGATCCGCGGGAGGGGACACCCAGGAAGTAGATGGGCCCATGCCGAAAGCCTCCAGGAACACTGACTCATCAGAAGAAGGTTTGGGGGCAGACCAACTTCCCCACTGGCATAGGATTTCCATGATGTCTCCAAAGGAGACATCTTCGGGAGGTGACCAAGGGGAACCCTCTCCATCATCCAAGTCCATGTCCTTGTTGAGGGACTCGGGGGGGGGGGGGGGGGGTCCAAGTGCATCCTCTTGCACGTATGCTTGGAAGTACCTCTCCGGTGGGGCTCTCCGATGGAGCTCGCAAGCCACTTGTTCCTCAGGGGGAACTGTATGGGGCTCTTCGAGCACGGACTGTCCCTCTGGTAAAATGATGGGGACTGTAGAAAGTGCCGAGGGGGTCTGGGTGGAGTCTGAGGGGGCAGTCAGGGGTCTCGATCCAGCAGAGAGAACCCTTTTTACCAAGTCGAATACCAAAGGAGAGCGAACCTCCTGAGAAACCAATAAGGAGGCCGGTCTCCCCAGATACGACTAGAGAATCGGAGCCAAGTCCGAGGTGGACGGAGCTCCGAGGGAGGGAACTTGGCCCGATAAAGTCAGAGCTGAAAGAAAAGGGTTCCCACTCCCTTGGATCTGACACCCAAGCTCTGGCTCTGAGAGCGGCTCGGATCCAAGCTGGTCAGATTAGATATGTTCCAGGCAGCTGTCGGCGATGAGGAAGCAGGTACTGTCGGCGCCGACCCCCTGACCAAAGCCAACCTCAGATCCGAATACTCCAAACCCGAAGGTCAGATCGAAGAAGGAGATATAGGTTGGAAAAAAGGAAGCGAGCTCCCCCCCTCCTGAGGGGGGGGTGGTTGGAAAGACCCCCATCTGGAGCTGAGCATAGGTTCATAGATTAGTACTATGCTAACTGCCCTTGTGAGCCATTTTAAGCCTAGCCAATTATCCCTTGCGAGACTCAAACCCTGCACCTTGCGTTTGTAAGGCATTAGGCCATCCTCCCAACCCTTAGCACAGATAAACCTCCATATCATTTTATCCAGATCCATGTCAAACAAGGACCAGGTGGACCTCAACGGGGCAATTATTCACTTTTAGCCAGTGTAACTTTGGGAAGGTGAAGCCTTCTTTTGAATGGGTCAAAAGGGAAGACCATATTTTTGGTGCAAGTATGGAAAAGACATGCACACTGGAGTGCAGTTAATATGTGGTTGTTGCAAGGGTGCTGGTATATGCTAAGGAGGACTGTTATCATGCAGAATTATCATGGAATCTTTCTGCTAGAAAGGGAAAGGAGTCAAGGATACTAAAGCTTACAAACTAAGCTGGAGACAAACAGTGGCTCTGAGGTAATGTGGAAGCCAGATGGTCTTTTGAAGAGTAAAGCAATGGTGCTCTTTCACTTCTGAGACAGGGTAAAGAATCGGCAGATGTCCTTACAGGTGTTTGGAGGGATTGGTAGTTAGGTTTAGGTAGAAGGTGGATCAGATGAAGCCCATATTCAAGCCGGAGAAGCTCAACTCCTTTGTCTATAGTAACACTATCTTTTAGGGAGAAGAAAAGGGAGATTATCTGACCACAACAGGAGTCTGTTTACTTCTGACTTGTCAAGTTGAATACGTTCTGTTAGTCAAGACTTGGAGCTAGCCATATTCCCAAATATTATAGATTTACATTGCTCTGACTGGCTCATGTGAGGGAGTTAAGACAGCCCAGTTAGCTATGGCTCTGCAGAGTCATTTCTGGGGTGCCACAAAGTGTGGCCTTTTTTTTTTTTTTTTACTAAATATTAAACTATGGGTGAGAAGCCAGTTTGACAGGGCAGTGAGACTGGCTTACAGCTGATATTTTTATAGCAAAATGTGACCGGCTTTATTTACATCAGAATATCATCTATATAAGAATGACATGAATGTGAGGAAAGTATATGGACAAGAGAATGTATGAAAAAGATGGAACTTTGAGGAACTTCAGTGGGTACAGGAGTGGAGATGAAAGATGTGGTCCGCAGTTGGACCTTAAAATGCCTATTAGTGAGGAATGAGTTAAAATAGTGGGCTGCAGTAGAACCAATGTCAGGTGATTAAGCATTCAGGAAGGAGACTGTTGACAGCTGCAAAGACTTCAGACTTCAGTTTAAGTTAATGAAAAAAGCCCCTGAAAGATGGTCTTAGATGAAAACAGCCCTTACAAGATGGCCTTTGTATGAATTAATGTGAATGTCATCCGTGAAGGTATAAAGAAGTGTCAATCTGCTTCTCCTGGTCAAAAAGCCAGGTTGGAAGGAAGAGAGGATTTTGTGTGTATGAAAAAAATTGGTTATTTGGTTACTGATGAGTTTCTTGAAAATTCTGCCAGGGCTGGAATGATGGAGATGGGTTTTTGATACTGGAAGGTTTGTGAGTTTCGGGATACATTTTAAAATCACAATTTTCCACTGAGAGCATGAAGGAGTTGTTGAGGCAGGCATAGAGGTGTAGGAGTGAGATGAAATTACTGCACTGTTTGATAAACACTTCATCCTGGTACATGAAACAGAGGGCATTATTTCAAAGTGAAAAGTTACTACTTTTGACTTTTTATTCTTCTGAAGTAGGAAGGGGTGCATAGGGGGCTTGAGGTTAGTTTTGAGGATGAGCTGGAGGAAGACTGGAGAAATCACTTAGAAATTCATGAGCAGAGAAAGGTCCTGTAGAGGATGTGATTATATCTATCATGGGAGTTGTTACTTGTTTAAAGCTAGTAATACGTTCCAAAATTTCTCCTGATTTGAAACAAGGTCAGAATGAACATGAGGGAAAGTCAGCATTAAACCAAATCCACCATATCAAAGTTCCAAGTTGCCCATAACTCTGCATGCCAACCCCTCCATTACTATAATAAACAAAAACACTAACAGGGACATCCGTGTCACACCTCTTTCCTTTCCAACACAAAATCATCAACTGATACCCTCAATCCTGCCTTCCATTTTTATAAAAGTACTCAAACTACATTAACAAGTTCACATTTACATAGATTATACATCACACATTGTTCTATAAAATATAATCAAACCAACATAAACTGCTCAGTTCCTGTCTTCTCTTAAACCTTATTCCTCCTCCAAAACCTTTTTCTGCATGTATTGTTTTCATAACTTCCATTTTTGTATGTAATTTAATCCTACCACTTTCTAAACATCTCACTTCCTGCTGTATTCACTGTTACATTATTCACTACTTCATTTGGATGGTTTAGACTTAGATTTCATTTTCTAAAAACTGCTTTTTGGCAGCCTCAAGAATACAACTTAACAAGGTCTTCTACCTTCTATGTCTAGGCAATTCAGATACTATATCTCAGCTCAAAAAATAATCACTTCCTTAGTTATCCTCATTTGATCTCCCAGTATTCCTGACAAGAGTACTCTGTACGGAATGTTTAGTCTTGCAAATCATTACACTCCAAATAAGATATTCTCCCAGGTACCTCTTTCTTTCCCATTACTCCTCCAACATTTGCCATCTACCTGAGGAAAAATTCTTAGTCTGCTCAGGATATAAAAGTACCTAGGCAAACACTTCCAGGCAAAACTCCTAAACCTTCTAGACTATGTTGCATATTTGGGAGCCATACACATGTCCTACTACTGTTTCTTTGTGAACTGATTATCTAATCTCTCTTCCCAATGTTTTCTAACCTTCAGTGACTGACTCATATAGTTATCAGGCAATATTTTATATGCCCTACTAAGAATCCCTTAACAATAGCTTCAGTTCCAGATTTAACTAAAAACTCAACTAGTGCAAGTCTTTCACTTAGGACTCCCGTATTCCTTTTTCTTTGCCTATATTCTGACATCAATCCCTGAAAGGGAAGCCTCCAAGATATTTTGATTCAATTACTTGATAATTAATAGCTATATCAAATATGGACATACAGCTTTAATGTTAATGCTCTCGATTAAGTGATTAGCATAGCATGCCATATAGTACACCCTTTCTTCCTGCGAGGTCAGATGGAATAAAGACCTTATAGAAGTTGCTTGGCATTTGCCACACCACTATTTTCTAAGTTTCCTGTCATGAAATGGTACCAAAACTGGAAAAATACCTGTTATAAATGAGGAATAGGGGTTCAGGCACCTAGGCAGCGAGACATTTCCCTGTGGTACATTTGACTGGGGACAGATGGCTGAAGTGACAGTCTGCTGCAGAGAAATATGGCTGTTTGCAAATTCCCTGTGGGAAAAGAGAAGTATATGTTGCCATGCCCACACCTTCAAAAACCAAATGCACAGGGCGAAAACAATGTCCATGGTCCCCAAGGGAACAGGAGACAGCAGGCAATATAGCAGGTATCAGCAGCAAGCTGGCCAGAGGGCATGTCAGTGGCAGTGCAATGCACAATGGGCAGTACCTTTATAATCAGTGTGTGTGACCCACTACCCCATTCACAGTGTCTAGGGAACATTACCTAAAACACATACTGGAGCATAAATGTGACTACAGTAGCCTGCAGGATTTCCTTAATGTTGTAGCACACTTCTACATGTTGTAGATACATTAAGTATGTACTGCACACTGAACACAACACTCATTACTTCTTCTGCCTCCATGCATTTGGTTATTAAAGCTGCGAGCATGGCAGTCTGTGCTTCTCTTTGCCCACAAGGAATTTGCAAACAGCCATATTTCTCTGCAGCTATCACTTCAGCCATGTGTCCCCAGTCAAATGTACCACAGGGAAACGTCTGTTGTATGAGGTACATGAGGAGTTCCCACACAGAGAAATCAATTAGTTCCCACACAGAGAAATCAATTCCTGGAAGACCCCTGGGCTGCAGTTTCCATTAATGAGGGTCTGTCAAGGTCCTGTTTAGCTTTTCTGCAATAATGTTCTGCTCTTGGAATGAAAAAAGCCTGAAGGGTCAGACTGTACAGAGTTCCTAAATCCCAGGCTACAATGGCTAGTCTGTGAAGAGGGTACAATCTGGTACTCTTCTGTATGTTGATTTACCACATCACAGTGATGCTTGTCTGTGATTATCAGTACAGGTCCTAGACACTGATTTCAAAACATGAAAGCATTTACTGCTGCCATCATCTTACATTTATGCATCTTGGTCTGTCCTGTTTGTCCGACACACCCTGAATTTTCATCAATTTAAAACCGCTCCCCAAGCAAAGTCTAGGGTATCTGTGGTTAGCCTGAGTAGGAGCTGGAGGGGAGAAGGGAAGACCAGGGTTGAAAGGTATTGGATTCACCCACCACTGTAACACCCAACAAATCTCAGCACAGGAATCGGAAAAGATAGGAGGGTGCTGATACTGGAAGCACTGGATTTTCCTTGAAGTCTGGTCAGAGGAATCATAAGAATCATAGAAACCATATAACCTAGAATCCTGAGACATTCCCTGGCTGAAGACAGAGACTGGCTGGAAAAGATTAGGAATTGTTCTATGTAAAAGTCAACTTTGATCAGAGGAAGGAAGGCCCATTTGAGAAATGTGTGAAGAAGGCATCATGTAAGGAGGAATGAGAGATGATTTCTGTTAATTCAACTGGAACCCCAAACTGATCTGGAGTTCTTTTACCTGGGCCAGGGATTTCTGACATATTTCAAGAGTCTTCCAATACAAGACAGATTTCAAATATAGAAAAATGTACATACTTCACAATCTGAAGTGAACAATTACGGGTGCCAAACACTTTGTAAATACCACTAGAACAGCAGACAGCCCAAAGAGTAAGAAAGAATTCAAACTTTAAGCTAGGTAAAGAAAATTGTAAGAAGAAAACCTAAAATCTTTGCAAATTTGTATGCAAGAAACATAACAGGAAAAAAAAAAAGGAGAGAGAGAAGCGGTATGAGGGGTAACAAAAACTGAAGGATAGTATTTTGAACTTTTGATGTGAAGGTTGCGAAAAGAAAGGTCTAGGAAACGTCTCAAAGTTCCTGCCTTCTTTAACAGCAAAAAAAATAATTTCCCTGTTTGATCTGGGGGCACTGGTTCTATAACCCATGGAGATCACATTTGCTGCAGGACTGCAGGAAATAGGGAAGTCTGATTTTCAGGATGAAAAAGAATTTCTTACAAAGGAGGAAAGGACTCACAAGACAACTGTAACCTTGCTGAATGGTTCTCAAAACTCATTTGTCTGACCCCATCTGATGTCCAGAGTAAATGCAGACTTAGCCTAAAAGATTTAAACTTGTCAGGGTGGGAGAAGTGAATTTTTTTTATGAGGCAGATAATCATTCTGTCTTTTTGGACTGTCCATGGTTCTGAGAGGCCTCCCCTCCCCTTTTTTCCTCTGAGCTTCCCGGACATTCACTTTTAAAAAATCTATTTACCTACATCTTACTGAGACTGTTTTGCTTTCTAAAAAACTGTCCTGAATAAGAAGAAAAGTTCTTACTAAGCATCAAAAGGAGGTTTGAAAAATCTGGGTAACCTCTGAATGAACTTCCCTCTTTCCTCAAATCTTTTGCAGATACCCTAATAATATTTATGAACATCAGTCGATTTTAAGCTGCGTTTCTAAAATACAGCTAAACAATCCACAGACAGAAAAAAGCTGAACATGACATGTCTACAGTTAGTGGTGATCAACTTTATTGGCTTGAATGTACCCATAAAGTAAAATGTCATGGGAATTCACATGCCATGTAGCTGAAATAGTGGTATGTTCTTAAGAGTCATCAGCGTATACATACAACAAGGGCTTCCACTACAGGAGGTATAAGGTATTGCACGGTGAAAACTTTTGTTTCGATGGGTCCTTCTTGCAGTTTTTACTGAATGGTTTGTCTGTGTGACTTTTACCCCTTGAGTTTAGTGGCAATCAGAGACTTTATTAAGGGGACAATTCAAAATCTCAGCCTTAACATCTTTGGCAAGTTTTGAGACTGTAACCAAGCAAACCTTCTCATAACAGAGCCAGTAGCAGTTGTTACAGTGTGTTTGGTTACCTGAGACAGACACTAGTGTTCAGAGATGCTTTAATGTCTGAAGAAGTGAAGGCCCAATCTACAAAATGAGTCTGACCATCTGCCAGTTGACAAAGTGGATGTAAATATACCGCTGCAGAGGTGAGGGGTGTCCAAAGTCCCCAGCAAAAAAGTTTTAGTATTGTACACAGTTTCAATAACGGCTCTTTGTTGCTACATGGCACTGAAATATTCAGACATTACAGTGTCAAACATTTACGATGTTTAGTCATGCAGCCTATTCTGTTCATGTCCAGGACAACTATAAATATAGCCTTCATAAGCAATGGCAGGAGAGACTATCGTACTGGCATTCTGAATTTATTCACTGCCACATACTTAAACAGGTTGGACAAGTTAGGATTAGGTCTCCACTGATTCTCCTTTATGGGTACTACAAACAGCCATTAGAAGTTTTTCTTCCTCCACTTTCTAGGGTTAGAACTTTTCCACTGCCTTGCACTACCTTCTATTTGAGAATCTGTACAGAATTTATGAACCAATTCCAGGAAGGAGAAAGATAGAAAAGAGAGCAAATCATAGCACAGTTAGATGCCATTATCACATCCCCTCACATACCTGACTGAGGTCAGGTGAGACCAGTGCTCTGGAAAGGAAAACATTCCCACACAAGGTATTTGGATGACTTTCAAGGAAATGTAGGGGAAACAAAATAGTCGTCAGTGCTGGATGGTACCATTATGAATTGTAGGAGGTAATCGGCCACCTGGCCTATGTCCCTGTTGTGTGGACACTTTGCGCACCCACTCTCTCAATACAGGATTGCCTCTTTTCAAATTGCCTGCATTATATACACTAATTCTGCTTTGCCTGACTTCTGTAAAAAAAAAAATAAATAAAAAAAATGTCTTGTTTTGGAAAAGTATTACTGTGTAACAATTCACCAAAACTATAGATGTTTACGTACGTTGACTGCTGCTGTAGTGATAACTCTTAGGACTTCTGCCATAGAAGACACAGTGAGCAGTCTAACTTCCAAAGCTTTTTACCCCTCCCACTCTTGGCTGGATGGATGCCCTCCCACCTCGATATTAGGAACATGTTCTTTAAGATTAACTTTCATCCCCGGCATAGTACAGTTGTGTACACTTACCATAAATGTAGATGTTAGAGTGTCTTCACTGTTGCAGTCATGATTGTAGGGTTCTCCCCTGCCGGCAGGCAGTCCTCGGTCGGCCAGAATCCCAAAGTCTGGGTCCGGCGTCGGCTGTTCAGCCATGCTCCCTGACGTCAGAGCGCCAGGAGTACAAAGCTGACAGCCGACGGCATGTTCTCCAGTTTTTCTTGCCCCAGATGTCAGGAGTCCCAAAATGAATAAGGTCCCATAACCTTTGCAAATACATCTCAGAAGAATGGTGAAAAAATGAACCACACAAAAGTAAAAATAAGAGGGAACAGGAGGGAGGGAAACCCAGACTGCAACAGTGAAGACACTCGAACATCTACATTTATGGTAAGTGTACACAACTGTACTATGTTCATCGTGTTTCACTGTTGCAGTCATGACTGTAGGGTAGAATCCCAAAGCAGAAGGAAAGGGAGGTGGTCATCAAGTAGAAGGGGCGGCTAAAAGGCCCTGCAAGACCGCAGAAGCAAAGCCTGCCCTAGACTTGGAGTAGAGAGGTAGATTGTAGTGCTTTGAAAAAGTATGCATTGAACTCCAAGTTGCAGCTTCCAAAATGTCTCTGGTAGAAACTCCCCTGAGGAAGGCAGCGGAAGTGGCAGCAGCTCTGGTGGAATGAGTCCTTATACTCCCTGGGATTTACTTTCCATGGCTTGAATAGCAAAATCTGATTCCATGAGCAATCCATTTAGAAATGGTCTGCTTTGAAATGCCTTTACCTTGGGAACTTGAAGCATAAGAAACAAACAATTGCTCTGATTTCCTGATGTCCTTGGTTCTGTCCAGGTATAAATGTAGTTGTCTGTGTACATCCAAGGAATGTAAGATCCTTTCCCCTTTATTTTGAGGAGTGGGGAAAAAAGTTGGCAAGTGAATAGTTTGATTTAAAGCCACTTTGGAAACCAACTTAGGCATGAAAGTAGGATTAGTCCTTAAAGACACCCTGTCTTGATGAAAAATAATATAAGGTTCCACAGCCATAAGAGCTTGCAACTCTGAAACTCTCCTGGCAGAGGTCAGAGCTAACAGGATGGCTGTTTTCCAAGATAAAAACTTGATGTCAGAAGTGGCAGCAGGCTTAAAAGGAGGTAAGGTAAGCTTTTCCAAAACATAGTTTGAGATCCCAAGCAGGAATGGGAGGAGATCTAGGGGGCCTTAAGTTCTTGGCTCCTCTGAGAAACTGTCTCATGAGCTGGAGGGAAAAGATTGGAGGGTCTGTATTATAATGAGCAGAAATAGCAGAGGCATGTATCTTAATGGAAGAGAAAGAGAGACCCTTATGTAAGAGATCTGTCAGGTAAAGTAAAATCAAAGGAATGTTAGGAAGAAGAGGATCAGAATTCTGAGCCTGCATCCAGGAACAAAATCTTTTCCATTTTCCTGCATAAGATTTTCTAGTGCTAGGACGTCTGGCTTCTAAAATGACATCCATAACCTGCTTGGGTAGAAGAGAATGAATCAAAGACCCTGGATTAACCAGGCCACCAGGCTGAGTGTTCTGACATGGGAGTGTAGAACCTGACCCTGGTGTTGGGACAGAAGGTTCGGAGTTTGTGGTAAAATCCAAGGGGGCTCCAGACAAAGTTTTTTCAGAGTTGGGTACCAAAACTGTCGAGGCCAATTTGGGGCAAGCAAGATTATCTTGGGCTTGTCTTGTTTGATCTTTAATAATACCCGTGGAAGAAGAGGAACAGGAGGAAAGGCATATCCCGAGGGGTTTCTCCAAATGAATGACAGTGCATCCACTTTCCAAGCTTGTTCGTGGAAAGTCCTGGTGCAAAAAATCTGTAGTTGATGATTGAGATGGGATGCAAAGAGGTCTATGTGAGGACATCCCCAGACTGCTGTTATCATCTTAAATATTTCGGTGTCCAGCATCCACTCGTGTGGGTCCGAAAGGTTTCTGCTCAGACTGTCTGCCAGGAAGTTTTGCTACCCTGGTAGAAACTGAGCTTGAAGGTCCAGATTGCCAGCTACAGCTGTGTTCCACAGATCCATGGTTAGTCTGCAAATGGGGTAGGAATGAGATCCCCCTTGCTTGTTTATGTACCACATAACTGTGGTGTTGTCTGTCCGTATCAGTAGTTGTCCTGGTTGTAGAAGATTCCTGAAGGCCAATAGGGCTTTCTGAACGGCTAACATTTCCTTTAAATTGATATACAGGTGCTTCTGATCCTTTGTCCAAAGGCCTTGCAGACAGTTGCACTGAAAATGGGCTCTCCAGGCAAAATCTGAGGCATCCGTGGTTAGTATCTGAGTGGCAGGAGGCAGGCAGAAGGGTTTTCCTTTGTCACCAAAGGAAATCCTTTTGAAGACAAGGCAGGACAGAGATCAGTATTGTCTAAACTGTGGCAATGGTGAGACCATACACCTTTTAGGTACCACTGTATTTTCCTCATATGTAGTCTTGCATATGGTACGAGAAGGATGCAGGAGGCCATGTAACCCAAAGCCTGCAGGAATCTCCTTGCAGATAGCCGAGTTAAAGTTGCCAAGGTTTTGAAAGTTGAAGCCAGCTGTAACTGTTTTTCGTATGTCAGAAATGCCATCTGGGTTGTTGTGTTTAGAGAAGCGCCCAGAAAAATTATCTGTTGTGAGGGAGTCAAATTTGACTTTTTTATGTTTACAGTGAATCCCAGGAACTTGAGAAGACTCTGAACAAACTGTAGATGCTGGAGTAAGACATCCTTGCTGTCTGCCTGAATAAGACAGTCGTCCAGATAAGGGTAAATTTGAATTCCCTTGAGTCTGCAATAAGCTACTACTGGAGCCAGGCATTTGGTGAAGACCCTGGGCGCAGTAGACAATCCAAAGGGCAGTGCAGAGAATTGAAAGTGCCTCGATCCGGCCTTGAACCTGAGGTATTTTCTGTGGTCCTGCCTGATGGGAATCTGTAAATATGCCTCCATTAAATCCAAAGTTACCATTCATGCATTTTTGGTCAGCATTGGAAGAAGCTGCTGTAGAGTAAGCATCTTGAATTTTGGTATCTCTAGAAAAGTGTTCAAGACTGACAGATCCAGAATGGGTCTCCATGAATTTTGCTTCCTGGGGACTAGAAAGAGCCTTGAGTAAATACCTTGTCCCATCTCTGAAAGTGGAACTAGTTCTATGGCTTTCATAGCCAAGAGAGCTTCCACCTGGTTTAAGACCTCTGTCCATTGATGTTTTGGAAGATCTGGCCATCCGCTTGGCCTTGGTAGGGTATGAAAATGGAATTTGTAACCTCTTGAAACCACATCCAGAACCCATTTGTCTTGGGTTATATGAGTCCAATTTGGGTGAAAAAGAGAAAGTTTCCTTCGAGAGGGGCTTCCAGGCAAGAAGTTCCTGCAGCCCAACAGAGAGAGTCATTGAGTCTGTTTCCTATGAGCTTGCGACCTGGCCTCTCCTCCCCTAGGGGTGGAAGCAGTCCACTGTCTTGGTCTATAAGAGGCTTGTGTTTGAGGCCTTCCTCGGGAGCGTCTGTATCTACCCCTCTGAGGCCTGTCTGAATTGGGAAAGGACCAATTTTAGTAGGCCAATTCCTACTAAATCTGGGTGGCTGTACTTTTAAGAAATCTAACTGTTTGCATGGATTTTGCCTTGTCCTCCATCTTTTTTATCACCTCTTCAGCTTTAGATCCAAACAAAACATTATTCTGAACAGGAGCATCCAATAATTTAGCTTTTACTTGATCTGGCAAATTTTGTTCCTTTAACCATTCATGCCTTCTAATTACTGTGCCAGAGGCAGCAGCCCTTCACGAAGCCTCCAAGGCATCAAATCCACAGTGTAAACCATGCTTCCCAACTTGTTCAGTGGCATGCATTAAGTCATGTAATTCCTTATCATCTGTCCAGGCAGAAATGGAAGTTAGCTTTTGTTTTAAAACAGACAGGAGAAATTGCTGGTATTTCAGCGGGAACACTTCACATAATCGAATTATTAAAATCTCGATTTGCATATGGTCGAGACCATATGATCGAGATTTTAATAAATCGAATGTGTAGTGTTCAATAACACTTTACTTCTGAATACATTACGTGCACACAGAGGCAAGTATTGTTGCCTTGTGTGTACGTAATGTATTTTTGTTTCGTGGTGTTGGCAGGAAGTAAAGAAATCTCCGCTTTGCTTCATACAGCCCAAGACGGGAGATTTCCCATCTCCCCACTGTAGCGCGATCTTGGAGTTGGTATATTTAAGTAGGGGGGGTGTGGGGGGCACAGACCCCCATATGGGGGGGTGCAGGAGGGCGAAGCCCCCCTGCAAAAGCGAAGCTTGTGTTTTTTTTGTTTTAATGGTTTCCCTTCAGAAGTTCGAAGCTTCGAGCTTTGTTCGTTATTTGTAGTTCGAGATTTCGGAAATTCGATCTTCTGAAGTGAATCCATTTCAGCATATGAAACTGACAGTTTAAAGCCCTAATAGATAACATAGCAGAAGTGTACACTTTTTTGCCCCATCTTTCTAAAGATCTGGAATCGTTCTCAGTGGGAATGGGGTTTTTAGCAGAAGCGGCCTTAACTCCCTTAGGACCCTGAGAAATGGTTTCAGGGTCAGCATAAGGGTTCTTGTATAAAATCTTGTGGGAATCAGGAACCCTGTAATATCGGTCAGGCTTAACAGGAGCTGGAGGAAGAGAGTCAGGGGTTAAGTTAGCCTCCGAAAAAACATCATCCACAATATCCAAAATAGGAGGAATAGCCAGGGGTCTATGTTGGGGAAGAAGAAGAAAATCCCTTAGTCTTTTCTTAGATTCCGAATACTCCTGTCCTTCCCAGTGGAAATGTTCCCTCATTTCATGCAAAGTTTCCCCAAAAGAGAATTCCTCAGGGGGAGAAGCTGAAGGAATGGATTCCTCAGCATCAGAATCCTCATAAGGAGGGAAAGAATATTCCTGGTCAGAAGAAGAAACTGAAGAAACAGAAGCCTGATCAGAGGAGTCATAATAAACTTCCTGCCTTGGCCTTTTATCTGGAGGGGGATGTGAACCTCTAATCATAGTAAGTAAGTCCTCCGTCATCTTAAGTAACTGTTTCTGTGACTTGGGAACCGGATCAGAAGAGGACTGTGTTGCAGTCTTTGATTTGGAAGGAGTCTTTGCCTTTATTAGAAGCTGAGTAGGCCTGAAAACCCCTTCGGAAGCCGGTACCTGCACAGCGGCTCCGGACCCATCCGAAGGAGCATTGTCCGAAGGTCCTGCCACAAAAATATTCAAAGGCCTAGTTGGCTCCTCGTGGGAGTCTGTTTCGGCCATCGGTTCCGAAATGGCCGACGACAGGGGCTGCAAAAGCGCCTCACTGACGACGGCCGAACCTGAAGCTGGCTCTGCTTGTACGATATCGTCTGATTTGGACCTCGGAGG
This sequence comes from Protopterus annectens, assembly GCF_019279795.1. Lineage (NCBI taxonomy): Eukaryota > Metazoa > Chordata > Ceratodontiformes > Protopteridae > Protopterus > Protopterus annectens. The sequence continues at coordinate 93,073,431 of NC_056743.1, forward strand.
CCTGTCTTTGTGCTTGCCGGAACCGTATCCAACGACATTTTGTAATTAAAACGCCTACCGAAGTAATGAAATGCAAAATCGTAACTTCGTTTAATTGTACGTTGATTGAATCTAGCACAAAACCGTGGTCAGGGCCTAAGCAAGGAATACAGTAAGAATGAAAATCCTTATGAGGCATTTGCTTCCCACATGAAATACAATTATTAACTTTTTCTGACATCGGACTGGAGCAAGAAAAAAGTTTCCCCAACGGGGTACTTAGCTTTGAATAGGAGAAGAAAGTCTTCGGACTGAAGTTTGTTCAGAAAAAATTGTCAGGAGTCAGCCGACCGGCACTTGCGAACTATCACCGCACGGCAAGAAAGACTGGAGAACATGACGTCGGATGTCAGCTTTGTACTCCTGGCGCTCTGACGTCAGGGAGCATGGCTAAACAGCCGACGCCGGATCCAGACTTTGGGATTCTGGCCGACCGAGGACTGCCTGCCGGCAGGGGAGAACCCTACAGTCATGACTGCAACAGTAAAACACGATGAACATCATTAGTTCCTTCTTGCCACTAAAATAGCAGAAGTCTGGTAAATAGCTAGAACAATTGTCACCTAAATGGCAAATACCCAAGAGGAGACAGCCCAACCAGAAGAAACCACAAATGTTAATTCCCCAAACACTAAGAAAATCTGAGGAGGAAGGTTACAAAAAAGGGAAGATGGGAAAAAAAAGGAAACTGGGTACCCAACCTGAGGACAGTAAAAGCAAAAGGCTAGAAGGGTTGATCGAAGGAACTAATACTCTAACAGTGAACACATCTGAGCAACTACTACTACAGCTAGCTCCTCCTACTCACTGCTGTAGTACTGCCAGTTCTACTCATTAATCCTCTGTGCAGAGATGAATTGCAAGAACCCTTGCAGAAGAGCTGCGTCAAAACTAGCCCTAGCTCTGGAAATAAGGTCCAAGTTGTACAGCTTACAAAAGGTGTAAACAGATGAGGAAGAAGCTGCTTACAAGATTGTCTTGGTGCTTACCACCTAAGGAAAGGCACTGTTGCTAGCACAGCCCTGGTAATGGGTGTGCTGGCACTCCATGAAGAAACGACATGAAAAAGCAACAAAATGAGATGCAATGATCCAGTCTGTTTAGACACTGGTTGGGCTGCTTGAATGAACTTTTTCTATGATTCAAGAGGTCCGCAAGGTGAGACAGTGCAAAAGGCTCCATCCTTTTCATATGCAACAAAAAAAAAAAACAGTGCTGTCTCATCCAAAAGGCTGGCATTAGAGCATTTCTGGCTAGTCTTCCTGTACTTTCTGAATGACCACAAGGAGGATGTCTGAAGGAAAGGCATAAAGGAACAGATTTTCTCAATTGATTGAGAAGGTGACTGTTGTCATTGCTCCTGAGGTTGCTGCCTGGTGCAGCATTTTCTTAAGTGTTTCTTATCTGGGAAGCAAAAATGTTAATTTCTGGTCCACCTGCAGACCAAGTCAAGAAATACATCCCTATTCATCATCCAGTTCTTAAAGTCTCCTCCTGTTCTGCTTAGCTGATCTGCCAGTACATTCTCTCAAGATTGCAAGCAAGATACCCTGAGGATCGGACCACAGTCCTGGACCAGACACCAAGCTTGTGTAGCCAGACAGCCAGCCAGCACAAAAAGCAAGTGCAAGTTCCCTCCTTCTTGGTGATCTACCACATAACTGCTATGTTGCCCATGAGAATATGCATATGTTTGCTGGTTGTTCTACCTGCCTGAATGTCTTTACATATAAAACTACACCCATCATCTTTGTGAAATTGAAGTGCTTTTTTCTTCTCAGGTGTGCTCCAGGTGTACTGTATTCTTAGTCTTACTGAAAGAGTCACCAAGCTATGTCCAAGGAGTCTTTCGCAGCGTTCAGGTGTCTGCGAAAGTTTGAAAGGGAGCCCAGCTTCAGACTTGCTTGTTGAATTTATAATGCAACAAATGACAGATACTGAAGACAGTAGTATGTTACCACCATCCGTTCTGCAAAGAGAATCATATAGCAGGTTACTAGACATGCATCCTTGAGAAACTTAAGGAGCCTAGACCAAATTCCCAACTGCTCCAAAGCACTCTGGTTAAGTGACTTACACAAGGTGTCACAGCAGGCAAAAAAATGTGGAAAAATTCAAACCCTAAACCTCTGGCACAGGTAGCAGCTCATTAACAATGCTTTAGTCCTCCACACTGCCAGACTCTGCAGTTTCCTCGTGAAGTTTTGCTGAAGGAACCATCAAGTACAATGGCTATCATACAGCCTAAGGTCCTAAGGTACTCCCCCGGCCATGGTCAAATACTATTTTAGAATGGAAATGAAGTGGTCAGAAACAGCACATTCTCTGATGGGGAAATGCCATTTAAGTGGAGGTGTTCACAAGGGCTCCCAGGAAATGGACCTGATCGAATAGAGTTTGTTGCATTTTGGACAAATTAAGAAAGTGTCCCACAGTAAGGTATGCATGTCACACTGAACTACAGGGTGCAGCCTCTCTCCTCTTAGATGAGGACTCAAACGAAGCAACCATTCAGGTAAGGCTTTTTTTTTTCTCCTTAAGATTCATATGCACTTATTCATAGGTTCATACTAGGCTATCTGCCCTAGGGCATTTATAAGCCTAGCCAGAATGTGTTTGGCTTTCGCCTCCCATTTTAAATTTATTTTGCTATGCCCTTTTTCGAGGTTAGTATACTGTGCCTCTGTCTAACAGTGACACAGAAGTGATACCCGGTGTAAACCTACGATCTCCCATCCACTCATCAAGATTCCTCTTGGAGAGTCAATGAGGGATGCTGCCTAACCTGGACTGGGATTTTATTCCAGAGTGAAGGGAGCCTCTGGGTTATGAATCTGTCCCTCCAGCAAGTCCTATTTATTTCAGTGCTGAGGTTCTAGTCTCTCGAGCGCGTAGCTCGATGGGATTTGGATTTTCTGAGGTGCAGCATGTCCATTAATTCCGGGTTGGACATGGCTTTATACGTCAGGCACAGATCGCCTCTGAACAGGCGGTATGCCACTGAGTAGAGCTGGAGTTTCTTTAACCGGGCAGCATATGGCATCTGTTTGAGCCCTTTGATCCTCTTGGTGAGGTACTTTTGGGGTCTTTCCAGTTGCTGCAGGTGTCTGGTAAGGTACATCCCAAAAGGGGCATTGTACTCAATTATGGGCCTGATGAGGGATGAGTAAAGAGGCACTATGACCTCCCCTGATCTAGATGCGACTCCCTTCATGATTAGGTGGGCTATATAAAATGTTTTTCTAACCTCTTTGGCCACGTGGTTGTCAAATGAGAGATTGCTATCAACTTGGGTCCCCAGGTCCCTAATTACTTCTTCTGTACTTAATGGATTACCACCTATGTGGTAATTTGTGGGCACTTTGTTTTTGCCAAAGGGGATGACTATACACTTTTTGGCATTTAGTTTGAGGCCATGGCTCTGGCACCAGTTGTCTGTTTCTATGAGGCCCTTTTGGAGGATGCTTGTGTCGGCTGGAGAGTCGATTATGGCACCCAGTTTGCAGTCATCTGCGAACTTGGTCAGCCACAGTCCTTCCGTGTTGGCCTGTACCTCTGAGAAATATATACCGAACAAGAGAGGTCCCAGGACTGAGCCTTGTGGGACACCACTTGTAACTGGTTTGGAGTCTGACATGGCTCCAGCAATTCTAACCATGTGGGTTCTGTCCTTGAGCCAGTTTGCAATCCATCTAGTGACATAGGGGTTTATATTTAAGCTGGTGAGCTTATCTATAATGCCCGAGTGGGGTATTGTATTGAAGGCTTTTGCGAGGTCCAGGTAGGCTGTGTGGGCCACCTTCCCCTCGTCTGGCCTTGGTGACTGTTTCAAAGAAATCAACCAGGCTTAAGAGGCAGGATCTGCCCTTAACAAAGCCGAACTGGGTAGGATCCAGTGTCTGTAGGTCCCCAATATCTTTATTTATGAGGTCCATGATGATCCTTTCCATAGTTTTGCACACCAAGCTAGTCAGGCTTATGGGGCGATAGTTTCCAGGATCTGTTGAGGCACCACCTTTATGGAGAGGGACCACTGTTGCTGTACTCCACTCTTTGGGCACATATCCTGTAGAAAGGCTGAGATTGAACAGTAGTTTTATGTTTGGGTTTAGCTCTTCTTGGAGTTCATGTAGGATGCAGCCCGGGACACCGTCTGGTCCCATTGATGCTGTTTTTTTTGCTTTGGAGAGGGCGGCTCTTATCTTTGATGTCAGGGGGGCAGCACTCTGCTGGGATAGATATTTGCCCTTTTGGTGGGGGGGGTTGCGCTGAACCTGTCAGCTAGGATGTTGGCAATGTCTGTGGGTTCGGTGTATTTTTTGTCATTTTGGACTAATTCTGAGCATATCTGGGAATTACCACCCAGGTTCCTAACATAACTAAAGAAAGCCTTGTGATTATCCTTAGTGTCCTGTGCAATTTTTCTCTCGAAGCTGGCCTTAGACAATTTTATGAGTGCCCGTAGTTTTTTGCTAATACTGATCAGTGATGCCTTCCCTTTTTGGGATTTTGCTCCATCATTTAGTAGCTTCCTCCTCCTATTGTATAGTTTGTTTATGGCTGGGGTCCACCAGACAGGACGTCTGCCTTTGGAGGATTGGGTCTTGGTTTTATTTGGGATCGCATGATCCATGCATTCCTGAAGGTGTTCATAGAATGCGTTTATAAAGGATTCTGCGGTCAGGGCCGTATTTTCCACAGGCCCGGGGGCTTTGAAGGATTCCACCTCGGTTTTGAGGAGTGTGAAATTTGCTTTAGAGAAGTTTTTCACTGTTGTTTTCTGGGCAGGGGGTGGGGTCGGGATGTGAATACCCAGTGAGATTAGTTTATCGTCTGATCTTACCAGTGAGGGATACACTTCTGGTCTGGAGCACAGAGTCCCCATGTTGGTGATGATCAGGTTCAGTATGTTTTCCCCTCTTGTGGGAGTGGTAACAAGTTGTTCCATAGCATTTGAGTTTATAAATTCTAGGAACCTTTGGGCTAGGGTGTTGGAGCTAGAGTAATGCTCCCAGTCTATGTTTGGGTAGTTGAAGTCGCCCAATATAATGGTGTTTGGAGAGACCTTCAAATTTTCCAGTGTTCTCAGGAAGGCAGAGTGGGGTTCCTGGGTTTGGGAGGGTGGTCTGTAGCAGGCTATAAACTGGAAGGCAGTTTTACCCACTGTTAGTTGCACATGGATAGCCTCTGATGCTTCGTGCTTTGCCACCAACCTGGAGGTGTGGGTATCTTTGATGAATATCGATACTCCCCCTCCTTTTGTGGTTCGGTCCCAAGTTTTGGGGCCGAAAAGCATGGTATGAGGTATAACCTGGTAGTGCTGGAGTGCTCTCGGGAGCCCTGAACCAGGTTTCTGTTACTGCACAGATATCGATGTTCTCCATGCTAAGGAGAGTTTTGAGTGCGTGCATCTTGAGGTTTAGACTTCCCGCGTTGAGTAGCATTACTCTTAGTTTCTTATCCCTTGTGATACCTATGGAGGTGGGTTTGTCTTTTGAGCCTTGCCTAAAAAAGGCACTATGGGGGTAGCAAGAGCCTTTTCCAATATCCGAAAGCCCAGGGGTGACAGGTGCAAGCCGTCCCTAGCGAAGCATCGTGGCTTGTCGAGCATATCATCCCAAGCTGACAGGCACTGGATCCCCTTTGAATGACACCAGTACTTAAGCCAATTGTTGAAATTGATCATCTTGTCTTCATATTGTGGCATCATTTTTGGTGAGGGTAAGATGCTACTCAAGGTCAGGGTCATACCGGCCTGGGCTACATGCTCAGAGAGCTCCTCTATGTCTCTTTTGATGTAGTCCAGGGAGGTACGTCTCAAGTCATTCACACCAGCATGGACAATGACCGAGTCATATTTGTACTTGCCTTGGAGTGACCCGAGTGCTTGTGTTATGTGGTGGATCCTAGCGCCCGACAGGCTGCTCACCGTGACCCTCTCCTTGTTCAGCCTGGTGAGTAGTGTGCCTGACGATAGAGTCACCTATTACAAGTGTATCAGGTGTGTTCATAGGTTCATACTAGGCTATCTGCCCTAGGGCATTTATAAGCCTAGCCAGAGTGTGTGTGGCTTTCACCACCCCTTAGGATGAGAATACTATACCCATTAGTTTGCTGTGCCTCTGTCCAGCAGTGATACAGAGATGATTCCCGGGGTAAACCTACGATCTCCCATCCACTCATCAAGATTTCTCTTGAACAGAGTCAGTGAGGGGCTCTGCCTCACATGGACTGGGATTCTGTTCCATAGTGTAGGGAGTCTCTGGGTGATGAATCTGTCCCTCCAGCACGTCCTATTTATATCCGTGTTGAGGTTTAAGTCTCTTGCTCTCGTGGCTCTGGTGGATTTGGATTTTTTGAGGTGGAGCATGTCCATTAATTCCGGGTTGGACATGGCCTTGTATGTCAGGCACAGATCACCTCTGAGCAGACGGTATGTGACTGAATAGAGCTGGAGTTTCTTCAGTCGGGCATCGTATGACATATGTTTGAGCCCCTTTATCCTTTTGGTGAGGAACTTTTGGGGTCTTTCCAACTGCTGCAGGTGTCGGGTAAGGTACATTCCGAATGGGGCGTTGTACTCAATCATTGGTCTGATAAGTGAAGAGTACAGGGGTACAATGACCTCTCCTGATCTGGATGTGAATCCCTCCTTGCTTATTTCCCTGGTTGTTTAGTCCTAAGGGCTGTGACTGTTCGGCAAACTGGCTTTGTGAAATGTGTTGCACGTGTTTTGTTTTGGGGTAGCGGTTGCTTGGGTGTCTGCTTTGGAGGTCTCTGCTGCTTAGGCAGATCTTTATTTAGAGCCTCCGAGTATGTTTTTGTGTGATTATGTGTTTGGTTTCCTGTCGTGGTAGGTCTATGTGAGACTGGAATTGTAGTGAGTGTGGTTTCCTTCTCCTCCTGACTGGTTATGCCAGTACTGAGTTGAGAGAGCTTAGCCTCCAGTTTGGCTATATGGTTGCATCTCTCACATGTGTTGGAATTTGTTGGGAGGAGGAGAGGGTTGTCTGTGTACATGAGGCAGTTGTAACATTGCCTCAAGATTCCCAGATTCACCAGCTGGACCGGAGAGGAGATTGACAACTGACCTTTGGACATGTTAGAATAATATTGGGAATTCCTTTATAATTGAAAACAAGGGCCAGTGGGGAGTGAGGGTGTAGTGCTTTTAATTTTTAGTGCTGACTTATATAACTGCTTTAGTGAGCAAGTGCCAGGTAACTTAAGTGCAATGTGTTACAGGTAACAAATGCAAAAACGACAAACAGTAACTTTCTTTCAAGTGAAACAAGGAAATAAGTACAGTAAGCAATGCAGATATCACTAGTGATCCACAGAAGTGCTGAGAAGCCGCGTATTAGGTGGAATTAGCGTTCCAGGGAAATAAGCAAACAAACAACAAGCATATAAACAAAGCTAGATTCAGCAGGCCTGGATCTAGTCTATGCTACAGCAAACAAGGTGTACCAATTTCAGTAAGATACAGTTCAAATATTCACGCACTATAAACCTTTAACCAGAAATTCCCAGCTCAGAAGGGCAGAGTCCAGCCTCTTCTCCCACAAGAGTGCAGACCACGAACCTTCTTAATATAAAATAACTGGCCTGAAGCCCAAGTGCTTAAACCAGAACTAATACACTAAGAACAACAGACACTGGGCTCTCAATCAGCAGTTCCCAACTTAGAAGGATGAATGCTACCTGTCCTGCCACCACAGTGCATGCCACAAACCTTGCTAATGTAAAACAACTGGTCTGAAGCCCACGTGCTTAATCCAAAAGACTTAGAATGATAGCTACACTTTAATCAAGTTACTACCAAGCAGTTATAAATACAACTGAATACTTTAGAGAATGCCTGGATTAGTGCTCAAGTTACACAAACAAAGCTAGATCCAGCAGGCCCGAATCCAGTCTATGCCACAGCAAACAAGGCGCACCAACTTCATTAAGAAGCAGTTCAGATATGCATGCACTATAAGCCTTTAACCAGAAATTCCCAGCTCAGAAGGGCAGAGTCCAGCCTCTCCTCCCACAAGAGTGCAGACCACGAACCTTCTTAATGTAAAATAACTGGCCTGAAAGCCCAAGAGCTTAAACCAGAATTAATACACTTTTAGAATAACAGACACTGAGCCCTCAATCAGCAGTTCCCAAATTAGAAGGATGTAAGCTACCTGTTCTGCCACTACAGTGCAGACCACAAACCCTCTCAGTGCAAAACAACTGGTCCGAAGCCCAAGTGTTTAAACCAAAAGGCTTAGAATGAGTTACACCAAGCAGTAATAAATACAATTGAGTACTTTTAAAATGATGCAAAAGTAAAATAAAGTAGGTAGAAACAAGTACAGTAAAAGCAGATGACATTTTTTTTTTCTGAACAAGTGCTGAGATCAAAGAAACAGATTTGAGTGCTGAAACTAGAAAACTGGCTAGTTATAAGAAAAAAAAAACTAAGCTAGAAGGCTTCCTTCCAACACAGAAGGGCTTGGGGGCTAAGCCTTCAAATAGTCTATACCACTTAACAGGAAAGGCAGGAAACAAGCTTAAATTTGTTTTTTTTCTATTTCCCAGATGCTCTCTTTGTACACAGTAGGAGTGCCTGAAATCAGAATATGATCTCACTGCACTCAGTTGAGTGAGCAAATGAGATGGGCCCAGAAGGAGTATCAAAAGACAAATTTACAAGAGGGGCGGGCAGTTTCAAGGCCACTAAGATTAACACCAAAACCAAAACAAAAACAGAGAGGGTGGGTGGGACTAACTGAAGAGCAGAGTCAAAACCTCCAGTTCAGTTAATATTCCTGCAACACACAGTTAAAATCAATTTAAATACTGTATTTTTTGAAAAAAAAAAAAGTGCAGATAAAGGTACTTAAATTCTCTTATACGTCCAGTTGAATACAGCTAGTTCTTAGCCGGCCAAAGCTGAGGTTTTTAAGCAGAAAATATTTCACACTGTACCACTTAAATAGGCAAGGACAGGAAATCATTTTTATTAGACTACTGAACTGTGAGGATCTTTAGAAGCTTAGCCTTACACTTCCAAAATACTTTATTTTGCATACAAATAACCTAAACCCAAAGATGTGCCAAACAAGGATATGATGGAATACTTACATGTTTCCCCTATCCATGAGTTACAGGAGTGCTAAACCCAGGGTGATGGAGAGGATTTGCAGATGCTCACCCATTCACCCAAACCACATTTGAATAGTATAAGAAAAGTACTTTGCAGGATAATCTTGTGAGCCCTGTAGGGTTAACTGACGGATAGAGTCACACACCAGGTAAAGGGAGATGTGCTCTCTGTCCAAATAAAACAGTGATTTAGAAGTTATGTACTTACCATAAGTCGGCATCTGTACTTTCCATTTTCATTGTTCCTCACATATGGGTCTAGGATCCGATCCTTGAACCGTACTCTGCCACCTTCTACAAGACTAAGGATCCAAGCCTTATGCTCGTCCCTTTACCCATAATGCCCTAGAACATACCCAAATCCTCAGATCAAGTTTGCTGTCCTACTTATCGGTCATTCATACAGCCTACAGAAGGACCTGAAAAGCAAATCCTGATGAGGGTCAAACCAGGAACCTAAGGATTATTATGACATCTATAAATCCCAAGAGTATTGGTTGGGGGATGGCTGGGAAGGTAAGGAAGAATGAAAATGGACAACACAGATGCCAAATTATGGTAAGTCCATAACTTCTAAAATTTGTTTTTGTACTTTTCATTCTTCCTCACCCATGGGTCAGAGTCTTCAGCTACGCAACTCTTGGGTGGCCCTTATGGAAGAACATGACAGAGCACTGTGGAACAAAAGGAAGATTTGCTTCTCCACAGAATATCCAATTTGTAGTGTGTAACAGAAGTATGAGTCTTTGACCATGCAGCTGCAACATAAATATCACTGACTGAAGCTCTTGAAGAAAAGCAGCTGAATTTGCCATAGCTCTAGTAGAATGAGCTCTAGGAGTATGAGGCAATTCCAAATCTTGAGAGCAAACCAGTGAAATACAATTCTCAATCCATCTAGTCAGAGTAACTTTAGAAGCTGCCTGACCCAGGTGATTGGAAGAAAAGGCCAAAAAAAGCTGGTCAGATTTCCTACGCAGTTTTGTTCTGTGGAGACAGAAATGTAATCGTCTATGAACATCACGATAAAGCATGTATTCATCCTTGTTGGAAAAATAGGGAAAAAAAACAATGGAAGTTGAATGGACTGGTTGATATTAGATTCAGTAGCTAACCTTGGGCATAAAGGAAGGATTTGTTTGTAATGACATTCCGTCCTTATGGATGATGACATAAGCAGGCTTTGCTGACGAGGCCTGCAGTTCAGAGATTGTCTTTGCCGATGTAATGCATACCAACAGGACTGTTTCCCAAGACAAATAATTCAAATCACAACTGTTTGTTGGTGTGAAGTGCTTTTGAGTCAACCCTTGGGGAATTGAGAGATCCTAAGGAGAAGGATCGCTTACGGAATTTCTAAGGAGGAAAATTCCTTTCATTAAAGCCATACATATTCGTGAAGAAAGCTCACTCCCCATAAAAAAATTGGATATTGCAGCTAATTGCAATTTAATGGTAGAACATCTAGCTCCTTCTCTGAAAAGGATTTTGAGGAAAAAGGATGGCTGGAATTGGGGCTGAAAGGGGAACAGTGTTCTCCTTGGAAGCCCATACCGCAAACCTTTTCCAGTAACTTCTATATACTTCTGTAGTGGAAGACTTCTGGGAGGTTAAAATAATGTCACGGACTGGTGGGGTGCCAAGCCTGGACTGTCTTACTATCACTGGAATTGGAGAAACCATGGGGTCAGTTTGAAGGTGTGGAAATTGGGATGCTGAGATTCTGACAGGTGAGACAGCAGATCCTGACTGGGCTCCAGAATACATGGAGGGCTATCTAAGATGAGACAATAGGAAGGGGAATCGCACCTGACAAGGCCAGAAGGGGGCAATGAGGATGACTGAGCTCTTCAGCCTGCTTGCTTTCTGTACAAACCTGGGAATCAAAATAGACCGGGGGGCCAATCATGAACTAGAACATCCCTCGGCGACTCCCCATGAAAGGGGTATCAGTGCGAAGAACTCTCTGCACTTGAGGGGACAGGTAAATAAGATGCAGCAAGGCTGGCCCCCAAGGGCTGAAAACTGTATTTGCTACTGACTGATTGAGGACCACTCTTGAGGAATTAGACTGGATCTGCCGAGTCTGCCAGCACGGTGAATTTCCCTGGTATATGTGCCGAAATTAAAAAACAGTCTGAAGAGATTGCCCACTCCTAGACCCTCATGGCCTCCCAGCATAATGGGTACAATCGGGTTCCTCCATGTTTGCTGGGGTACCAGACTACTGACATGTTTTCTGTATAAATAGCAATCGTGCCCCAAAGGAAGAATGCCCCGAAAGGCTTGCAACGAAAATAGAACTGCTCTCATCTCGAGGACATTGATACGCAACTTGGTCGCTGACACAGAGTACGTGCCTTGGACTATCTTTCCCTTGTAATGTCCCCACCCCCATCCAAACTGAGAAGCGTCCGTGGTCACCATAGCTATTTCGGGGGGGGGGGGGAGTGAACAGCCTGCCCAATGGTCTTCCGGATATGATGTTTGCAAATTGGTGCAAGTTTTATGGGAATAGGTAGACACTGCTAAAAAACTGACCACTCCACTGCCAGGGTCCACTGGAGTATTCCCATGAAAAACCTGGCTAAGGAGATTAGAATAATGGCAGCTGACCTTGATCCAATAGCCTTCAGCACCAACTTTGCTGGAGGAGATGGGTGGAATATTAAGTCTAATACCCAATTTCTCAATTATGTGATTTGGTGCATAGGAAGAGAATCCATCTGATGTATGGTATTCAGCCGAGTTCCTATAAACTCTAAATTCTGTACCAGAGTCAGCTTGGATTTGGTCAGGTTTATGGTTATTCCCAGAGAGCTCGAGACCTGCAGTAAACAATCCCTGGCTTGAATGAGTTGATGCCTTGTTGGGGAAGTAAGGAGCCAATCATCTAGGAAGGAAAACACCTGGAATCCTTTGAGCCTCAAGTGAGCTGCAATGACTGCCATGCATTTGGTGAACACCTGGGAGGCTGTGTTGAATCCAAAAGGCAGTGCTCTGAATTGGTAATGATTGGCTCCCAAACAGAAGCATAGTTGTCCCCTGGAGTGCCTGTCTACTTTGATGTGATAGTACACATCCTGAAGATCTATGGAACACATCCTATCATCCTTGCTTAGAAGAGGCAGAATGGACTGGACCATAACAATTTGGAACTTGGACTTCTTTATGTACTGATTTAGACTGCTTAGACCCAGAATCAGTCTTAGGTCCCCTGTTTTCTTCAGCACCAAAATGAAGCAGGACTAAGTTCTGAATCCATTCTGTTCGGTCAGGACCTTTTGGATGATTTTTATTTAAGCAGCTTTTGCATTTCCTGAGCTGCATACTCCCTTTGACTAGGTCGGACATCCAGGAGTTTCCTCCTTGGTCCTGGAGAAGGGGATAGGGAACATAATAACCTCTGGATATTATGCTTAGCACCCAGCTGTTTGTAATGTTTGCCCAGACATCCAGGTACAAGGAAAAATGATCCTCAACTGCCTCTAGAGACGGACAATCGGGCAGCACTTCAGAAATCCTGATAGGGCCCGTCAGAAAAGGAATCCCTAAAGCCCAGATTCTGCAAACTCTCTCTGCCTCTGGGGCAATGTCTACCACTGAAACCTCCTCCTCTGCCTCTTTAAGAAGCATCTCCCCAAGAATCCTGGAAAGGTCCTAAAATTTACAGAACCACATCTTCTTACTACCTTGCTGGCTCCTGCAAAAAGTATGCTGAAGAGTAGAAAACTTGAATCCAACAGCAGACAGGGTCTTTAATTCCTGCTCGCTGTGGGTAGCCATTTCTTTTACTGATGGCCCAAACAAGGAGGAGCCATCGAAGGGGGCGTTTATGAAAGTCATCTTAAGGGGTTCCGCAAAATAGCAAAGCCTCATTCAGGTATGACGCCTTACTGCTATGCCTAATCTGGCTCCATGAGAGGTGCCTTCCCCTGCATGGAAAATAAGCCTCATTGAAGACAGTGTGGCCAGTTGTAAAGAAATTTTTCTTGAGGTCCTCTGCCAACCTGGTCTCAGCTACAGAGTTTAATAGATCCTTGATCAAATCTCTCTGCAAATTGCTGAAGTGTGCCAGGTAATTTAAAGACCACAGTGAGAAAGTAGCTGAGGTGTAGATGCACTTCCCAAATCTGTCCATCGCTCTGGACTTCTTGTTCAGTGGACAGACAGTGGAGCTTTGTTGTGCTAGCTCCTTTGTAGCTGCTGTCACAACCATGGCATCCACTGCAACACCTTTGCTCCAGGGCAGTCTGCTGGGGGGGGCCCTTATCAGGATGTATGGGAACAGGTTTGACAAAGTCTGGCTCCTTCCACGCCCAGTGAGAGACAAATTCAATAAGATCATCTGCCAGGGTGGGGGAAGGGGTCACCCAAGATGTAGATGGGCCAGCCCTGAAAGCCTGCAAGAACATAAGAGTCTTCAGGAGAAGGATTTTGGGAAAACCAACCACTTTTTACCCAAGAATTTCCAAAATGTCCCAGAAGGAATCATCATCAGGTGGTGAATGGGGGTTCCTTTGCCTTAATCAAAGTCTGTGTCCTCCATGAGGGAGTCTAAGTCTCTCCTCTTGCACATCCTCTTCCGGGGACCCTCCTCCATGGGGTGTTCTGTGGAGGTGTCGGAAGAGGTGGAGAATCCCTGTGGGATTTGTGACCGGAGGCTTTCTGGAACTGGCTGACCCGATGGAGCAGTGATGATGGGCTCTGAGCTCAACGCTGATGAAGGATGAGGGGTAGGACCAGAGACTCGAGCGGACAGTTCGCTAGTACAGAAATCCCTTTCTACAATGCGGAAGGCTGACAAACTCAAGAAAACCTCACTCCCCTCCCTCAGAGCTGAAGCAGCCAAGGAAGGAAAGTGGTGGGCAGCCACGGATCTGCACTGACCTGAGAGAACTGGATCAGAGCTGTCTGGAGCCGAGGCACCCAAGGGCAGGGACAGATCTGAAAAAGTAGGAACCGAACCCTGCCCCTCGGACCTGGGGCAGACCTCTTGGATCCGAGACACACACTGATCTGAAGACAATGGAACAGGACTGGTCAGGGTAACCATTGGATTTGAGGAAGGGTGCTTCCTCAGATCTGATGTAGTATGTTTCTATGATCCAGGATCCTGGGGCTCCAAATCCGGGCATCGGATCGGAGAAGGAAATAACCTTTTTCTAGTAGGAGAGCTCACGGATCCAGTAGGGGACAGAGCTGGAATGATTCCCATCTGAATTTGAGCTCCAGTGGATCTCTGTATCATCCTGTCCACATCAGATTCCGAGTAACTGTTGGAGGACCTAGATGAGGCACAAGAAGGTGGTTTTGAATGTTTGGTGGGAGTCTCAAAAATGTTAGAAGGCAAAGTCAGTGACACTGGCTTTATTACTATGTCTGGAGTGTGGCCTCTGGACATCAGATCTGAATACCTAGGATCCTAGACAGAGGCAAGCTGGATTGGAGAGGTGGTGATCGGGGCTGAAACAGTCGGATGTGAGGAAGGCCCAATAGCTATTGGATCCATGACTGTAGGATCCAAAACTTTATATGGTCTGTCTGACGGCTCCAGGGAGGAAGGAGGTTTTGAGCCCCAGCAGACAATAATCCCTTCAGAATAAGTTTGTTACAATGATCCAAGAGAGCTTTTGGATTAAAAGTACTGCAGACAGCAAAAGAAGTGTCTAGATGGGCAGCTCCTAAGCAGTATATGCATTTCTTGTGGGCATCAGAGTTTGGGATGTTGTGCTCACATGTAGTGTATTCTTGAATCCTGCTGGCTTTTCAGGCTTGTCTGGCATGCTTTTTAAATAACTTCTGTACTTAATCTAACTAAAGTTAATTATAAGCTATAAAACTGCTATAAACTATTAAACCTTTAAATTTAAATTTTTAAACCTTCTAACTCAAACTTTTAAGCTATCAAAACTATTACATTATTAAAATTACCAGCCAGAAAATCAAAATCTGAAGTTAATGCTCACACACACAAAGATATAAAAAGTCCCTAACGCCAGCAAAAGATAAGGGAGAAGCAGAAAAAACTTACTAACAACTATACAAATGAAAAAAATTCACCAAAGGTAAAAAAAGACTTACTTAAGAAAAGCAGTTTGAGAGGCTGGATCTTCCATTCATGCTACTATGGCAGCAAACTAAATCTGAGGAGTTGGGGATGGACTAGGACATTATGGGTAAAGGAAGGAGGATAAGGTTTGGATCTGAAGTCTTGTAGAAAGCAACAGAGTCTGATTTGAGATTAAGATCCAAGACTCACAGGTGAGGAAGAATGAAAAGGACATCAGATTATTAATGTTTTATGTCATTTTTGATACCATCATCTAACCTGATGCCTTACCACTAGCAATCTACATCAAATAAAGCAATAGCTGGTGTCCTAAAGCCTATGTGCAACAATTACGCAAAAAGCAATAAACACAAGGCAGAATTATCCAACAGGATAATTATCTGCACTCAGTCAGGTTGAACAGACAGACAGACATGCAGTACTCCCACCAACTACAGATTCCTTTCACAAATTCAAGCAAGAGATAACTGAAAATGGTGCGGACATATGTTACTCTTATACCACAGAGGTCATGAAACCCAGGTGGAAGGGCGTCTGCCCACTTAAGAGCGAGAAAGGTGAAATGTTTTGGAAGTTGGGTCTTCAGTGTTAGAATTCCAAAGAGTCCGCTGTACTCTTAACAGTGGACAATATTAAGACACCACAACTGTGTAATACCATAACTGTAAATGTTCAAGCAGATCACTGCGGTAGTAGTCCTTAATACCTGGACTACAACAGACGTACAGTACATCCAGATGAACCTCTACAGCTCAGGATACTTTCCCCTTTGCAAAGAATATGCCTAACTATTGGTCTCTGTACATTCAAGTAAAAAGCAGCCATATATGCCTATCCCATCTCAGAGCTTTTCTGTCTAACAAACAAAGAAAAGAGCTGTAGGAGTCCATTTATAATCAAAAGACTGCACACATAGGAAGCCAGATGGATACACAGGTGTAACAAAACTTTTCAGAGAGAGAATTACCTAAGGTGGAAAAAGGTGTGAGGAGGACATAACAAGTACCCTCACCATTACCCAAATTTGAGCTGGCCAAAAGTACAGTTTTGTACCTACCATAAATGTAGATGTCCGATAGGAATGCATCTGCAGTCCTTACAAATGGGTTGTCCTGTCGTCAGGCAGCCCTTCGGTCGACCGGATTCCAAAGTCTGGGTCTGGCCTCGGCTGGTGTCGCACTTCACCCGTCATAGCTGCAGTTATTCGGGTATAAAGGCATCAGCCGACGCCATTCTCCTCAGTGTTTCTTGCCCCAGGTGCCAGGTGCCCTCTTGGAAGGCTAAATTTGGATAAATGCCAATGATTCCAAATAGTAGAGAGCAAACACAAAAAATAAGCATGTATGTACATGTATACAAACAAATACACCATAATAGATCCCCCCCAAGCTAGCTGAAGGCTGGCAAATACCCTAGGAGTACCTCAGAGGGGAAGGTGGGTGGGTAATCCTGACTGCAGATGCATTCCTATCGGACATCTACATTTATGGTAGGTACAAAACTGTACTATGTCCTTCAAGGATGCATCTGCAGTCCTTACAAATGGGTAGAATACCATAGCTAAACAAGGGGAGGAGGACAGAGTAGAGATTATGGTGTAGCTAGGATCCCTTGCAAAACAGCAGTGGCAAAACCTGCTCGGGATCTAGAGTATAAAGGTAAATTGTAATGCTTGGCAAATGTATGCACGGAGGTCCAAGTAGCAGCCTCTATAATGTCCTTGGTAGCCACTCCTCGTAAGAAAGCTGTGGTAGTGGCTGTAGCCCTTGTGGAGTGAGGCCTGATGTTCTCTGGAGTTTTCTTTCCATGGTAGGAGTAACAAAATCTAATGCAATTTCCTATCCATTTGGAGATTGTCTGTTTTGAAATTCATTTTCCTTCCTTTCCTGTGGCATATGCTACCAGAAGCTGGTCAGTTTTTCTATTGGACTTAGTCCTGTCCAGGTAGTAGCGTAACTGTCTGTGTACATCCAAGGTATGCAAAAGTCTTTCTCCCCTGTTCTGTGGGTTTGGGAAGAATGTAGGTAGGTGGATAGCTTGATTTAATGACACTCTGGATACCACCTTAGGCATAAATGTAGGATTTGTTCTCATGGACACTCTATCTTGATGGAAGATCAGGAAGGGTTGCACTGCCATTAATGCCTGTAGTTCAGAGACCCTTCTTGCTGAAGTTATTGCCAGCAGGAAAGCAGTCTTCCAGGATAAGTATTGTAATTCTGCTGTTGCTGCTGGCTCGAAAGGAGGAAGTGTCAATTTTTCTAGCACAAAGTTCAAGTCCCATGCTGGCAATGGTGGTTTCCTGGGAGGTTTTACATTTTTAATTCCTCTCAGAAACTGTCTGAGCAGGGGATGAGAGAAGACAGGAGGATCCAAGCTGTATTGTGCTGAAATAGCTGATGCATGTATCTTGATGGAAGAATAGGACAGGCCTGTGTGGAAGAGCTCTGCCAAGTACTCCAGGATGTTGGCCATGTTTACCAGAGTCACATCTTCTCCCTTTGCAGTACTCCAAATGAGATATCTTTTCCATTTTGCTGCATAATTCTTTCTTGTTGAAGGTCTGCGAGCCTCCAGGATTATGTCTTTAACCCTTTGGGATAAATTTGGGTTAATTGCTGTTATGTAATGTTCCAGGCAGTTAGCTGCAGAGTTTTCAGGTTTGGATGCAGGATGTTGTAGTTGTTCTGCGTTAACAGTAATGGGATCAGGGGTAGTGTCCATATTTGTTCCCAAGACATGCTCCTCAGCAATGGGTACCAGTGTTGTCTTGGCCAGTCTGGAGCTATCAGAATGATCTTTGGACGGTCCTCTTTGATCTTCAGAAGCACCTTGTGCATCAAAGGAAGTGGTGGAAATGCGTATGCTGTCAGGTTTTTCCAACTGAAAGATAGGGAGTCCACCTTCCAAGCAAGTGGGTGGTACGTCCTTGTGCAGAATTTCTTTAGCTGGTGATTGAATGGGGATGCAAACAAGTCTATTTGTGGTAATCCCCATTCCCTTGTGATGGCTTTGAAGATGTCCGGATGAAGCATCCATTCGTGGGCATCTGTGGTTGTTCTGCTTAATGTGTCTGCTAGAATGTTTTCTTTTCCCGGTACAAAAATTGCTTGTAACTGAATGTTGTAGCTCAGGGCCACATCCCATAGGTCCAGTGCCAGCCGGCATAGAGGATATGAATGGGTGCCTCCCTGTTTGTTGATGTACCACATAACTGTGGTGTTGTCTGTCCTTATCATCAACTGACCTTCTTGGAGAAATGGTCTGAATGACTGGATTGCCAATTTTACTGCCAGCATTTCCTTTAGATTTATGTGTAGGTGCAGCTGGTCTTGAGTCCATAAGCCTTGTATGCACTTGCCCAGCATGTGTGCCCCCCAACCGAGGTCTGAGGCATCTGTCGTGATGGTTTGGCTTGGTTGGCTGTTGCAGAAGGGCAATCCTGTGTTTGATTGACAGGCCTGAGCCCACCATAAGAACTCTTGTTTCAGGCATGGGATTATTGGGATTTTGGTTTCTAGGCTGTGCTTGTGTTGGGACCACAAATTCCTTAGGTACCACTGTAGCTTTCTCATATGCAGTCTGGCATGAGGGACCAGAATTATGCAGGATGCCATGAAGCCTAGAGCTTGCAGTACTTTTCTTGCAGTTAGGTGGTTCTGCTTTGTTAATGCCAAGAAGTAGAGAGGTAGTTGCTCTTTCTTTTCTGCAGTTAGGAATGCCATTTGTTTTGATGTGTCCAGCTCTGCACCCAGAAAGGTTATTCTCTGGGATGGAATCAGCCTTGACTTTTTTATATTGACTGTATATCCCAAGGCTTGCAGCAGGTAAATGACTCTTTGTAAGTCTTCTGCTAGCTTGCTTTTGTTGTCCGCTTGTATCAGGCAGTCGTCCAGGTAGGGATAAATTTGGATTCCCTGAAGTCTGCAATGAGCAATTACTGATGCCAGGCATTTCGTGAACACTCTGGGCGCAGTAGATAAGCCAAAGGGCAATGCTGAAAATTGATAATGCTCTGATCCTGCAAGAAATCTGAAGTATCTTCTGCAAATTGGTCTTATGGGGACGTGCAGGTATGCCTCCTTGAGATCTAGAGTTACTAGCCAAGACTCCTTGCCCAGCATGGGAAGAAGCTGCTGTAGGGTCAGCATTTTGAATTTTGGAACAATAAGGAATGTGTTTAAAGCGGACAGGTCTAGAATGGGTCTCCATTTGTTTTCTTTTCTTGGTACCAGGAAGAGTCTGGAGTAAAATCCTTTCCTTGCTCCATAGATGGTACCTTTTCCACAGCTCTCATTCTTAATAGCTGAGATATTTGTTTTAGAGCTTCTGTCCTTTGAGTAGGTGGTAGGTTTGGCATTCCTCTCTTCCCTGGTAGAGTATGGAAATGGAACCTGTAACCTTGGTCTATAGTTTGCAAAATCCATTTTTCCCTTGTGATGCAATGCCAGTTTTTGAAAATAAGGTTAGTTTTCCGCCTAAGGGTGCTTCTAGTTGTTCCCTGGTAGGCGGTGCCACTGTCAAGTCACTGTGATTGAGTTGTTGTAGTGGTGGTGGCTGCGTCCGTGCCTCGCTGGTTGTTACCTTGCCATTGCCGTCCCTGTAGGCACCCCTGGATTGGTTTCTGCCTCTTGAACGCCTATTCCTGCCTCTCTGAGGCTTAGAGGAGTCCGGAAAGGACCAATTCTTGGAGGGCCAGTTCCTGCTAAACCTTGGAGGTTGAACCTGTAAGAAATCTTTCACCGTTTGTACAGATTTCGCCTTCTCTTCCATCTTTTTTAGCACCTGCTGAGCAGGGGAACCAAATAAATTGACCTTGTCCATGGGTGCATCCAAAAGCTTTGATTTGACATGGTCTGGTAATGCCTGTTCTTTCAACCATGCATGTCTCCTGATAACTGTGCCAGTCATGGCTGATCTAAAGGAAGCCTCTAGTGCATCATAGCCACATTTTAAAGAATGGTTACTAACCTGCTGTATGTTATGTACCATTTCCTAAACATATATATATATTTTTTTTTTATCTAAAGATTCTTCAGAGGAAAGCTTCTTAGTTAACTGGTCAAGCATAAACTCTTGATATTGAATCATATGAAATTGGCAGTTCAAAGCCCTAGCTGACAAGGTAGCAGAAGTGTAAACTTTTTTACCCCATCTCTCTAAGGACCTGGATTCCCTTTCAGAGGGGAGGGGGTTTTTAGTAGAAGTAGCAGCTACAGCTTTAGGGCCCTGGGCGATGGTCTCTGGATCTGCAAAAGGAGCCTTGTATAAATGGTGATGAGTGTCCGGGACCCTGTAGAACCTATCGGGCTTAGCAGGAGCCGGAGGTAATGAATCAGGAGCAGAGCAAGCATCATTAAATGCATCATCTACAACAGAAAGGACTGGAGGTATAGCTAAAGGCCTATGTTGTGGCAAATGTAGAAAGGTTCTAAGCCTTTTTCTGGAGTCTGAGAAATCTTGGCCCTGCCACTGAAATTGTTCCCTCATACCATGCAAGGTTTCCCCAAAGGAAAATTCCTCAGGTGGAGAGGCTGAAGGAATGGACTCTTCAGCATCAGAGTCTTCGTAAGGAGAATAAGAAGCCTCAGGAAGGTCTGTATGTTCTGATTCATCAGAGGAACCATCAATGGATACTGGTTCAGGGGGCTCTGCTCTAGGTCTCTTTTCTGGAGGTGGGAGAGAGGACCTGTCTGGATGAGGCTGGGATCCACGAATTAAAGAAATTAAATCCTCAGCCAAAGATAGCATATGAGAGCTAGTGCTGGGCCTGTGTGAGGGGGGTTTGGCAGGCACAGTTTTTGAAGCTTTGGCTGCTTTAGCCCTGGCAAAGGCCTTAATAGACATGGCTGCAGCAGGCCTAGCAGCTCCACGTGCAGGGGTTGAAATATCCAGGGGAATTGTGTCTGATAATTCCTGAAAAACCGCAACAGAAGGCTGGATTTCAGAAGCAGATTCTACCAGGTTAGAGGAGGCCTCGGTAGAAGGCATGGTTTCGGCTGGAGAAAGAACGCTTGCTCGGTTTCGCCGAAACCGAGACACTCGCGGTTTGCTTAATCGAGGTTTCGGCCGAGACCGTGGACCGCGAGTGTCGGTCCTTTTCTTTTCGTTTTTTGGAAATTTGCGTTGTCGGAGGATCCGACGGCATAATGTAGGCAAAATCAGAGCCGAAAATTTGTTCAGCAAACTCCGACCGACGTCTAAGCGTCCGTCGGTTAAATGAAGCGCAGGCTAGACAAGCTGCTACGTCGTGGTCTGGGCCTAAACAATGTATACAGTAGGAGTGGAAATCTTTATGAGGTATTTGTTTCCCACAAGATGAACAGTTATTCACTTTCTCTGACATCGGCTGAGGCAAGAAAGAGTCCCCAACGGGGTACTTAGCTTTTTAGAAGTCTTCGAAGTAGTATTCGGTAGTAGTAATCTCTGGATCTGACCGACCGGCACTTGCGAACAGCTTCTGCTTCGGGCGCCACGCGGCAAGAAAGACGGAGGAGAATGGCGTCGGCTGATGCCTTTATACCCGAATAACTGCAGCTATGACGTCGGATGAAGTGCGACACCAGCTGAGGCCAGACCCAGACTTTGGAATCCGGCCGACCGAAGGGCTGCCTGACGACAGGACAACCCATTTGTAAGGACTGCAGATGCATCCTTGAAGGACATCACCTTTGTAAGAAAAAGTGGGAGGAAGGACAAGAAGGTTTTAGTGTCAATTCCAACTCCAAAATGCCCATAAGAAGCAGTGACACAGGGGATGGTGAGAGGGAAAAGTACAGTTTTGTACCTACCATAAATGTAGATGTCTGATAGGTATGCATCTGCAGTCATCACATATGGGTTGTCCTGCCTCAGGCAGCCCTTCGGTCGGCCGGATTCCAAAGTCTGGGTCTGGCGTCGGCTGATGTCGCCCTTTCCCGATGTCAGAGCACCTGGGGTATAAAAGCGTCAGCCGACGCCATCTTCCTCAGTTTTTCTTGCCCCAGATGCCAGGTGCCCTCTAAGGAAGGCTAATTTTGGAGAATTGCAAAAAATTCCAAACATGCACAGTAATATAAAACAAATACACCATAATAGATAACCCCAGCTAGCTATAAGAGGGATAAGTACCCAAGAAATACCACAGAGGGGAAGGAGGAGGGTAAACCTGACTGCAGATGCATACCTATCGGACATCTACATTTATGGTAGGTACAAAACTGTACTATGTCCTTCAAGGGTGCATCTGCATTCATCATATATGGGTAGAATACCATAGCCAATCTGGGGGTGGTGGATCTATGTAAAGGATGGTGTAGCTAAAATGCCCTGCAGGACTGCCGTAGCAAAGCCTGCTCTGGATCTAGAATATAAAGGTAAATGGTAATGCTTGGAAAATGTACGCACAGAGTTCCATGTAGCAGCTTCTAGAATGTCCTTGGTAGCCACCCCGCTTAAGAAGGCTGTGGAGGTGGCTGTGGCTCTGGTGGAATGAGGTTTAATGTTAGCTGGCACAGTTTTTCCATGAAAGGAATAACAAAAACGAATGCAATTCCCTATCCATTTTGAAATTGTCTGGAAATTGCTTTTCCTTGTGCACCAGCAGCATATGCTACCAACAGCTGGTCAGTTTTTCTGTAGCTTTTAGTTCTGTCCAAGTAGTAGCGCAACTGTCTGTGTATGTCCAGGGTGTGCAGAAGTTTCTCCCCTTTGTTTTGTGGATTTGGAAAGAAAGTAGGCAGGTGAATAGCTTGGTTTAATGAGACCCTGGATACCACCTTTGGCATAAATGAAGGATTGGTTCTCAATGAGACTCTGTCCTGATGAAAAATAAGAAATGGCTGTACTGCCATTAGGGCCTGTAACTCAGATACTCTTCTTGCTGAGGTTATGGCCAGAAGGAAGGCAGTCTTCCAAAACAGGAACTGTAGTTCCGCAGATGCTGCTGGTTCAAAGGGATGCAGAGTTAGTTTTTCCAACACGAAGTTAAGGTCCCAAGTAGGCACTGGAGGTTTCCTTGGAGGATTGATGTTTTTAATTCCTCTTAGAAACTGTCTTAGAAGAGGATGAGAAAAGACAGGTGGGTCAGTATTGTACTCTGCTGAAATTGCTGAAGCATGAATTTTAATGGAAGAGTAAGACAGGCCATTGTGGAGCATTTCCGCCAAGTATTCCAGGATATGTGCCATGTTCATCACTGTCGCATCTAGGCCCTTTGTGGTGCTCCAAGTGTGAAATCTTTTCCATTTTGCTGAATATGCCTTTCTTGTGGAAGGTCGGCAAGCTTCCATGATGATATCCTTCACTCTCTTGGATAGCTTATCCTGAGGAGGAGTCAAGGTATTTTCCAGGCTGTTAGTTGCAAGGTTTTCAGGTTGGAATGCAGAGTTTTGTAATTGTGCTGTGTCAGGAGAAGTGGCCATCGAGGAAGAGGCCATGGTTTCGTGCGTGACATGCTCTTTAACAGTGGGTACCCAGTGCTGTCTTGGCCAGTCCGGAGCCATCAGGATCACTTTTGGCTGCTCTGTCCTGATCTTCAGCAAGACCTTGGTCAATAATGGAAGAGGTGGAAATGCATACACTGTTCGCGTTCTCCAGCTGAAAGAGAGGGCGTCCACTTTCCATGCTTGTGGGTGGTATGTCCTTGAGCAGAATTTCTTCAGCTGATGATTGTGGGGGGAGGCAAAAAGATCTATGTCCGGCCTTCCCCATGATAGTGTTATCTGTAGGAAGATGTCTCGGTGCAGCATCCATTCGTGCGCATCCATGATATTTCTGCTTAAGCTGTTCGCCAGTATATTGTCTTTTCCTGGCACAAACTGGGATTGCAGCTCTATATTGAGTTTCAAGGAAAGTTCCCATAGAGTCATTGCCAGTCTGCAAAGAGTGTAGGAATGGGTGCCTCCTTGCTTGTTTATGTACCACATGACTGTGGTGTTGTCTGTCCGTATTAGCAGGTGGCCTTGATGCAGAAAGAGTTTGAAGGCCTCGACTGCATGTATCACTGCCAGCATTTCCTTTTGGTTTATGTGCATGCGTAGCTCCCTTTGTGACCATAGTCCTTGAATACATATGCCCTCCATGTGTGCTCCCCAACCGTGGTCTGAAGCGTACGTTGTAATGGTTTGGCTGGCTACTGGTTTGCTGAAGGGCAGACCCGTGTCTGACTGGCTTGCTTGAGCCCACCACAGAAATTCCTTTTGGAGGCATGGAATGACTGGGATCAAAGTTTCTAAGCTGTGACTGTGCTGAGTCCATAAACTCCTTAGGTACCATTGTAGTTTCCTCATATGCAGCCTTGCTTGTGGAATCAGAAGAATGCAAGATGCCATGTAACCCAGGGCCTGCAGAATTTTCCTTGCAGTCAGCTGAGTTTGTCTTGTCAGATTCTTGAAGTAATCCGGTAGTTGTCTTTGTTTTTCTTCTGTGAGAAAAGCCATTTGGGTGGTTGTGTCTAGATCTGCACCCAGAAAAGTTATTCATTGGGATGGAACAAGTCTTGATTTGTGAATGTTGACTGTATATCCCAAGGCCTGCAGTAGGTGGATGGCATAACTCAAGTCCTTTACCAAAGTTTGCTGGCTGTCCGCTTGTATAACGCAGTCGTCCAGATATGGGTATATTTGAATCCCCTGAAGTCTGCAGTGTGCAATTACTGATGCCAGGCATTTCGTGAATACTCTGGGCGCAGTAGATAAGCCAAAGGGCAATGCTGAGAATTGATAATGCTCTGAACCTGCAAGAAATCTGAGGTGTCTTCTGCAACTTTGTCTGATAGGGACATGCAGGTATGCCTCCTTGAGGTCTAGAGTCACCAGCCAAGACCCCATGCCCAGCATGGGAAGGAGTTGCTATAAAGTCAGCATTTTGAATTTTGGCACAATGTGATAAGTATTCAGTGCGGACAAGTCGAGAATAGGCCTCCATTGATTTTCTTTTCTTTGGACAAGGAATAGTCTGGAATAAAATCCTTGGCCTTGTTCTGAAAGAGGAACCTTTTCTATAGCTTTCATTTGCATTAAGTTGGAGATTTGTTTCAAAGCCTCTGCCCTTTGATTTGGTGGTGGCATGCCTTTTCTTTTTGGCAATGTGTGAAAATGGAACCTGTATCCTTTGTCTATTATTTGCAGTGTCCATTTGTCTCTTGTAATACTGTGCCAATTTTCTGAGAATAAAGAAAGCTTTCCGCCCAAAGGTGCTTCTAATTGAGCCCTGGTTGGCGGAGTCAAAGCAAAGTCATTGAGTCTGTCCTTGTGCAGTAGTTGTAGGTCCTGCACTACCTCTCTGGTTGGGAGGCTGCCATTGACGTCCTCTGTAGGAGCCTCTAGCTTGCCCTCTACCTCTGGCACGCCTGTTCTTGCCTCTCTGAAATCTTTCTGTGTCCGGAAAGGACCAATTCTTGGTAGGCCAATTTCTGCTGAATCTTGGTGGTTGAACTTGTAGAAAATCTTTAACTGTTTGTACAGATTTTGCCTTTTCCTCAAATTTCTTTAAGACCTCCTGAGCAGTGGAGCCAAATAACTTTTGCTTCTCCAGTGCAGCATCCAGAAGCTTAGCTTTAACATGGTCTGGCAGAGATTGTTCCTTCAGCCAAGCATGCCTACGTATGACTGCACCTGTCATAGCTGACCTACATGAAGCTTCCAATGCATCATAACCACACTGCAAAAAATGGTTGCTAACCT
Organism: Protopterus annectens; assembly: GCF_019279795.1. Classification (NCBI taxonomy): domain Eukaryota; kingdom Metazoa; phylum Chordata; order Ceratodontiformes; family Protopteridae; genus Protopterus; species Protopterus annectens. The sequence continues at coordinate 93,099,351 of NC_056743.1, forward strand.
GCTGGGAGTTATGTACCAGATCCTGAAGTGATTTGCGATCTAGGGGTTCAGGTGAAGACAGTTTCTTATGCAATTCATCTAACAAATACTCTTGGTACTGTATCATATGAAATTGACAATTTAATGCCCTCATAGAAAGAGTAGCAGAAATATACACTTTTTTACCCCATCTCTCTAAAGCCCTGGACTCCCTTTCAGAGGGGAGTGGATTTTTTGTAGTGGCAGCTGCAACCCCTTTAGGGCCCTGGGAAATAGTTTCTGGATCAGCAGAGTGGGCCTTGTAAAGAAAATGATGAGAGTCCGGGACCCTGTAGTACCTATCGGGTTTGACAGGGGCCGGAGGAAGAGTGTCAGGGGTTATGCTAGACTCAGAGTACACATTATCAATGACATTCAAAACAGGAGGAATAGCCAAAGGTCTATGCTGAGGTAAATGCAGAAAAGTTCTTAATCTTTTCCTGGAATCAGAGAATTCCTGGCCCTGCCATTTGAAATGCTCTCTCATAGTGTGAAGGGTCTCCCCGAAGGATAGTTCTTCAGGAGGGGAGGCCAAGGGGATAGATTCCACTGCATCAGAATCCTTGTAGGCCGAACAAAACCTCCTCCTGGTAGCCCGAGAGAGCAGAGCCATCAGAGGCCTCCTCTGAGGAGTGGGGATCAGAGGGCTCAACCCTGGGCCTTTTGTCTAGAGGAGGTTGAGAGCCCCTGTCCGGATGGGGTTGAGAGCCCCTAATTAAGGAAATAAGGTCCTCTGCTAAAGTTAGAATCTGTGAACTTGTAGTGGGTCCCTGAGGAATAACCCTGGGAGGCATAGCTTTTGTGTGTTTAGCAGCTTTAGCCCTGGTGAAAGCCTTTATGGACATGGATGCAGGAGGCCTGGCTGCACCACGTGCTGGTGTAGTTTTGTCTAGAGGAATGGTGTCGGAAGTTTCCAAGACACCAGTTTCAGAAGGAAATTCAATAACCGACTCGGCAGGGGCCTCCGGGGCCGAGGTTGTCGGTTGAACGGTTTCGGGGGTCGGAAGTACCAAGGACTCAGTTTCAGCCGAGACCGAGACACTCGCGGTAGGCCTGGCCGTGGTTTCAGCCGGAACCGCGGCCCGCGTGTGTCGGTCCTTGTCCTTCCGTTTCTTTGTTAAAGGTGAAGTCGGAGTCTCCGACGGCATATTGTACGAAAAACTAGCCCCAAAAAATTCCTCTGCAAACTCCGCCCGACGTCTAAGAGTGCGTCGGTTGAAGGAAGCACAGGCTGAACAGGCCGAGATGTCATGGTCTGGGCCTAGGTAGGGGAGGCAGTAAGAGTGGAAATCCTTATGAGGTATTGGTTTCCCAAAAGTTAAGCAATTATTAACTTTATCTGACATCGGCTGAGGCAAGAAAGAGTCCCCAACGGGGTACTTAGCTTTTGAAGTCTTTGGTAGCTGAATTACAGGAGCTGGCCGACCGGCACTTACGAACTGCTTCTGCTTCGGGCACCACGCGGCAAGAAAGACTGAGGAAGATGGCGTCGGCTGACGCTTTTATACCCCAGGCGCTCTGACGTCAGGGAAAGGGCGACATCAGCCGACGCCGGACCAAGACTTTGGAATCCGACCAATCGAAGGGCTGCCTGAGGCAGGACAACCCATATGTGATGACTGCAGATGCATCCTTGAAGGACATCAGTAATGTAAAAGGAGGCTACTCAAACTAGTATGGAAAGTTCTTACATGACAGTACTTTTTTGTCATTTAGAGCACCACTGAAGTAGTCCTTAGTACTAGGACAATTCACAAATTTCTAGGAAAGTAGGGTGCTGACCTGAGAGGTGTGGCTGAAGTGCAGCATGCTTTGTAAAACAGCTAAAGCAAAACATGCCCTAACCCTGAAGTCAACATCTAGCATGAGATATTTCGAGAAGGCATGAACAAATGTCCATGTGGCCACTCCCAACCCACCAGGGTGAGACTGCTCCTGGTACTATAAAGGCTCGAGTGCAACTAAAAGGCATTCACCTTGACAGGTGTAACAAAAATGAATACACTGAGATATCTGTTTAGAGACAGTTTGGAAAAAAAGTTCACCCTTTCTTTTTGGCACAAGAGACTTTTTTTTCCTTACATCCCAAGTTCTATGCAGGTAATATCCAAGATGTCGGCTCATATCCAGTATGTACAGAATATTTTCTCTCTTGTTGTGAGGGTTCAGGATGGAAAACATGAAGCTATATGGCCTGGCTGAGTGACAAATCTGTGGCATAATTTAAGCATAAAGGAAGGATTGGCCTAAGATTCAACTGATCTTTATGGAAAATCAGGAAACACTGTCTGACCAGCATGGCTTACAATTCAGATACTCGCCTAGCTGAGGTGACCATCACAAGATCAGCAGTTTTCCATGTTACGTATTTAAAAGCGGCTTAGGAAGATGGTACACAAAAGGGTCTGCAGTTTCTCCAGGACATAATTCAAGTCCAAGGTAGGAACACCCCTCTTCCTAGATAATCTCAGGGTACAAAACTCCTTTAAAGAACTGTTTCACTGGCCTCAAATCTGTTAAGTTCTGATCCCACAGTAGAGAGGCCGAAATGGCATAAAGGAGAACTTTAATAAATGTATAAGCCAAGCCTAAACCATACAGGTCACTGATACTGCAGTACGAGAGGCACCATTGCTGCTTTCAGATCCTGCCCTTTAGGCTGGGACCAGATGGAAAACCTCTTCCGTGTGAATATGTAGGATTTCCTTGGGGCTGGCTTACTAGCCTTCTTAATAAGGTTAATCCTGCCCTAAAAGTACTGCTAACTACAAAGCATCAGGATATCATCATCATCCATGAAGTGAGCTGATGTGTCATCAGACTGGTGTGTAAAAAAGGACCCTTGGTGTTGAGTCTGAATGTCAATGTTTGTAGCACCTGAAATCCCATCTTGTGGAAATTCCCAAAAAGGTGCTATTCACAGTGTTTTGCATCTTCTGGATTACCCTAGGAAGCAAGGGAATCAGACAAGGCAAATACAGACCTGTCCAGTCTATGAGGAAAGTACCCACTGTCCAAGCTTCTATGCAATGAGCTCTTGAGCAGAACTGTTTCAGCCACTTGCTGCTAGGAGGTGCAAACAGGTCTGTCTGAGGTACCCCCTACCTGTACACTAGCTTCAGGAAGACATACCTGCACAGTATCCATTTGTGTGGGTCTGCTGTTCATTTGGCACTATTATCCTGAAAGGGTAAGTAGAATGCCTTGCGAGACATTTTGTGTTTTAAGACTAGGTCTCGAGCATTGATGGATAACCTGCAAACAGTGCAATACATGGTCCCTCCCCCTTGTCTGCTGACACACCACATTACTGTAACACTGATTGTCATTACTTTTAAGGGGCCTTTTTTCCAAATTTGGTTGAAACCTTTGAGGCCATGAAATCAAAGTGAATATCCTTTTTTTTTTTTTTACATTCATTCACTTTACGTATTTACAATTAATTTGGTTTTGTTCCTCATTGCTCCCCCTTTCTTCAGCTGACCATCAGCTGCTACCAGCCTCTCTCCTCACTCACTGGGTCTTCCTGGATCAATCTTCCCAGGCACAACCAGACCTACTTCAAGGGTTGGTAAGGAGGTAAGGGCCTCTTGTATGGTGCAGTGTCATACTGCTGCCAGGGTGTGTGCCCAAACCCCTCTTCCACCCAGCAGCAGCCTGGCAAGCTCTGAAACTGTTGCCTCTAAAAGGAGCACGCACAGCCTCTTAACCATGCAGTATACCACTTGTAGTGAGAAGTCTGTTCTAAGTTTAACACTGCTAATGAAGCATACCAAGGTTGTTGTACACGCCCCCAAGGGCAAACTGACATCAGTCACATACTCCTATCCCCCCAACCAGCCCCAAAAGTGCTCATGCTGTTACTTGGACACAAGCCATCTGGGGTGCAGTAATGGCTTAATCTCTCTGTGTCAAGACGCAGTATAAGATATCTATTATACATTTATATGCTTTTTCTTTTGGTAAGCATCACACACACACACACACACACACACACACACACACACACACACACACACACACACACACACACACACACACTGCTTTGAGGTTCTGTGTGAAGGCCTTAAAAGACATTTGTCATAGAGGAGTTTGTTTTTTTCCTAGGAGAAATGGACCCTTCTAAGTTTAAACTGCTCTGTGTGGCCTATTATTACAGTTCTTAGGCTATGCAGGAAAGGAATGTGATCCATTTTTTCTGGTGACTGGGAGTGCTGAATCCATACTTACATCAGTGAGTAGTCAGGCTTAAGTTATCACTAGAATGATGGATGAAATATACTGCAATGCCCTAAGGTACTCTGTTACTGTAATTTGTTTCTACCCTACAAGGTGAAAGAAATAAACCTGATAGCTCTGCATTTTATCCAGAAGTAGGAAGAGGGCAATGTCTGTCAGGGTAACTAAAAAGATCATTCTTTGAGTAAGTGACAGGATTAATTTCTGTAAAGGTAGAGTGAGCCGTACATTGGGGAAAAGTTCATTGCTATGACCAAAACCATGTTCACCTTTTCCTGTCGATGTGTCTAAATGAGGCAGCCATTTAGGTATGGTAAAATATGAATACCCTTGGTTCTGCAGAAGGCAATTACTGGAACCATACATCTTGTAAAGACCCTAGGTGAAGTAGTTAAAAGAAAGGGAAAGTAAACTGACAGCAAGAGCTTCATGCAAGAATATGCATTACCATCCATGGTCATGCTGGAACAGGCACATGAACGTATGGTTCTTTTAAGTCCAGGGTGACCATCAGGGCTTTTGGTGGCAAGAGATGTAAATGGATCTGAAGAGTTAGCACCCTGAATTTCAGAACCTTCAAAAAGGTATTTAATTTGGATTGCGCTGGGATGAGCCTTTTGTACCCTCCTTCCTAGGCATAAAGAGCGAGCCCAAAATAATGCAACAGAACCATATGTTTTGCACTTTCCATTCCCATTGAACTCTATCATTCTCATGACAGTCTAATACTTTTGTCCTTTCTTATGGACTCCCAGATCAACAGGAATGGAGAAATCCAGTCTGCAATCCTACCACTGGGATAGGTGAGAGGGATAAAGGGACCCCATGTAGTCATGGCTGCTCCCTATTAGAAGGCAGGTTTGCCAATTCAGTCTGCCTGCCATCTTTTTTTTTTTTTTAACTGCCCTCTCTTACCCTTTGGATAACTTATCCTTTCCTTGTCTGTGAAAAAAGGGGCCAGCTTGGAATAGTAATTTTGAAAGAATTACAGCATTTGGGGGAGGTAACAGTCTTATTCCCCCCATTTCTCCCACTTTTTTGAACACTTTAGATTTTGGACTCACAGGTCCTTATCAAGTGAGGAATTAAGGAGCTGCACATAGACAAAAGTTGTGGCTGTAATATGCAAGTCTCCTAATCAGAGACCCTGTTGCTGCTGCCCAGGATGCTGTATCCACAGCATCATGCTCACACTTAATGCAGCATTTTGCCACCTGACCTGTGCAAGCTCTACAGCAGTTCTGCCCTCAAATCAGCATCAGACACCTCCTGTGTTCTCTTCCAGGTGGTCTAGGTGAACCATCTGAAGCCTGGTTATGTGCTTCTGGCAGCTGACAGCTCTGATGGTCAGGGTGGCAGACATGAACACTTTTTTCCAAATCTGAAGTGTCATATTACCTTTGTAATCTGTAAGCATATTAGCAAGAGCAACCAACATGAACCCTTCTGCTGGATCCACTAATGGGATCCTATTAAAAAATCTACGGGACTTTTGCACCCTACAAAACATGGTAGATTTCTCAAGAGCAGGAGGTCGAGTCTGGTTCCTGCGAGGCTGCCAAAAATGTATCTTCCAGAGCACCTAGCAATGAAACAGCAGCTAATGGTCTGCAGGTCTCAAAACCCAACAGAAATACCTCTCTTACACTTCAGTAGCCACTCTACTTTCACATTTGAAGATGTCTTCTAATGAGAGTTTTTCCAAAGGAAATCTACTTAAAGGGGAAATGCAAGTAGATTGTGTCCTCAGCCTCCATAACAAATTTAAGGGAGGTTGGGGGAAAAGACGCCTGAAAAGAAAAATCTAATTCTCCTCTCTCAGTTTCCTGAGAATTCTCTTCTTGGCAAGGAGACTGATTCATATTCCTCTGCTTTCTCCCAACTGTACTGCCTCTTAACCATCTTAACTTACTAATTGTATAACTTTTTTTATTCAAAAATCTTTATTAAATTTACACACGACAAAGATAATCTTACAGCTATAGAATGTAAATGAAAAACATATAAAATTATATCACTTTAGTTGTAAACCTTTTAAAGACACCATTGAAACAAATGTAATTGTAAACATTATACATCACTTGTAAACCATCCAGTCATTGTCAGTTAAGCATTATCCTGCCTCAAACTTCTTTCCTGCTCTGCATATATTGTTCCCACAATTCCCATTTTTTCCTCTGTAGTTTGCTTCTTCCCTTTTCTAAAGATACCAGTTCCAGTTGTTTTACCTCTGTTACTATATTCACTACTTCTAGTAAAGTTGGTCTAGACTTCCATTTTCCAGTAATTACTTTTCTGGCAGCCACCATAATTAGACTCGGCAAAAGGTTGACTATGTCTAGGCAATTCTAATTCTGTAGCATGATTCAAAAAAATAATTTCCCCAGTCGGCCCAACCTGCTCACCCAACATCTCCGACAGAGCGGTCTGCAGGGAATCCCAAAAGTCCACCAGCTCACTACACTCCCAAAAAATATGTTCCCAGTTACCTCTTTCTTGCCCGTCACACTTCCAGCATTTGCTATCCAACTGAGGAAAAATTCTTTGGAGTCTACTTGGGGTATAAAACTACCTATGTAAACACTTCCAGGCAAAGATCCTAAATCTTCTACACTTTGTTGCATATTTGGGAAATTGTACAACTTGTTTCAGCCTTTTCGCTGCACTGATTGACTCTGCAGGGTCAGCCACCACTTCACATGTCCCTGCTCATCCGAACAGCTTCATTTACCTCAGAGCCACAAGCGCTGCATATCCCAGGCAAGTATTTTCTCTGGGTGGATTTTGTCACTCTCAACAAGTTCTACTCTTGTCCATGGAGTTTTGAATATCGTGGTATAAGGCAAAGATGACACACAACAGACCACATACTGTGACTGTCAACTTTTGAGGGCTTGTGCTCTGGGGTAGGGCGATACAGTAGTGTGGTCCCTTTCTCCTCAAATTCCACATCTCCCATTACCAAAAGTAACGTCTTATACTTTGGAGCCACCAATCTATAAGGCAAAGCAGATCTGGCAGCTGGAAAGGAGATGGGAGTCTGCTGTGTCATAATACTGCTAAACATACAGAGGACTGGCAGCTTTATTAAAGTATGCACTAATCCCAATGTGTTGAGTGATATACCAGTAATCACGTAGTCTGCATTATGCAGAAGCTGCCCTTTCTTCTGCAGTAAAGTGCTGCTCAGCGAGTCTCGCCAACCAACATACTGGCAAGCACTTTCACATTAACCTACACAATGATGTACAGCTCACCCTCAGGATGCCCCCCTTATCCTCAACCCTAACAGTGGTAAGCAGATTCCTCTCTTCCAAAACTGGGCCACCAGTTGAACACAGATCTTCTTGTCACTTTCTCATTTTCCTACCTCCAATTCCCTGTCATCCACCTTCCTACTATCCCTTAGTCTCTAGTTTTCACATTTTACCCTCTTCTGTCTTTGATTATACTCCACTGTTGAGCATTTACAGTTTTCACTTGCAATTTATGTACATACACATGATACATGATCAAGTATGGGTTACAATTTACTCAGGGACACTAATTTGTATTCCTGTTGGACAACGTATTTCATGACATGCACTGAACTGCATAATAAACATGTATTCCTCATTTATAAACTAAGACATATATACCACTGCTGTTGAACTTCTGACTCAACTGAATCTGTCTGCACATGTATATTAACTATCACATTTCAAAGTTCTTATTTGGTCTACATGCAGACATCTGAAATGAGTTTTCCAGGTCTTGATCTTACACTTACTTTTATCCAATGTAAAACGTCGGACATAAATACAGCTTTTTTCGATGAGCTACTATTGCAAATGGGCTCCATTTACTGGACTTCCTAGGTAACATAAATAAAGTCTAGCTTTTCCCACATTTTGCTTTCAGGTCACAATGACTTTCCTGAGTCTTTGCTCAGTCCAGGCACTTAGTTTGGTTCAATGCAAAATGAAGTAACCCCCCCCCCCCCAAAGCAACAAAAAATGCATCATAACTGCAGAATGTCAAAATGACCAACTGAATTATTTGTTCTCTCGCAAAGAGTAGATTAACTTTGGTGTACCTAGCGGGGAAATAGGTTCATAGGTTCACAAGTGTGTACTATGCTAATGGCCCTGGGGCTTTTACAAGCTTAGCCATAGGATTACCCTGGCATTGTGCCACCCGACCTTAGTTCCCAGTGTCTCTGTAGAGTAGAGCCACTGGAGTTATCCCTGGGGTGAATTTTCCATTTCCCATCCACTCATCAAGATTTCTCTTGAAGAGGGACAGCGAGGTGCTCTGCCTGACTTATATGGGAAGTCTATTCCATAGCATGGGCAGTCTCTGGGTTATGAACCTGCACCTCCAGTACATTCTGTTGATTGTGGTAATAAGGTTGAGGTCTCCGGAGCGTGTGCTGCTGAAGGATTGGGATTTCTTTAGCTGTAGCATTTCTAACAGAGCTGGGTCAGACATGGCTTTGTAAGTCAAGCAGAGATTGCCTCTAAATAGGCGATATGAGACAGAGAATAGTTGGAATTTTTTGAGTCTATTCATACAGGACAAATGTTTAAGGCCTAGGATCCTCTTTGTGAGGTACTTTTTCGGCCTCTCCAGTTGTTGCAGGTGTTTAGTGAGGTACATGCCAAATGGGGCATTTGTACTCGACTGGCCTAATGAGAGAAAAGTAGAGGGAGACAATGCCCTCTTTCTTCCTGGATGCAAAACTCTTAGTAATGAGATGTGCCACATAAAAAGACTTTCTGACCACAGTGGCAATGTGGTGATCCAAAGAGAGGTTGCTGTCAACCTGTGTTCCCAGATCTTTTATAACATCTTCTATGTTCAGTGGATTACCATCAATGTGGTAATTCATGGGAACCGGGTTTGTCCCCAAAGTGGATGACGACACATTTTTTGGCATTGAGCTTAAGGCCATGGTTCTGACACCAGTGAATGGTCTCAGTGAGGCCATTCTGTAGGATGTCAACATCACTTGGGGAGTAATAGCTCCCAACTTGCAATCGCCTGCGAACTTTATCAGCCAGAGTCCCTTCGTGTTGGTCTGGATTTCAGAGAGGTAGATACCAAACAGCGTAAGACCCATGACCGAACCCTGGGGGACTACACTTGTGACTAGCCAGCAGTCTGACTTGGATTCAGCTACTTTCACACTGTGGGTTCTACCTGTGAGCCAGTTTGCAACCCACCTAGTGATACAGGGGTTGATGCCTAGCTTGCTGAGTTTTTCTATGATTCCTGAGTGGGGAATGGTATCAAAGGCCTTGGCCAGATCAAGGTAGGCTGTATTAACCACCTTGCCTTCATCCACAGCTCTGGTGACTGACTCAAAGAAGTCAACCAAGTTGAGTAGGCATGTTCTACCCTTCACAAAACCAAACTGTGTGGGATCCAGAGTTTGGAGATTCCCTATATCCTTGTTTATTAGGTCCATGATGATGCATTCCATACCTTTGCATATCAGACTCGTCAGGCTAATGGGGTGATAGTTCCCAGGGTCTGTAGTCGCTCCTCCTTTGCAGAGAGGGATGACTGTAGCAGTGCGCCATTCGGTAGGGACAAACCCTGAGGTGAGGTTGTGAATGAACAGGGCACACAGGTGAGGTGCCAGTTCACTCTGTAGTTCATGTAGAGCACAGCCAGGGATATTGTCAGGTCCATAGAAACTGTACTCTTGGTCTTGGACAGTGCTGTTTTAATATGTGCAGCAGTAATACTAGGTGCCTGGCAATCTATTGGTATTGTGACTGGTCTTGGGGTAAAGTTGGCAATGAATCTGAGTATAGGAGGCATGATTGTGCAGTAGCTCAGAGCACATCTGGGTATTGCCATGAAGATTCTTTACATAACTATAGAAGGCCTTGTGATTGTCTTTACCATCTGCTGCAATTCTGTTTTCATAGCTAGCTTTAGAGGATTTGATGAGGGATCTCAATTTTTTGTTGAGGCTGATAAGGAAGTTTTTCCAGTCTTGGGACTTCACCTTATTCCAGATCAGTTTCCTTCTCCTGTTGTAGAGTTTGCTTATGGCAGGGGACCATCAGATTGGCTTCCTTTTTTTTTTGGAGGAGAGCGTCTTGGTTTTATTGGGTATGACGAGATCCATACATTTGTGTACGTGTTCGCACAGCACACTGGTGTATGGTTCGGCGGTCATGCAACTATTCTCCATTTGCATGGGTGCTATGAAGCTATACAACTCTGTTTTTTGGGGCCCGTTAGCTTTGGAGAAGTTTTTCATGGATGGTGGTTACCTTTGTGTGTGTGTGTGTGTGTGTGTGGGGGGGGGTTCCAAGGTGATTTGTTTGTGGTCGGATCTAACCAGGGAGGAGCAGACTATTGGTGTAGAGCAACGGTCATCCATGTTAGTAATGACCAGGTCAAGGATGTTGCCACCTCTAGTGGGGATAAAAACGAGCTGGTCCAGGGCACTGGAAGTAATGAACTCCAGGAAACGTTGGACAAGTGTATTGGTACAAGCCAATATACAATAAGGAATCAAGTCTATTTTGGTAGCTAAAGGTCTCCAAGCCTGTGATCTTTTTTAAACAGGAACCTCTGGAATCCTTCAGGTTTATGACGTCTTTAGATAAACACGGCAAAAGGGGCACTGCACTCAATAACAGGTATGACAACAGTTGAGAAAAAAAAGGGTGAGAACTTATTTTGTTAAAAAAATGACTTTAGATATTTTTTGAGCTCAGGAGAAGGATTTTCTTACTACTGTTGCAATATGGTAAACAAAGGACAAGGAAATGACAAAATATCAAGGTCTTTGATGACTAACTCAATATGGAGAGAGGTGCTGTCTAAATTACAGGCTGTGAACAGCCTTGTTTTCCAAATTAAGCAGTACTTTGTATTCCAGCACTTAATTTAAGTCCATTTTCTCTACACCAGTTATTTGATGGTCTAGACCAAGCTGCACTGAAGCGGTATGAGGAGTGACCACTACCTAGACTGCAATTAATCAATATAATTAGCCACAGGTCTGGGTTTGTTGGCTTGGAGGTTGGACAAGCAGATACTCAAAAAGGATGGATCCCAGTACAGAGCACTGAAGGGACACCACTGACCAATGTTTCCCTTTCTGAAATGGCTCCAGCTACTTCAACTACGTGCATTCTGTTTTGATGTTAAGTCTGTTATCCATCTCACAATAAATTTGTTGAAAATAATGGGCTGGGAAGTCATGTCAAGGCTTTAGTCAGACAAGGGTATGGTGTGTGAAGCACATGGCTACCATGTACAAACCCAGTGACCCTTTTGAAGATATTTACTAGGTTGATTGGGCATGACCTATCCCTGGTGAAGCTGAAATGCTGAGGGACCACAGCAATAGTCTAATGTAACTTCCATGGCTTTATAAATTACACCAGTTAAAATAACTGCTCTGTGGTTAGTGGTATTGGAGGTACAGCCACTTTTATTATGGGCATTACAATGGCCATTTTCTGCACTTCAGGTACATACCCAGTGTAGTGGCTTATGTTGAAAAGGCTCAGGATGAGTTTACAGCATATTTGACACTAATGACTAGGCATCCGGGAATATTATAAAGGCCCATAGATATGATACAGCTGGCTATGGAGAAAGTACAGTTGTGTACCTACCATAAATGTAGATGTTTGAGTGTATTCACTGTTGCAGTCATTACACTTGGATTATCCTGCTGGCAGACTACCCGCAGTCAGCCTGAATTCCAAAGTCCTGGTCCGGCGTCGGTTGCTGTCGCCTCTTCCCTGACGTCAGTGCGCCAGGTGTATAAAAGATGCAGCCGATGCCATTTTCTTCAGTTTTTCTTGCCCCAGAAGTCAGGTGCCCCCAAAAGGGTAGGCTGTAAATATTATGATCATAAAAAAGCATGCACATAACCTTCATCTACAAGCAAATACACCACATAGGTTGTATAGAAGAGAGAGGTAGAGATAATTCCCAGCAAAGAAAAAAGGGGTAATGGTGGGAGGGTAACCTGGACTGCAACACTGAATACACTCGAACATCTACATTTATGGCAGGTACACAACTGTACTATGTTCATAGTGTTTCACTGTTGCAGTCATTACACTTGGGTTGAATCCCAAAGCTGAGGTTGGGTGGCTGGGCCTAAATAGAGTTTGGAGTGGCTATGAGGCCCTGCGGAACTGCAGTGGCAAAGCCTGCTCTGGATTTAGAGTAGAGAGGTAAATGGTAGTGCTTTGTAAAAGTGCGCACTGAAGTCCAGGTTGCAGCTTCCAAAATGTCCTTGGTTGGTACTCCTCTGAGGAAGGCTGCTTAAGTGGCTGCTGCTCTGGTAGAATGTGGCCTAATGCCCTTGGGCACTGATTTGCCATGTTGTGAATATCAGAAACAAATGCAGTGGCCTATCCATTTTGAAATAGTCTGCTTTGAAATGGCTTTTCCTTGCGAACCTGCAGCATATGCCACTAAGAGTTGCTCAGTCTTTCTGAAGGCTTTAGTTTTGTCCAAGTAAAAGCGTAGCTGTCTGTGTATGTCCAAAGAATGCAGAAGTCTCTCCCCCTTATTCTGTGGATTTGGAAAAAAGGTAGGCACATGTATGGTTTGGTTAAGAGCCAGACTGGACACTACCTTAGGCATAAATGTTGGGTTTGTCCTTAGAGAAACCCTGTCCTGATGGAAAATAATAAAAGGTTCCACAGCCATTAGTGCCTGTAACTCCGAGACTCTTCTTGCTGAAGTTATTGCTAGGAGAAGAGTGGTTTTCCATGACAAGTATTTTATCTCTGCTGTATTGGCTGGCTCAAAAGGAGGCAGTGTGAGTTTTTCCAAGACAAAATTGAGGTCCCATGCAGGTACTGGAGCTCTCCTTGGAGGTCTTATGTTTTTGTCCCCTCTGAGAAACTGTCTTAGCAGCGGATGAGAAAAAATAGGTGGGTCCGTATTGTAATGAGCTGAAATGGCAGAGGCATGGATCTTAATTGATGAGAAGGATAGGCCTTTGTCCAGCATCAGTTAGGTATTGCAAAATCTGAGGTATATTTGTACAAGTGAGTCAGTTCCCTGCGCTTGGTTCCAAGCACAGAATCTCTTCCATTTTTCTGCATAAGATTTTCTGGTGCTGGGCCTCCTGTCCTGCAAAATAACATCCATAACTGCTTTAGAAAGAGGTGTGTCCTGAATGATTACATTATACGCCATGCGGCCGGATTTAGGGTTCTGAGTTGGCTGTGCAGGATCTGATTGTTCTTTTGAGTCAGCAAATGAGGTATAAGAGGCAATGTCCAGGCTGGGCCCTGAGACAAGCTCTTTAGGAATGGGTACCAGTGCTGGCGTGGCCAGTCTGGGGCAATCAGAATCATTTTTGGCTTTTCTCTTGTCTGACCTTTAAGAGTACCTTGGAGAGGAGAGGCAGAGGAGGGAAGGCATATACCGTAAGGGCTTTCTAGCTGCATGAAAGGGCGTCCACTTTCCATGCTTGCTTGTGATAAGTCCGAGTGCAGAATCTCTGTAGCTGGCAGTTGTGGGGGGAGGCGAACAGATCTTTGTCTGGGCATCCCCATTTCCCTGTTGTCATGTTGAAGATTTGTGGATCTAGTTTCCACTCGTGAGGATCCATGAGGTTTCTGCTTAGTTCGTCTGCCAAAGTATTTGTCTTTCCTGGCAGGAATTGTGCTTGCAGATGTACTTGAGAAGTCAATGCTGTGTTCCACAAAGTCATGGCTTGTCTGCAGAGGGGGTAGGAATGTCTGCCCCCTTGCTTATGTACCACATGACTGTAGTATTGTCGTCTTTATCAGCAGTTGTCCTGGATGTAGTAGGTCCATGAAGGCTGTCAGGGCATTTTGTACAGCTAGCATCTCTTTTTGATTGATATGAAGATGCATTTGGTTTGTGGGCCATGTGCCCTGAATACATTTTCCTGCCATGTGCACCCCCCCCCCCAGGCATAATCTGATGCATCTGTTGTTAGTGTCTGCCTGGCAGTGGGTAAGGTGAATGGCTGCCCACTGTTGTGGTGACAGGCCTGTGCCCTTCATTGAAATTCCTGTTGCAGGCAAGGAATGAGAGTAATTACTGCCTCCAGGCTGTGGCAATGTTGAGTCCAAACACTTTTTCGATACCATTGTAGTTTCCTCATATGCAGTCTTGCATATGGAATTAGTAAAATGCAGGATGCCATGTAGCCCAGAGCCTGCAGAATTTTTCTTGCAGATAACTGGGTCTTTGCTGCCATGTTTTTGAAGTAAGAAGTCAGTTGCCTTTGTTTGTCCGGCGTGAGATAAGCCATCTGGGCAGATGTATTTAAGCTTGCACCCAGGAATACTATCTCTTGAGAGGGTACTAGTTTTGATTTCTTTTCTTTTACGGTGTACCCTAGGCAAATTAGTAATCTTTTTACAAACGTCAGATGCTTTAGCAGAATGTCTTTGGTCTCTGCTTGAATAAGGCAGTCGTCCAAGTAGGGATATATTTGAATTCCTCTTTGTCTGCAAAATGCAATTACTGGTGCCAGGCATTTTGTGAAGACCCTGGGCGCAGTAGATAAGCCAAAGGGCAGTGCAGAGAATTGGTAGTGCATTGAGCCAGCTATGAATCTAGAGGTATATTCTGCAAGATTGTCTGATTGGGACATGCAGGTATGCCTCTTTAAGGTCCAAAGTTACAAGCCAAGCTTTCTTGTCCAGCATGGGCAGAAGCTGCTGTTGAGTCAACATTTTGAATTTTGGGACGTCCAGAAAAGTATTTAGAATAGACAGGCCCAGAACTGGACTCCAGGCTTTGTCCTTTCTTGGTACTAAGAAAAGTCTTGAGTAAAATCCCTGGCCCTGCTCTTGTTGTGGCACTGGCTGAATAGCCCCCATGTCCATGAGAGATTAAACTTGTTTTTGTGCCTCTTGCCATTGATTGCGTAGCAGGTCTGGCATACCTTTTGCCTTTGGAAGGGTGTGAAAGTGGAATCTGTAGCCCTGACAGACTATATTCAAGATCCATTTGTCCTGGGTGATCTTGTGCCAGTTTTGTGAAAAAAGTGCTAGCTTTCCCCCTAAGGGTGCTGCCAAAAAATAAGTGCTTGGCATTGGCAAGTCATCGAGACTGTTTTCTATAAGGCTGTGATTTGTCTTCTCCGCTTTTGGAGGTAGAAGCACCCCATTGTTTGGGCCTGTATGAGCCCTGGGGCTGTTGCCTGCCTCTAGGGTGTCTGAATCTGCCTCTTTGTGGTCTGTCTGACACTGGAAAGGACCAATTCTTAGAGGGGAAGTTCCTGCTAAATCTGGGTGGCTGTACCTGTAAGAAATCCTTTACTGTCTGCATAGATTTTCCCTTATCCTCCATTTTCTTCAATACCTCTTCTGCCTTAACACCAAACAAAGTATCATGCTGTAATGGAGCATCCAATAATTTTGCTTTAACATGATCAGGCAGATTCTGTTCCTTTAACCAAGCATGCCTTCTAATAACAGAACCTGTAACAGCGGCCCAGCACGAGGCCTCCAGTGAATCTTAGCCACATTGTAAAGTATGTTTTCCCACTTGTTCAGCTGCATGCAATAAATCCTGCAAATCTTTGCTCTCAGAACATTCAGAATTTGTCATCATTTTTTGTTTTAACAAAGACATTAAGTGTTGCTGATATTTGAGCATATGAAATTGACAATTTAAAGCCCTTACAGCCAAGGTAGCAGAAGTGTAAACTTTTTCCCCCATCTGTCCAAAGCACTAGAATCTCTATCTGAGGGGACAGGGTTTTTAGCAGAAGCAGCCTTGACCCCTTTGGGACCCTGTGATATAGTTTCTGGGTCAGCAGCAGGGTTATTGTAAAGAAATTTATGGGAGTCTGGAACCATGTAGTATCTGTCCAGCTTAACAGGGGCAGGAGGCAAAGAGTCTGGAGACAGGCCGGACTCTGAGAAAACATCATCTACTATGTCTAGAATAGGGGGAATTGCAAGAGGTCTGTGCTGAGGAAGTAAAACAAAGTTTCTAAGTCTTTTCTTAGAATCGGAATAATCTTGGCTCTCCCAGTGGAAATGCTCCCTCATGGTATGCAGGGTTGCCCCAAATGAATAGTCCTTAGGAGGAGAAGCTGAAGGAATAGAATCTTCAGCATCAGAATCCTCATAGGGAGGAACAGAATATCCCTGATCAGACGAGGAAT